>NC_134419.1:24155029-24473696 GCF_030867145.1 Opisthocomus hoazin
TTGAAGACTGTAATAATGGCAATGAAATTGTAATTCAATTGTATAAAATGCAAATACATGCCCTTTGAAAGTAACATTAAGGATTTCTGCTGCAAGTGTGAAGCTCATCTGGAAACGGCTAAGGGAGGGGAGAACTTTGTGTACTCTTTTACAGAGTGACTGTCAGGCACTAATGAGACAGAGCTGTAAGACAAATGTGATCCTTCAGGATGCGTTGAAAGATGTTGTTTTCCCAACTGAGAAAAAGAAGTATTAATGCTATTGTGCAACGTACTGTAGTGACACTCCTCAAAATCTGACTGTAATTCTGGTTACCCAGAATCATATCAGAAGATGAGTTCAAATGGGAAAGGATAAAGAAAAGCTCTAGTAGCATGAATTGGGGCTTGTCATGGAAAAGACACTAAAAATGTGCAACTGCTAGGTCTCTGCACTTGTAGAAAGTGATTGTTTTTTCAGCTTTTGTTTTGCTCTGCTGGGAAGAGCGAGCTATTTAAATTCAGGACAAATGGGTGTTCTGGTAAAGGATACATATTTGGCTGAGAAGTAACTTAAGTTCTTCAGCTTTCCAGTAAGTGCAGTGGAGGTCTACTAACTCTGGTTTTATAAGTAGAGCTGGCTCAGTTTGAGTGTAATAAGGTGATGTGGCTGTGGTCATGAAGAAAATGTGATATTAGAACCATGGGGTGCTTCAGCAGGAATAAGTATTTGGCAAGTCCCAGTGTCCTCAAGGGTCATAACTCAACAGGGAAAGGGACCTGACTGTCCACACAGCCTTGTTCTCCTTCAACTGGGCCTCTCAGCACAGCAGAGGCATCCTGAGAGCCACCAGTCACTGACAAAAGCAACCCCACTCCTGTCCTCTACCTGTTTCCCTTGTGCTTGTATAGAGGCTTGTGTAGTCCCACAGTAAGCTCTGTTTAAGGTGCTAAACTGGAAGATAAAGCCTGTAAAGTGTGTTTGGGGGAGAGTACTTTCTACATGGACGATTCCCATCCATGAATCCTTTCATAATGGAGAGAAATGTTGTTGATGCAGAGGGTGCATGTGAAAGTACGTAGTGAAGAGGGAGACAGGCCTGAGCTATAAGCCATCTTCAGCATTTTCAGTTTAAAAGATGTTCTTAATTTCATTTGTACAAGCTTCTTAGGAAAATAGTGAGGTGAAGCACCTCTGCCTTTTCCCACCCTCCTTTCTCTGTTCACACATTTTTCTTCTAACAGTAGGAACTGAAGTTTACAATTCCAGGATAAAGCTCAAAGCTGGTAACGCTGGCCCAGGAGAGGGACATGGTTTAACACATGCTCCTGCCATTACTGTTTTGTGGTGGCAACTACACTTGCCGCAGGTGTCCACAGTGAATCTCACTCTACAGTGTTCTTTGCAAAGATTAATTTTTAACCATTTCTGATTCTTTTTCAAGTATTGTAGAGGGATATTTTCAATATCTTAACTATGAAATTAAACTTAGGTTGTTTATTTGCAACTGTGATCACACAAGTGAGGTACTAGATTAGATTTTATGGATTCTGATAGACAGCTTTTAGTGGTTGAGTGGAAGTGTCAGTGAAGTAACTTGCAACAGCAGCAATAAAGAAATATTTCAAAACATTCCCCTATGTTAGGAAAAGTGTGCCACATTCTGAGCAAGAGAGAATAAATTTAGGCTGTACAGATGATCGTAAAAGGTACTGAATACCTCCTGAGAGGTAATAATTCAGCAATTCTCAGGAGAATACTGGCAATTTATGGAAGTGCTGTTAGAGACAACGAGAGAAATAGAAATGTCATCTTGTCAATAATAATGGTGTGTTTATTCATAATTACATAAAGATCTAGAAATGGGCTAAATAAAAAAGATATATGAACAAGCAGGTTAAATGGAAGGAGTTAATCCAGTAACTATTTATTGAGCTATGAGTGCGACAGATTAAGGGCTTGGAAAAGCTCGAACTAGTTTGGCTTCAGGGTAGTGTTACACAATGTTTCAAGTTTAAATTAAAAAACCCCACACCCAAACCAACAACAAAAAAGTATTTGAGAATAGATTTTATCTTGCTTATCTCTTGGAAAGTCTTTTTTATCCCAAGTATGTTTAGATGTATAATAAATGTGTATATAATTTTTATGTAATTTTATATATGTATAAAGCTACATATAGAACATGTATGTATATAAATTATGTAGTAACAAGAGAGCTGCATACTTACAGGCATTGTAGTACATGCTGGTGTCTGCTTCAGACCAGAGGGCATTTACAATCTCCTTAGAGCTGTTCCCCTGCCCAAGATTGTTCTTGCTCAGGCAATACACACATACTACTTTCTTACCATGCCTCCATATTTTTTACTGTTGTGGGACCAGTAGTAATGTGTCTGTAGCTAGTACAGGGTGATACCTTCTCCCCAACTTCCAACTACCTGCTAGAAAGGCTTCCTATTGCAAACCTGAAACATGAATAATGCAAGGTGTTGAGGAGCATGGATGTGGATCTGCAGATGACAACTGCTTCAGGCGGAGGCTGGTGCCACTGCGAGCAGCACTATGGCAAAGGGCCTCCACTTCCCATGCTCTTGTCTGTGTTCCATGGGCAATAGTGACTCAGGAGGGGGAAATAGTGGAGGCTTGTGGTATCAAAATACACACCTGTATTGCTTCAAATCGAGCCCTTTAGGAAAAGTTGTGCACTGGGACCAACCACTAGATGGAGACATGTACATGTAGACTGCACAGGTATAGTATGCTTTAATTTTTCCAAACTGTTGCAGTAAGACTGATATATAATGTTGTCATGGTTATAGCAAAGATCAAGAGAAAAATCCATGACATTGTGTGCTTAGATGCATTTATTCTTTCCTACTGAGTGATAAAGTTCACTGACTTATAGTGATACGTGTATTGTGCAGTACAGGAGTAGGCACAGTGAAAAGTACTGAAGGCAGATAACTAATGCAGTGTCAATTTGGTAAATGTTCTTGTTTCTTTTGAATAACAGAAGTGCTAGGTGTAGGTAGATTTTTTTGGAGTTGGGAACATGGTCAGCTTTATTTATGATACAATTAACAGTATGGCATACCATTTTAACATAACACTTTATAGACTTTGTAAACAAAATGGTTACAGGAACACTTAAGGTAGCAAAGTCAAGCACCAAAAAGTTAGGAAATACAAGAATTAGGGCTTGCATATTAAGAATAAATTGCAAACTTTGTTGTAGCACTGTGGTGTGGACTCTTGACTGCAGTGTCGCCATTAATCTGTGGTCTCTGCCTTACGCAGTGTGCTACTGGGAAATGCTCACAGTGTGAGCAGTCTGCAATGTTTTCTCACCCTAGTTGTACACAGTGTGGCCTCAGCCATCTCTACTGAACAACAGTCATGTGAAAGCTTCAGAAATCTTTTTGCCTTTGTGGAATGCATGGATGGCATTATCACCATGTTAGACAGAAGGGAGAAACACAAGAAGTATCTGATGAACACAGGTAGCCAATATGTGTTTATTTTTCAGACAAATAAGAACATTCTTGGAGCCATGGAGAGGATTTTATCTATGACTGCATTCACATACTTCAGCTGCAAGTCATCTGTCCAATACTCTGGCTCCTTCATACCAAGTATTTCAAGTGCTACATCGGATAAGGCAGAAGTTCTGTGAAATGCACCTCCTTATATCTTGTGATGCTGACTTATCCTACCTACTGGTCAAGTTAACTTCCTATTTTTTTCCTTGCCCTTGGCAGCCTCAGTTTTGTGAGAACTGTCCTACCTTAGTTTTCAAATGATTTTGTTGTAAGCTGATTAACTCAGAATAGCAGTTGTATTTTCCTAGAAGACAAGTCACTATTGAAAGGAGTTACATCTACTAGCCAGCTACCTCATATGTCCCAAACAGATATTACTTGATTTGAAGTAAGAAAGGTTATGTCTGGTGCTGCTCCTTAAAATGCAAATATGGGCAGCTCTAGAGGGAGGCAAACTGGAGAGTGTAACTGCCTGCCCTGAAGGAGAAATTAGGGGAGAGCAAAAGAAATTTCTCAAATGTGTCCATCTACTAGGAATAAGTGCTACCTGAAAAAATTGGATATTGCTAAGGGAGAATAATTTGGCTGAATATACTGATTAGGGAGCTTAGAAAGTAATAGTGAAAAAAGGTAATTCAGGATTTTTATTCTGCTTTAAAAAGAGTAAACTAAGGCTTTCAGTTGAAAGTGAACTACTGAATCTAACGTGGGCTTGGTGTCTTATAAAAAATAATGGGAATAGAATCACAAAGGCACTGCAAATTCTGATAACAGGCATGTTTCTGTCTTCTTCAAAAGAGTACGTTTTATGTAACACCATCATCTGTTTTAGAGAGCTCACTGAGACACCCTACCTCTTTATTTTCTTTTCTGAACTCTTCAATTTTGTGGTGAAAGTGTAAGACTGATTCCTCTATGAGTGTTTCTCATTAGGAATTTTTCAGATGTTCCTTTGTGTGAACAGTGCCAAACTGGAGGTGTTTCTTGTGAAAGGCGGTGTAAAGTTTTGATGAATAGCTCTTGTGTGTGCCTGCCTGGCTGGCTTTCTCTTTATGAAGATTTTGTATCCCTAAGGTTACCTCTAACATATGTTTTGTTTCTGTCACTGTGGCAAATCTATTCTAATAGTTCTTGATTTCTGTTTTGTATAGCTATCATTCTCCACTTATTTGAGGGAGGAGCATCTCTCTTGAAGAGATAATGCTTTTTTGAAGGAGATGTTTCTTATGATGGTTCAGTTAATTGACTTTTGTATTGCTTGCAGTTCAGCTGATTGCAGTATTTTGCAATTACAAACTGCTTTATATGGCTTCTTCTGTATAGTATATTGAAAAATGTTTTATTATCATTCATACAAAAACAGATTATGAATTCAAAGGCAGGTACACATTTTATGAAAAAGCAATTACGTACTTTCTTTGAAATGGAGCACCTGAACAATGCAACATGAATGAGTTTGACAGTTTGTGGTAGACTGAGTTTGGAGGAGTTCATGGTGTTTTGGAGTAAATTTTAAAGTGTGAGAAACTGAAACTTACTCTGTGCTTAATTATGGAATTATTATTATTATTATTCTGCAATAACTGGAGGTGCTAGAAAAAACGAGGTATGTTTTCTCATACTTTGCAATGTGTGGACTTCATGGCTATGAATCTCAACCCACTTGCAAAGGACTTTGAGTTTAAGTATGCTACTCTCCAGCTGTACAAAAAGTGCGTGTGCACTCAGCGTGTGCTAGCTTGAATATCTACCTTCTAGGAAACAGCTAAACTATTGCCCAAAAAATATTAGGGCATTTTTTTAAGAAAAAACAAGTATATGATAAAGTTGGCAGTGCTGGCAAATAGGTTTGCTCATGGTTACCATTGTCCAGGTCTGGTGCCCCTGTTGCAAAAAGGGACAGTATGGTCAATAAGCCATCTAAGGCCATAGAAATGAAGTAGGAAAACCTGCAGATTCTACTGGTAATGAACAAATTTTGAAAGATCTCCAGTTCTGGCTTGCCTATGTCTTAAATGTGTCTTCTGGTTTTGCCCCGCCATCTCTTCACCATCGGGAATAAAAACCTAGGGAATTACTTTCCTATCGGGACAACACGGTAAGATACTGCCACCTACAGGTGACGCACCCCTTCTTGGACTTGTACCGGGCACAAAAATCTCTTTGGAATTGCTGCTTTGTAACCCCAGTATTTCAGACTTTCTTTTGTACTCTCGGAAAGTGTAGTTGTTAGAGAGTCCCTGGGAAATGCATATAGCTGTGAGGTATGTAGCAAAATTCCTGTTCTGTTTGCATGGTGTCTGGGTACAGGTATTTTAGAAGGTACTGAGAATTTAAGTTCGTGACTGAAAATATTTATGCATGTGAAAAGTCTTTGTGCAGAAAAGATAATCGTGTATTCAGTGTCTGTTCATTGAGGCCAGAGGTTGTTATGGACTTCTCCAATCCACTACTCTCCTCCCACTTTCACCCATGTTAGGATTATATGACAAAAAAACAGAATTCTGATGCATTATATGACTAAGTTTTGAATATGACCAACATGTTTTAAGAATAGCTTGAAATTAATCATTGTATGGAATGCTTCTATAATTTTTTTATCAATTTCTTGTATGGACAAGAAAATCAGGATGCTGGAAGAGCAGGACTGCACAAGTTAGCATTAGCCTAAGGATTTTTAAACTATCTTAACATTACCATTTCTATGGCTTTTCAAATGTCCTCATTTTTAAGGTACTTGCTTGTTTAAAGGATTTGAAGGAAGATTTGAAGCCATTAACTCTATATAGGACTTTTTTCAGGCTTAATTGATTGTTAAGGGATATTACAGAATAGTCATGCTCTAGGAGGCAATGTGCTAGAAATAATAATTTCTGAAGAACTGTACAGTTTGAACACTGGAGCAGGAGGAAATGGTGACCTTTTATTAAACAGATAAAAAGCCTGGAAAATACTTCTGTAGATTTATTTTGGGAGCACCATCAAGTATCAGCACAAACTGGTTTTGGACTTGTATCTCAAGTGCATAACAACTTCGTGATTAGCTATTGTTACAAGGAATCAGAAGAGGAGATCTGTACACTGACTAGTGAAGGGGATGACATTGAGGGTATTGGTTTCCCAGTTCAAGAAAGTATTTATATACTTACCATTAAGTAGGTCCTTAGGTCTGACTTCAGCAAAATGTTTTTTCTTAATTGTGGCGTGCCTGGAAGACACTTTTCACCGCATATTTAAAGCTGCCAGAGTAATATGCTGATCATCATAAATGTATGGCAATTAATGTCTTATTCAAGTATATCATTATGCCTTCCATGACCATTGCACTTCACAGAAATGCCACTGTTAAAAAAATAATATAAAAATAAAGAGGTTTTATATCTGAATTTCACATATCTTTATCTGCAATGTTATGCTACCTTGTACCTTAGAATACAGCTTTTCAGGGAAAGATAGCTAAAATATGCAGGCAAAAACATTCGAAGATGCAAGGAATCATTGTGTATGTCTGTGTTGGACTCTTCTAGAATTTGTTACCTTCTAATCTGTCTTGAAAAGACTTGCTTGGTTTTAGTGGTATCAAACACCTGTTTCTAGCCTTAGTTGCTCATACGTTTTTTGAAATACTCATTACTCAAAGGGGGCCTCCCCTACCTGATAAAGGCATTTTTAGTGAAATTGCACAGTTGTAGAATGGAGGGGGGCATTTTTAGTTTTGGTTATTTATAAGTAAGTTGTATGCTTGTTGGGAGTTGATCAGGGACTGTGAATATGTTGGAGAACGCATCACCAAAGTTAGAATGCTTATCAGGAAGCTGATACTTTGTGTATCCAGTCTCCCTGTGACTCTTCACTCAGTTTTCACCCCTAACTGCACTTGTATTTGTAGAAGCTTTTTCCTTCTCTTTTTTAATGCTCATCTTTCTTCCCATTTTCCACTATACTTAGCCATCTATTTTTTCTCTCTCATTCTCTTTCTCTTTTTTGTTCATTATAATGGCCAGTTTTTCTCTACCTTTTCATTCTGAATAGCTCAGGACTTCTTTGAGAAGTTAACATGATATCAGGGGTTTTCTTGACCAGGCAGCTTGACTGGAAATGCTGATGTCTTCTGCCTCTTTAGATTTTCATATTGTTTCATCACCAGTTACTTTTATCCTGGACCTTGCTAGACACAGGGCTGTGAGAAGCAGCTCATTGTTCATGGTTTCAGTATTCATGTCAAGTGAAAATACAGAATCTTTTTAAGTTTACATTCAGCCAATGACTTTCATATTCTAGAATTTTTATGCTCTTTCAGATCTACTAAATGATCTGAATTAATTGCTGAGATAAGTCCATAACATTCAGTTCAATGCTCCTCACCAGAGCTTATAACTGGCAAAATCCTGAGCTCTTGAACTCTGCTGAAGCATGCTCATCCCCAAGCAGCAAGGTGTACGTGATTAGCAAGGTGCACCAAAGCCAAATCGAGGCAGGGAAGGGTGAGACCCTATAAAGGTGCAGGAGGGAGGAGGCAGAGCTGTGGTGAAAGGAGAAAACCAGAAGGAGAAGAAAGATTACATGATGCATTGGCAAGTAGAGAGGAGAGAGAGTCTGGAAAGGTGAAGTAAGCTGAAGAAATGAGGACTTGGGAAGGGGTACATGGAGGTGGGTAGGCATGTCCAAGGGAGGAGGAGGTATCTCATGGGAGGACATCCAGTAAAATGGATTACCAAATGCTGATCCAGCATGTTATATATGCTCTTAACTTCAAACATATGAAGTCAATGCACTTAGTTAAGTGCATTCAAAGTACCCTATTGAATCATAGGCAAAGTGCACAACTCCATGTTTAATTTAGCACTTGCATACATTTAACTCTTCATTGCAATTTCTGTGAGCTGTATCTTAAAAGTTTGCAGAATCATGCATGCTTTTGTATGACACAATTTATCCAAAGTAATTTCACTGGCAGCACAAATGTACAGCGTATTTGTTTGTAGAATTGTGTATTTATCTTTTGGTTATTTGATCTGGCTTAATCGCTCATTTGTTACTCTTTGTCCGGAATACCAGCTCTGTTTTCCTTTGTGCAGTGATAATATATAGTCTAATCCAAAGTCTGCTGAAGCTGTTGGAAAGACTCCTTACTTCTGTAGCTTTTAGATCATACCTGTAATAGGCACAGAGGCCCAGATGAAAAAGGGTAGCTTTTGAATATCTACAGCGAGAGGCACATTATACAGCTTTAATACTGGAGTGTCATAAAACTTCAAGGACCCACTTTTTGCCTTTTGTAAATTAGAGCTATTTTTATTGCACCTATAGGTTTGTAAAAATGCAATTATTCTTTCCACTCTTAAAGGAAGAGGTTAGCACACTCTGAAGTTAACAAGATCACTATGCTAATTATTCCTTCTGTTATTTCCATTTATAAAGGTCTACATATTTTTACTGCTACTGTTGCCTCCAGGGTCATTTTCAGGAACTTATTCTGATTCAGTCTACAGATGTGTTATTGAAATGCATATGAAATGGGCCTGCTCTGACACTGTGTCATGCCAGGATGACAGAGCTGGATTTTGTTAAGTTTGCTCCCCTAACTTATGACACTTTGTAAATTACATTTCCAGATCATTACTCTCTATCAAATATAATAGGAAACTTTCCAAGATAGAAATTTGAGCTAAATACCCAAACCTGGAACTTGCAAGTATTCACATCCTTTAGGCTTACTTGCATGATCCTACCCCTTGTTGCTGGGATGAGCAGCAGTGGACACAGAGCTAGGAGTTGGGAATTGTCAATACAGTTCGAGGAATGGAGTAAGTACAACACAGACAAACTGGGAGGCTTGCAGCTGCACTTCTGCATCAGTATGCAGCTGCAGAAATCAGTATGTTGATTTCCAGAGATGCTGAACAAGGTACATTTTCCATTTTCATCATGGAAGAAAATGTATCTTGTGAACAAAGCACTCAAGATTTGGAGCACAGGTTTGGAAGAGGTAAAATCAAAGATGCAGCAGGAAAATAGCGAGGTGTGCTGGACCCTTCCAATGCCACTGAGGAGTAGCCCTGTCATAGCTTGACACTAAACCTGAATTATGCTGTATTTTTTTAACAGTGAATAGAAGCTTTTCCCATGGTTTTTGACCTGGGACACCACAACCCAGTGGGGAGTATAAAGGCTAAAACACAGCAGAAAACTTGATTTTGGGATGATTTAGTGCAAAAAATATAAACTTACACTGGCTTTTGGGATGGGCACAAAGTTTTCAGATCGGTTTCTAAGGGTTGTCCAAGATCTGCGATATGAGGTCAATAGAGTGACTTTGCAGTGATTAAAAGCTAGTTTGGGAAAAAAATAAGCTTTTGAGTATAAAACAGTCCTGCATGCTAGTTGATCCCATATAAGCTTTCAATTATTTGGGTGTGTATAGGCCTCAAATTGGTGCTAAGTCTATTTCTCTTCAACATCTTCTTTCACACAGCTTCAGTAAATGTAAAACAGCTTTTTCCAAGAGCCCAGTATTACTCATTTTTCTTTCCTGGTGACAATTACTAAAGTTGTTAAGAGTTCGCATGACCTGTGTGCTCTGCTGTGATTCTGTTAGTGAGATGAGGAATGGACACTATAGCAGGAACTCCAGTTGTTTTGTTGCCTACTTAATCACAGTGACTTCCCAGTACAAGCGTCAGCTGACTCAAGATCAGGCTGGATGGGGCTCTGAGCAACCTGATTTAGTTGAAGATGTCCCTGCTCATTGTAAGAGGGCTTGACTAGATGACCTTCAAAGATGTCTTCCAATCCAATCTGAGCAACCTGATTTAGTTGAAGATGTCCCTGCTCATTGTAAGAGGGCTTGACTAGATGACCTTCAAAGATGTCTTCCAATCCAAACTATTCTATGAAGCTATGAGTCATTTTCTACCCACCTCAGTTTGACCTGCTCAGCAGTTTCAGCTTATATTCTAGAAGTCTTACTTTCACCTTTATATGCCAAGGTCTGTAGGTGACTGCTGTGGGAGTTTGAAGGCATTTGAGCCATTCTTAGCCAGTTTCTTTGCTTATTTCCAGTTCCTGCAGAATAATTTTCTAAGTGTATCAGATAAACACAGAGTATTTCAGTGTCTGGAGTTCTGCACTGGAAGGGACTGGATTCGTGCTTGTTCTGTGACACCAGTCAGATTGTGTAGGTATTTTGTCTATTATCTGCGAGTTTGAGGTGAGGTATGGTATGGTTTCTTTTTACCATGTTTGGGAAGTGTGGCTCAAGTTGATTGCTGTCACTTTTTCTTTCATTCCTGGTTTATCTGCTTTTCTTTTCTGTTGTAATTGTTACAATATATCCTATCAAAATAGCAATTTAGGTTGACGACAGAGTGTTCATACAAAAATTTCCATCCTAGAGAGTTGGTGGCTGCTGTGTGCTGACTGTTCAGTATTACTAAGCAGCAGAGCTAACATTTACTGTAGACTCAGGATACCTCTATTTGTAAACTATCTACAACAGGTAGCCGTGATATACTTTCTTTAATAGGATTTCATCATGTTTTTATGAGCAGCTGAAATAGTTTTTATAAAAGTGCCATATCACATTAAATGGGGTTATGTGCAGTTATCCTCTGTCATGTGAAATAATTCACAGACAAAATGCAAGCTGGGAAGCTGCCCCCAGGCATTTTAAGATATTTTTTCTTTTTTCCTTCCTAGCCTTGGAAATACTGGAAATAGCAATTTAAAGAGAATCCATAGAATGGATTATAATTTATAAATTTAAATTTATAAAGAGTATCCCTGTATGACAGTAGTCTGGTACAGATTTTTTCTTCAAGCCTGATCCTGCCATCTTTATTAATATCAGAAAAATATGCTAACTCTAAAGAAGTTCAGTGAATCATTCTCAAGCTGGTTTTTTTATGAGGTTACCTTAACATTTCTTGGCTTATAACAGATTTTTTTTGTGTGATACAAAATATTTTGGATCAAAAGTTTAACTGAATCCTTTAATAAATATCAGGACTGAATAGCTGAATTAATATTATCAATAGGACTATTTTGTGGGCACACAAAATTAACATAATGTCTCAATTTATTGTGAACTGTTAGGTATTGTCGTAACTGTCTCATTGAATTGTCAATGCTTGGTTCAACAGAAGATTAAATATGTTTTATATCTTAAAAAGTTGAAGTAGGTAAGAATGCATGCAACTGAGTCTTTCTATGTGTGTTTTGACCTCTGAAAGCACAGAAAATGTTCTAGAATGAAGGGTACACAGTCCTTTTTCCTTTTTTCCTGTCATCCCCAAAACTGGCAAGTTTTGGATCTTGTGATTTAACACCTGCTTTTGAAGGAAAAGCAGTCAGGTTTTAGGTTTTTATTCCAAAGAGGTAAGCCATTGCTAGCTTTTGCAGATTCTCATCTTGTAATATTATAAAAATTTATTTGTAAATAAAATAATAAAATGGCTGATATAAGAGCATTTTTTCTTAAGTATGAGCCTGGAGTGCATTTCAACATGCAATGTGACTGTACGCATTGTCTATTACTGATCTCTGACAAAAAAGCTAGGTCAGAATTTTCTCTATTGATATACGAAGACAATTATGTCTAAAAATGTCAGTCTACATGAGTGTGTCACTAGTATCACCTGCTTATGCTAGAGGTACTGTCACCCCTCATCTCCCTTCCCCAAGTCCTGTGGAGGCCAGGGAGACATGGTAGGCTTTTGTCAGACCCTAGTGCTGCTGGCACTGGCAGTACCACTGCCATCATTCCCACAGCCTGGGCCCTGCCCCCCAGTCTGCCAGGATCCCATTTTGTAAACAGCAAAATGAATATAGTTAATTTCCAACTGTCTGAAAATGATTTTCCTAAATTATTTTGCAAATACTTAATATGCTTCAAGAAATCTGACTTGTGAACTACTCACAAACCATAAAATAGTATATTACAAAAATATATTGATTATTCCTATTCAGAGGTGTCACTGTTTAGAGCAGGGCGGCAATAAACTGAGTGGCAGATTCTCTCTATTAACCCCTGCCCTCCCACCAGAGAAAGGGAGAAAGGAGGAAAAGGGTTAGACTTACAAATTTAATATAACAAGTTTTACTAATAACACTAATAATACTAATAAGAGAAATAAAACAAAATATACAAAACCAATACTGAGTTTCCCGCAGTTGGGTGTTGCAGGGGCTGGTGTCCCACCACCAGCTGCCAGGTAGCACCAGGAAGTCCCAGACTGGACTCAGCAGTAGATGGGAACTGTACTCAGGAATGCACAGATAGCAGTTGGGATCAGGATCGCAGACAGGACAAGGAGCAGGGTCCTCTTCAGAAACCAGCCATGGATGAAGAGAATGAGCCCCTTGTGATCCCCCAGCTTCAAACTGAGTATGAGGTGTATGGCATATGGAATACTGTGGTGGTCAATATTGGGCCACCTGTTCTGTCTGCCCCTTCCTGCAAGTACAACTCTTTACGACTCCTCACTTGTAGGACCTAAGAGATCTATCGGTGACCTTGGCTGCTATAGTAATAATTATAAAGATGGGCCGCCTTCTGCATTCCTTTGCTACCATTAGCTCAACAAGACTCTAGGTGTTCTCAGCTTTGGAGCGGACACTGTCTGTAAAATACACAGCCAGCTTCAGAGAAATGCAGTTAGAAGAATTTAACTGTAAGGAAGATTAACTAAAAGAGAATCGGTTCTGTTTTAACCAAAACCAGGACATGAGGTTTCTGAAAATATCAATATTTCAAAACATTACTAAAATGGGCTCTGGCTAACCTGAGCATAAGCTGCTTGTATGTTCTGTAAAACATGGGTTCTCTGCTTCTTTATTTTTTACTAAGTATGCATTGTCATGAGAAGAGGCAGGAAACTCTGGCATGTGAAAGTAAGGGTGCATGCCAATATATACTTTGTTAGATGCAAATGTAATCTTGCCTCAATATTATCTAGATAGCTATTTTCAAACTAATTTCTCTACATACACAGTATATATCTGTCTAAAATTTAACGAATATATACAGCAACTATGGTTTTAACTGTACATACTTGTGTGTATGAATATATATAAATGTGGTAAGAAAGCAGTTTTCAGTATTTCTGTAGGAGCTTAGTTTTGATACTGAAAACACTGATGTCCTTAATGTCTTTTGGCCTGAATAGATCTAAAGCCAGTCAATCCATTAGTTCGAATAAGAGTACTCAAAAGGCTGAAAACATAAAGGTATACAACCAAATTAAAAGGTGTGGAAAGAGAAGTACACTATTTTTGTACCTGATTGACCCACAGTGGAATATCAACAAAGTGCTTTGAGATACCAGGTCCAATAACTTTAATGAAAACAAAACCATTGAATGTGATTTCAAATAAATCTTTCACATGAGGATAAACCACTCCGAGTACATATGGCTTAACAGAATATAATTGTTTTAATCAGTGTTTGACATACACCTTCATTAACGATACAGATAATTTCTACCTTGTTTAATAGGATATTCATCTCACAGCTATGCAGCAGTATACAGAAACTGTGTGGTATCCAAAGGGTTGTGTCAGTTTTATTTTTCCCCAAAGCCTTAAGGAGAGAGAATACTTGGATAGCTACCTGTTTCAGAAGTTGCTTTGGTTTTTGTGTGTAGGAGTTTAAGCTGATGTATCACAGAACTTCAGCAGTGTTCATACTCACAAAACCAGACTGTCCTTCAGACATCTGAGGCTCATTTCAGAAGCATTTTGCTTTGCTATTTCACCAGCAGAAATTATTGAAGGACACAAATCTATCTACTTTCCCCTGTATACAGAGAAAGCCTCCCAGGCAGAGGTTTCTGTTCAGCACATTCATTACCTTTTAATTGCTTCTAAATTGCTTTGTGACCTGCTGCATCAATAGCCAAATCTAACACAAACTAGCAAAATCTGAGCGTATGTGGTGTTAAAAGCTTAACTGGCAGTAGTTTTGCTACTGGACTGCATGAAGGACAATGTCATCTTGGGATATTTTTCAATAATGTATCATTAACATTGTTTGGAAGTGGCTTAAATTATCAGCTTGTTTATGTGCTAGAAATGTTTCTTTTGGGCAATGAGCAGCATAGAACCCTGTTATATCACTATCAGATGTGAATATATATATTTTAAGTTTTATTTCTGACTAAATGTAAAAGGTTCAATGTCAGCTGTGGCATGTAAGTGCTTCCACAGAAAATGTACTTGCATGCAAAGTCAAAATTGAATAAAGCATTTTATTTAGGATTTTAAGCTGTGGTATAAAAATCACCCTTGGAGAAAAGATAAGCTTGAATATGTTTTAGGCTGAGCCACAGCAGGCATGATGCCATAAAAGGTAAGCTATCATACAAATCACTGCAGAAGCTGAGGTATAAAAATCATCGCTCCCCTGGAAGACTTATTCAAAGCTATTTTGTAATCACTTACAGAATGTAACCACACCATCCTACCTACTAATAATTTCAGCCAGCTAGCATGTGTTTTATTCCTTTGTTTTACTCCTCCCCACCACCCAAAAGACGTAATATTACCATGAGTTTAAATATGGTGTTCACTCTGTATTGCAAGTATTGTATTTAGTAATGCATTTATATACGGTAAGTGAAGGTGCTGCTCCTTTACATCTTTTTTTGATGGAAAAGTGTTTGGTTAACAGTGAAGAACGGTGCTATTTTTAAATGGTAGATTCCTTTGAAATCGCCCTACTTTAGGGATTGTCTGTTATAATAGTTTGACACCAGTGACTTTTGTCTGCTACAAAGACTACTGTGGCTTCATTCCGTAAGAAATATTCTGCTTCAGAGCCAGGCATAACTTGGATTGCTTCACAGGCTGCACTAGTCTCTGCAATGTGGGACACTGGAGGGAGACTCAAAGGAAGGTGGCTTGCCTCTGTTCTAGACAGTTTATCTATTGGCTAATATACTCTAATATATACAAACATTTAGATCATTCTTCTGCTGTTTTCAAGTCTTGAGGCCACTGTTTATTGAACTCTTTCATCAGAACAGGCTTTTCCCAAGCATGCTGGGAATATTAGAAATCCTAGATGTCCTTGAACTGCAACAGCATCACCCAACTTGTCTCAGGTTACTCAGTGTTATGCCTTCTATTATGGTATGAGAGACACCCCTCAAGGCCACAAAGTGATGGAAGTGAAACAGAGTAAACTAGCAACACTAAAAATGAGGTGAAATAGCAACAGGTTTCTGTGCAGTGACCCTTGGTGGATGGAACTGCCAGAGAGACTCATTGTTACATGTTTTCTGCAGGACAGATGGATAGCACATTCAGGTAAAGGTCAAGTCATTACGTCATATTCCAGGTTAGCAGCACCACATTTCCAGTTGTATTCCTAACTTCATGTACTCATTTGAATGTAGATGTCTGTTAGGGTACTGAGAGATGAACATGAAGGGTTTTGCAGCTGCAAAAGATTTTTGCTTTCTTTTGGACTACACCTGCCTCAGCTACTACTGAACCTCAAATATCTGCAAAGCATTCGGGAAATGTTGCAGATTGAAATGATATGTTTGGCTGGAAATCATACAGGAGACTATTATTGCCTTTTGTCTAGTTAGAGGCATTAAAGAAGTTAATTACATTTCCATTACATAAAAAGAAAAATGCTGACTGAAAATCTGTAGCCACAGTTATGTAGGTAATCAGACTACATGGTCATACTCTTCAGTTCTGACCTTAAAAGCATAACATCTATCAAATATATGAATCCTTGCTTCAAAGCTATTTCCAAATGTATCATGAGGATGAGTGAATAGATTATTCATAAGCACTAGCCTGGTTAAAGCAAAGTATTCGAAATATTAACTGCATATTTATCAATTGCTTCTCTTTTAAAAGCATTTTGCTTTTTGCTGCATTAAAAAAAGCTCACATTTCTGCTTTGTGCCCCAGAAGGCTCTTCTAGCACAAAAGATCTTAGACTAATGCATTTCAATAGCTCAATGGAGTATTTCAATAAAAGGTCTATCCCTATTTTTCTCCCCATACAGTAGCTTTCAAATGTTGACAGATGTCATCTACTGCAATGCTCCAAAACTGTCTGATTGAAATCAAAGAGAAGTTTTTGTTCTCCATGAGCTGAGCAAAAGTTGACTGACCTTGCTAAACAAAAAACTAAATTCAGAAGTATTTAAAAAAAAAAACCTAACCCATGAATACCAATGTCTTAATTTCAATAGCTGGATGAGTCACACCAGGCTCAGACTTTCACAGGGATTACTCATTGTACTGTGGGTCTCCACTCTTCACAGTAAGTGCCATATGATATTTGAAGCAAGGACTTAGTTGAAATCACTGTTGTACTCCAGCTCTGTCTACAGGAAGCCAGCTGGATGCAAATGAGATCGAACTTGAAGCCACATCTCTCTGACTGCCCTTCATGAGCAGATGGAGTATGGTTTTTCACTACCTGTTCATGGTCTTGGACCTATTGATTTTTCCAGTGAGGCGTGGGGGTCACTAAAGGCAAAGCTTACAAAGCAGAGTTTAGACACAACGTTTGTGCCTAAACATTGGATAACTATTGGGTGTGATAAGCACAGCATAGCTTATAATTCACAACTATGATATAAAGTACTCCAGGAAAAAAGTGTTTAGACCTTCTGCTGTTCAAACTGTTGTCATATGCAAAAGAGAATATTTCCTTTAAGCTTCCAAGTGTTATTTCTGCTATAGATCCATTCCATCTCTCATACAATGAAAACTGTTCTCAGTCACCACCTCAGTCACCTAATGCTCTGTGTCTTTTTATCACTGTCACCATATGAACTGAACAAGCATCTCAGTATGTGTTAGGAATAGCTTAGCACTGCAGCTCATGCACTAACCGCTCTGTACCACTTACAGTGTAAAAAAGTGTAATCTTGCTAGCAGATAGTGCCACTGAAGGGGTTTCCTTACTGGTGTGCATCTGACTTGTAGCTAATCCAATCCTGTTTTGTCCCACTTCTTGGCAAAGGGGTAGGAAAGAGGAAAGCTGCCTTGCAGCAAGAGGATGTGAGGTGATGTTAGGTCACCTCAGGCAAGGACAGATTTCTGAGCTCTTTGGTAACAGTTTTAAGCTGCACCAGGACCAATATAATAGAGCTGCCTTGCTGACACTTCAAGATTCTTCAGACTGAGGCTCAGAGGTGCTTTCACTTAATGTGAGTTAGGCTTGTTTTTTTTTACCTTCTGATAGCTGGAAAGGTTATATCCTTTTCAAGGTCACAGAAGAAGATGCAGGGATCCTGGGAAGAGAACCTAGGTGTCCTGGCTCTCATTCCTATACATTAGTCTCAAAATATCTTTTCCTTCTTTGCCTGTACACATTTATATCTCGCTTCTGCACTGCTGGTAAGATTTTGCTGTATTGTACAAACTGCCAAACTTTGAAAACAGTGTAGGTAATGAATGGTGTCAATTTTCTTGTAAGTACTGTGTATACATAGTGGAAGCATATTAACACTGACAAGCTAGCTTTCATAATTGGTTAATAAATCCTGAAGACTAAGTCCTAAGGAAAGTTAATATCTGCCATATAGATATTAAACAAGCGAATAAACTACTCTTCTTTGAAATAGTTATGGTGTTTGTAAGACTAGAGATGTTTATCACATAAGCTGTAATCAGTAAATGTTCACAGAAAAGCTCAAGATATTAGAAGAGACTGAAGCCTCCTCTATTTTTCTTCCCAACTAAGATATTAAAGTCGTGGTGTCTTTAAAATCTGAAACGGACATGAGACGATATGTGGACAGGCATTTCATAATGATATAAGCACACACTGATAAAGTAACTTCATTATTGAATTCTTCCATCATCAAATTTACATGAAATAATTCTGCTTACAACTTCAGCTGACATCCTATTCAATGAAAGCCTCACACAGTTTGAGAACTAAGTTATGTGGTGTCAATAGCATTTAATGGAAAAAGTATAAGAAATTACCCTGTATGTGAAATAAGCAGATAAAATGATGCCAAAACAGCAGGAAGAAAATTCTGAATTATGACCATGACTGAATCAACTCTGGTAAGGTTCATGTGTTACAGTAGATGATAAATACTGCACAGTGTTCTGAGACTGCCTAAGTGTTCTGTAAAACTATCTCTGATAGCCTTCTGTTCTAGCAGTGGCAAAGTGAGGTTGAATATATGCTGGTAGATGAAGTAAGCTCCTGTAATTCTGGGGATAGCAGGAGTCAAGATGAATTCCCCGTCCTAATTAAAGTAACCTCTAGGCCTCTCAATTTTATGCTCAGCTGACTGCATTCTCAAGAGTCCCCTTTAGAAAGGGAGGTTTTCTAGGGCATAGCTAAATGTAACTACACCTGTGAAGGAGATGGGAGTAATGCATGCAGCAGTATTATGTTACTTGGGGAAATTCTTAGAGGATTACTACATTTCAGTGGAATTGGAAGATGAGACATTCTGTGTCCACTTGGAGAGTTAAAATGTCCAGTAAAAACCTCTTTATTTGAACTCAAATCCCCATGCAACTGTGTAAGAAACAAAAAGGCACTCTGGGAAGCTCAAATGACTTGTCACTGTGGAGAAGCATTTTAGTCTGTTCTAATCCAACACCTGAATGAGCATATAAAAGTAAAACAATTTACTTTTACACATTTAGGGGTGAATCACGAGGGTTTCAACAAGAAATATTCCTTGGTCTGTAGCTATTGATAAGGGATTCACAAAACTGAAAGAGATTTCCTGAAGTACTCTATATATCATAGTCTGTCAAGATACTCTGTCTCTTTGGAGTTGTCTTGCAGCTCCAAGTATATTTGTTTTCTCTTTTTTCCAAGTGGGCACTGGTCCTAGCCCCTCTAGTCTTTGGAACCACTACTCGTGTTTCCTTTATTCTAGAAATATTGTAAGCAAACTATTGCAGCTGGGAGGCCACAGCTAATAGCACTGTAATACAGCTGGGTACTGCTGTATAGGTCCAGCATCTTGAGTCTAAGTGCGGTCAGCTTTGCCTGCCCTCTTATACAGTATGCATCCTAATGCATCATAACACACATTTGCTAATTGGCTTCATAGCGTATTCAGTTACTGCCTATACCTATCATTTTTCTTACTGTGCTCCAGGCTGTGTTCCCTGATTTCATGTGTCTTGCTGTGTAACCTTGGAAAGGGCATAAGCATTGTAAATTTTGAAAAAGGATTTGAAACTAACTTTCTTCAGGCTTTTATTCCCCTCGCTATAGTCTGGCAAGAGAATCACCTTTAGGCTTTTACTAAAATAATTTGGCTTCTAAAGTATTGGGTAATAAATTGTACAGTCTAATATTATTTCTTTATGGTTGCAACAAAGTTGTTTGTAAATACAAGAATAATTTACTTGTGACCTCTTTAGAGTTAAAATGATAAAGAACAGTTGGGCTGACGTGCCAGCACTGTCTGGATATCTCAGCTATTAAAAATCCCAATGTACCATTTGGACACATGTTTCCAGGAAAGTGAGTGTTGATTAGAGAGTTAGAAAAGACCACACGGGTTATAGGAAAGCACAACTGGGGGAGTGTCTTTGACACTTGGATCTATTCTCTAGTCTCTTCTGTTGATTTTTAGATGATTACACTTATTTAGTCTGAGAGCTGCCTAGATTCTTTCTGTGGGTAACTGATATCCAACATGTTATCAACTAAGTGAGATTATTGTTTTAGGGATGTGCTTTCTTCTCTCTACACAGTATTGTGAGAGCCTGTGTAGCTAATATATGCTGTGCCCTTATTCTTAAGTAGCTACAGTGAGGTGAAACTCATTCCTGGAAACAAATTCTGTGTCTGAGGACAAAATTGTAAATGCATTTGAGAGAAATGCTGATAGAATAATATGGTAACAGGTTACTCTCTCTTTTAATTTTTCTCCCTTTCAATATAAAGCTCTTTAATTAAGAGAAGTTGTTAAGAAGAATACTGTCTGGGAGACTAGTGAAAACGAATCCTTGAAACATAGTGAAATAGTTAGTGAAAATTAATATCCAAGTAGAATATGTGGAGACTTCATTTCTTGGATGCTCATAGTGAGGTTGGGCAATGTATTGGCTGACTTCTGTGGATTTGCGAAGTCTTGCACTGTCAACTGGACAGGAGCTGTACATTCAAATCGTTATTGACCAATCAGAACGTGCTGTTTTTATCTAAATTAGTGTCTCAAAAAAATCAAAGAACAGTCCTGTGTGTGGAGAGAAATGAAAGACAGAATATGCATTAGATGGTCCTCATACTGTTTTATTAATATTGTAGCTATTAAATTTTTACATAGACAAGATAGTGCTTTATATTTGAGGTAGTTAAGCTTTTTAATTTTAGAATTGGTAGGGAATTTTATTGTGCAATAAAATTTTTTCTAGCTCCATATTTACTGAGAGTTAGGATCCAAATAGAAAAAGGTCATCAAAACTTAAGTAATTCAAGCTTATCATCTTGTGCTTATAACCCCATAACACCTCAGAAAAGAAACGAATTATTGATTGTGCCTAAGGCTTAGGATAAAGTATGTCTCTGTATAGTTAATTGTACCCCATGGTACTGCATCATTTGTGCTGTGGCAAGCTCAATTTCGTTTTGTGAAAGTATTACCCGGTAAGATTTGCAGAGGAGTCTAATAGACACCCATTAATTAGGTGACCATGGGAAATGTAGACCTGTCTGGCTGGGAAATGGGACTTTGTAATGAATAGTGTTTAGATGTGCTAACATTAATGGCATCTCAGCATTTGTTGATTTGTATCAGGGAAAAGCAAATCAAAGCAGTATTTAAAGTTTCAGCTGAACTTGTTTTGCATTGTAGATAGGTGGAAAGTGGCTAGTTCAGGATCAGGTCCTAATCTGTTTCAAGTCGTTGCAACATGAAGCTTACAGGAAGTTTGAGACTGAACCTTACTTATTTATGTCTAGTCATGTACCAGCAGTAGGATGAAGAACAAAAACATTACATTTAAGAACCATTTTAGCAACAAATCTAGAATTCTAGTGTTCTTCCTGCAAAGTGATGTGAGACCAAATGCAGTGTTTCACACCAGAGTTGTGTTAAAGTATTGTCTTGACTTCTGAAGTATATGATTTCCAAGGAGATGACAAAAAAATCTCCTTATTTTTTAAGAGTAAGTTCCCTAAAACCATAGTGTACCAATTGATTGCAGTTTCCCTGTATTGCATGGCATTCTTACAAAGTGCCATTAATGTGACTTTGCTCTTTGAGACATGTCTCTCCTTGTATCTATTTCTTGCCTATGAGATCTCCTTTTCAGTGGGGCAGAGACTGGTCAGGACTTACAGTCTAATGGTATAAAAACTGTAACATCAGTTTCTCAGTTGTGTTTTTCTTGATGTATGCTTCACTGTGGAAACAGTGGAAAACAGTTCAAACTAAGAGGCTCATGCCCCCTAAGACAGTGTTTCTGCAGTAGCTATTCACCTTCTGTGATTAAAGATTCTTTTTAAAAATTACTCTGGAAAAACAAGGACCACGTGGAGCAAAGGACTTCATTGTTATGAAGATTATTTTTTAAGCATAATTAGAATTGGCAAAATTAAAACACAGTAAGTGTCTGTAGTAAACATTCAAATTGCTCTTTGAAATAAGTAATCTGTTATACCTCTGTCTTTATAGAACAGAAAAACTGATAAACTGGAGGTGTTTAACATTTCAGATTCCTACTAACTTTAACCGTTTTCAAGTGTTCTGTGGAACTGTAAATTATTTTGTCTCTTGCTTTGGTCAAAATAAGTCGTATAACAAACAAATATTGCCAGAAAAAATGGTTGCAAATGTAGCAGGTGTTCTTTGATATTACAGCTAGTCATCTTCAGAATGTTAAATTATTTTTTTGGACTCTCAGACTAATTCATGCCATATCAAGTTATTTGGAATAAAAGTTTACTGGATGGAGTTTGCAGTACTGTATTTTTGCTCAGTGGATAGTTTCCATGGAAAGCCCATGCTACAGCATTAAGATTTTTCTGTGTGGCAGCTTTTGAAGAAAAATAAGACTGAACAAAAATAAATTCTCAGTTTTATAGATTAAAAGAATAAAATAAAGGTCTACTGTGTTGCAAGCATCAGTTAAAAGCTCCCAGTTCTAATTCATCACACACAGGTAGAAAAACACTACTTTCACCAGAGTCAAATATTATCTTTATCTAGAGCAACACCTACGGCTTGTATATCATTTCACTGAATGACTGATGGTCCATGTTGTATTATTTTCCAGGATGATTAAACAATGAGATAAGAACATGAAATAATGAAGAAATCAAGTTGGCAGGGTTTCTATGGCTACAATTTTTATGACTTAATTTTTTAATGGAATTGTGATGAGGTTTATACATTCTTAATTGGAGGAAATTATAAGGTGGAAACTTTACTTCATCTGGCTGACTGATTTCTGTTTGGTCCATGTATACAAAATTTTAGACTAGGTTATTGATTATCTAGTCGAATTATCTACCATGTGGAACACTAATTTTTGTTCAGGAAAAAAATACAAGAAACTTCAAAATCTCTGATTAAAGTCTTAGTTATGTACTATTAAGGCAGTGCACTCATTTTTTAGGTGCACTTAGTTTAATAAGTCTGCTGCTGCACATTTAATCTTTATCATCTTTTACTTTATAAGCCCAGTATTAATTCTTTACTAGTTCTGCATTTAAACAAATGTATCCACACTTGCTGAATACATAGATAACTTTGATAGAAATGAGTTTTCCTATGTAGCAAGAAGCAAGCAGGTTCTTGTAGATTAGAGAAAAAGAATGGTTTATAACCTGTTTGTAACAACTTCAGGATTTTGTAGGAGACATTATTTAAGTATAGGTCAAAAACATTTTCTTAGATGGTTTAAGAGGACAGAAAAATAAAATGAGAGCATTGCCTAAGTAGTCCCTAAAACAAATTGTAAAGTACAGTGGTTTGCAGAATATAATGAAAGGGCAAGCACAAGTTCATGTTGTCTTTCCATCACTTAGTGGCCAACAGTGTCTGAAGATGATGATAATGTCTCATGACTTCGGTGACACGTGCCTGAAATCAGTGAAATGTTTCAGTCTACACATTAGAGTGTTCCCAAAGACTATTGCACAACTACCAGTTATCCTGTCAGAAGCCAAAACTGAGTTCTACTTGATGTGGTACCTTAAGAGAGCAGTCATTAGTTCTGCGTTCTACCCACAAAGATGTTTTATCCGTGCAGAAAGTATGAGTCCATCTGTCCATCTGCTCTGCATGCTGTGGAGTATAGAACAAAGCAGCTTCTGTCCCATGCGCTAGCAATACAACAATTGCAAGAGGTGCTGTAGGAAAATGTAATAATCAAAACAGAAGACTTTCATAACTGGAATCTTATAAATGGAATCTTTAATTTCAGTGTGTTTTTTTTTAGTGTAGCTAAGTGTAGTACAACAGACTTGTCATTACTTAAAAGCAGAGAGTTCAAAGCAACTCACACACTGATTTTATAACATGCTTAAAATTACTTTCACAAGATCTCCCTTTTAGGGGAAAGGAGTTGTTAAAATACATTAAAATTAAACTTACTGAAGTATAGGCATCTTTAAAATGGGAATGCAAATGGATTTTTAGAGATAATCAAATTAGATACCTATTGAACACAGTATCCTCATGGCAGAATTGCAGAAGTTTCTGCTGATTTCTAGAGGCTGTTTCAGTGTAGTGCTCACTGCACCCCCATATCTACTTGGGACATTCTCCACCACTTTTCTCTAATGCATAAAATCAAATGGTGAATGCATCTGTTTTTGGAAAAAATCTGATGCTCTTCTTTACTTAGGTGACATCTTAATGGAAATTATAGATCAGAATATCATTGAACAGCACCTCCACAACTGTCAGTGTTCTATGATACTCATCTAGAAGTGTAAGATGTTCATTAAAAAGTCAATTTCTTAATCAGACTCCTTGCTACTAAATTTTTTTTTAGTGGAATTATGGAACAGTCTTTAAAATGCAAAATTTGCACAAACAGGCTTGTGTCACCATCAGCAAATAATTAAAGGATGGCTGGTTGTGATGTTGCCTCAGGGGACAGAAGGAGGCTTTTAAAAATTTCTGTGAGAAAACAAAATCAATGGGGGGGGGGGGCTGTGGCGACATTGACAATTTGTGCCACAACACTCATTGGTGATGGCACACTCTACAGGATCCTTTGATTTTTGTTACACTTCATGAAATACATGAGTAAGCATTATAAATGTAATGTTAAAAAAAACACCCTTTAGCTGTGTCAGGGAGTGTTTACAGTTGCAGATCTCTTAACTGAAGCTGTTAAGTGAAATACATTAAACGGGTGAATAAAAATGCTTGATGTTCAAAAAGCAGGCCAAATGAGTTATCCCACTGTATTTAACAAAAAAATCTGTTGTCAACTTAACTTCATAGAATAAATATGTATTGTGCTCAGTAGAACTTCTAAATTCTGGAATCTTACTCATGTGTCCATTCTTATACTTTTTACACATCTCTCTATTGTACTTCAAAGTCTTTGCATAAAGAAGCAGGATTTGTAGCTGGCTGACAAATTTGATTATATTATTTGAATATCCTCCTGTATATTTATTGACAAACCTGGAAGGAATGGTACTGTTGTGGAAGTGTAGCCCCCACTCACACCTGGCAATCCCAGAACCAGCCAACATTGTATTCTTGCTCACACTGCAAAAATAGCTACCTGGTGGGCAGTGAATCGCGACAACTTGGCACTTTCCTTGTCTTTGTACAAGAGCAGTGAGTTGAGGTGATCAGGTTCTCCCTGACAGCACCTGAAACTCCTGATACCTGGAGTCACACCTGCCTGGTAAATGTCAGAACTGTACATTCTGAGTAGTACTGGAAATATACAGTTGCTGTCTGCATCATGTGGATTGTGACCAGGATGGAAAATTACTGATGCCTGAAGTCAATCATCTGGAGACCCTATAAACAGTGGTACCAATGAAGACTCTTTGAGCTCTTCTGGTCTGCAGTGAGCTGTGCTCAGTAAATCCCTCTGAGTGGGATGCTTCTCAGAGTATCTCAGAGTATCTCAAATTATCTCAAACTCTGTTGGCATCACCTGGGCTGATCTCCTTGAGACTCAGCCTTCACCTGTTGAGAAATCACTTGATTTAAAGTGAGTATTTCACTGCACTTGAGGGGAATTTCTATGACTGTGGGTGTATCTATTCAAAACATAATTTCTATTACAGTGATAGTAATAGCAAATTCTTTCTAATCACTCTGTAAATGCAAAATTAACCAGTGATTAATAGCTACCAAATCCCTGTGATTCTCTGTAAACTGTGAAAGGAATTGCTGCTAAATAGATTCCTTAGACATAAACTGTTGTGGTCTAAGGCTGGTTCTGGATCCAGCCGCACCTAGGCTCCTCCCTGAGAAGGAGTTTAGAAAGCAAGGAGGTCCATTCTGAACCTTGTGACTCAACGGGAGGGTCTCCCTTACACCTTACACTTTTATTTCACTCTGTATAAGTCATTTTCCACTCAAAACCTGCTTAGATTTTATATTATATTCATTTAAGAGGTAACAGAGTGAACCTTGCCAACAAACTTTGTAAGCTCACGTTTTCTAAATTTTCAGTGAAATCTTTTCTTGCAAAACCTTGGAGTGATAATTTAAGCAACCTAACCACTCATTCACGACAACTGTGCAGGTGAAGTGCGCAGCATCAGCAACTGTGACAAACATACATGTTCTGACTATCACTATTAGATTTGTGAATGTTTCTGAAAGATTAAAATTTCAGATGGTACCGCAGATATTGAAATTGTCACACTGCATTTCCATAGTAACATGGGACTACTAGCTGACATACTGTTGAATCTGAGTTTTCTATCTGACGCTATAGCTTTCTTATTATTACTTTCCTTGGTATCTCTGCCAGTTATACGCCAGATGATGCTGCTTAACCAGTCCTTCCCTAGCCAGAACAACGGCCTGGAGTTCCTTTGTCCTTCTCTTTCTGGTATCTTTCCATGCTTTCTATTTCAGTGTGGAGTTTGTGGCACAGAGAGCTATGGGAAGAAACAGGAGATGACTGTCAGAAGGCAGGTTGTGTCCTGATTCTTTTGTCAGAACAGAGGGTAACAGTAGTGTCCATGAATGAGGAGGCTGCAGAGATGTTGATGAAAAGCTAGTAATCAAGTGGCTCATATATAATGTCTCTTCATGCAGTTTTGTCTTGAAGGCACTTCCCCTTGCATTAAGGTCTATGTTGCATGGCAATGCGCTGAGGTCAGTTACACAGGAATCTTCACCTAGTCTGGCATCTGACATCTTGAAGAAACCGAGAGAAGGAATTATAGGGGAAGAAGCTTTCTCCCTGAAGTAAGCACCCTCCAGGTTGTTTTGATGGCCTTTGTGATATGCTGCTTGAAGGTATCCTGTGGTAGTCAGTAATTTATTCATACTTGTAGCACAGTTGAGTAATACGTGCCAGCAATTATAATTTATTTCTGAAGTCATGACCCTGCACCGAATTCTAGTTGCTGCTTTTTAATTACATTGATCTGTTCACGTTTGTACCTTTCTGGTAGATCTTGATTTTTAACAACATAAATTGAAATTCCTTTTTCAGAAATATCGCTGATTAATTATGGCAGGGTGTTGTATTAGAGGTCAAAGATAACACTCAGATTGTGGTGACGTGGTTCTGGAAGTCCTTAACTGTTAAGAGACTCATCTCATGAATGTCTGTGGTCACTGTCTTGAAACATTTCTCTTATATTCATGCCTACATTGCACAGATACAGGTCTATGAAATAGAAATTTAAACTCATGCATGAGCAAGTTAGTCCACGTCTCATTATGAAGCACATGTCTCCAGTAGTATCAAATAATGCATTTTGTGGTGACTGCCTTTCACAAGCCCTTTTCAAATACTCCTTCTGTTGTGGTATGTTGGGCACTTTATTGTCACTCACTGTAGCTTATAGCAAATATTTGCACGCTTGAGAATGAATTCTGCCTCACAAATGAGAGTTAGATTAGCAGCTCTTTCTCAGCTTCAAGTTTCACTGAATTGGTGGTGTGTCAAATGAGTGGTCAGATATGACTTTTGCATGTAATGGGTTAAGCACTGGCTAAAACCACCAAAATAATTGGACTATGCTTGGCAAAATACTAAAGATATAGTACAGTTTGTCTCCTTGTATTAACTCAGGGCACTTGTTCTTGTAGTTTGAATGTAATACCTTCTGGTTTATAGGTTCTGTGGGGCATCCACAAATAGTACTTCATATGGAACCTGAATGATTGAATTCTTTGGTTGTTGATAGAATTTAGGCTATGTAGAGTATACAGAAGGAAATTCATTAATTTGAATACATATGATCTAAGAACATTCAGTAAGGCTTAGATTAAATCCGAGAGGCTTTTTACGTACTAGGCATAACGTACCTACAGCAGGAATAATTGAAGTATAGCAAAGCCACGTGTGAATGATTATTTTCATAACTCTGTATTGTCCCATGAGAAAAAAGAAATCAATGATTCAGTTCCCAAGTTACTTTTTCTTTTTATTCAACAGCTAGATATATATCTAACTGAGCAAAAGGTATGTTTCCTTCATTTCTATAATTCTAAATTTTATATTTGATTTTTTCTACCCATTGAAAATTCTAAAAGAAAACTCTGCCCTAGAAAATGTAATGCAGTAGGTGGTGGCACTAAGTTTAGCACTTTATCCCTCAGATTTATAGGTTGATGTCTTGATGTTGAGTCATAATACGCTTTTTGATATCTTTTAGTTGTCCAAAAGATCTGTTTTCTAACCTGCCGCCACTATGTATGAGTTCATTAACCTGGAAGACACCAGACTTTCAATATATTATGCTCTTTGAATCTGTTGACCCTGTAGTCATAATATATACACAAAATGCATACACTTTTTCCCTGTAATGTACTATAAAAAGCCAGAGGGAAGGTGGTATATTTTATAGAAAAACATTAATCCTAGTAGGGCAGGTAGTCAGTGGCTTGAGTGCTTTCTGGGAACCCTTAGAAATGGTTCCCTACACAAGTTGATGTCTGAGCAGGTATCTGCTCTTACATGTTTCTCCATCCCTTAGATGTGCAGTGCTATTAGTAATTTAGTTGTGATTACTTATACAAGTATGGTGTATTTCATTCAGATTCCACTGCTGCCTTCAGATAAAGATACTTGGTTCTTTTGTCAAAGTGCTAGTCTTATCATAATGGCAGTTTCACAGGAAAGATCAAAATTAAGGAAAGCACGTATCTATTTGACCCACTGACACACAGCCATGTTCACAGAGAATAGTACAAGAGGTGTAACAACCATGTTATTACCAGTGGGAGTACGGATTTTGTGGCAGACAGGATCCTGTTGTAATCCTTCCTTAATTTTTGGTGAGTGTCCGAATCATTTTCACTAAGTGTTGTGATGTTAGAGAAAGTAGGAAGCCATTAAACAGCTTCTCTTTTCCCTTTCAGTTTACACTGCAATATTTTATTTCTCAGGCGGTGCTTTGCTTCAGAGAAATGTGATTGATTTACTGCCTCACTAATTGACTGCCTCTTATGTTTTGTACTGGAGATAACCAGACTGTGTTGTCTTGGTAACAGGATGGTAGAAGACCTGAAGGGGAAAAAAGGGTTAAAAAAAAACCAAACCAAAACACCAAAAAAACCCAACAAGCCAAATAAATAAAAAACCCACCAGAAAAACCCCTAAGGGCTGTAACAGCAGTACTCTGTAGAATTCTTTGTGAATGTGTTTTTTTTTTTTTAAATACTGCAGTAATGGTAATGGAAAGTCTTCTGATTCTGCCACTAGGAATAACGCTTCGGAATACAACTCTATATATAAAGTCAGTAAATTACAATGAACTTCTATTGCTCCTTTTATTAATGGGTCTGGTTGCAGTCTGTTTATATGGTCTCATGAGCTGTGACCCCACTGCTTCACAACACATTTCCCTGCTGAAGAAATGAAATAACCTGACTTGTTTCATTTTAGCTAGACTTGCCAAGGTACTGTTGTTCCTGAGTATCATAAATGCATGCAGGTTTGCAGTTAGTAAGCAAAAATTCCAGAGTGAAAAACCTGCTGGAGATGCTTTGGTTGTGTTCAAGTGCTGAATTCCAGAAAGATACAAGAAAAAACTTCAGTAGCAGCATCTCTGAGTAGCATGTCATTGAGCTTAAAATGATAAAGCTTTCCAATTTATATAATATTCCTTTCAAAATCAGGACCTGACTAAATTCACAGAAGTAAATTTAGGAGCTATGCTGTAATTGCATCTGAGCAGCCCATAGCCAGAAAAAGATTTTTAAAGAGTGATTTGTGTGAGAAGCCTATTAAAAGGGAGCCTAAGTAGTTTATCTGTTTGTAACTATTACAGAATAAACAAGCGAAGGTGGCATTAAAAATGCCACTATGCCTGAATATGAGGAGGAAAAGAACCTTATACTGATTCATGTGCAACTAATTCTGTATGCATGCTTTGTTATTCATAGCTGGCTGAAAAATATAAGGAATTTGAAATAATCTTGATGCGATTTTCATGTTGCTAACATATGATTCATGATGTTAGCATATGGTTCCAGAGGAGGACCACAGAGATGAAGGTGGATCATACACTAGGAAAATGCAGAAAAAAGTTGTTGAAGGTGTGGTAAAGTTAGGTATTGCTGGGTAGGGGTCTACTATTGGGGAAGACGTAAGATGTGTCCTTGAATAGGAGAGTTGGAAGCGGTGAAGAAGCATGCCTGATTTCTGTATGTGTCACCTGGTACAAGGCTGGTATCTATAACTGCCATCAGCAATATATGTAATCAGCACTGCTATCCCTTTCTCTAGTGTTACCCTTAGCTGGCCATTGTCAGTACTCAAGAAAAGCAGGTTTAATAATCCCTGAGACAATCAACATCTATCTATGTCTTAGAGTAATTTCCACTAAAAAAAACCCTTGCATTATCAGATAGCATTTTATTTCTTCATGAAATACATATAAATTATCCTTCTTCCCTGAATACGGAAGACGTTTTCCTTGGTACAATTTCTAGGTGTCCCAGCGCCTCCTCAGCTTCATGCTTTTGTGTCTTCTCCTGTGTTTGGAACTTTCTCCTTGTGTTCCTCTATTTTCCCTGATGTTTTCAGAGTCCACTCCTGTGTGTGGAATTGGTCACTTGGGAAGTGCCGCTTTTCTCTCCCAGTTAGTTCTTGCTCTGTTGTTGCCACGTACCTCAATATCTTTAATGGTAGCATCTATTATTTTCTTTATCTCACTCCATAAAAAAGCTTAATTGTTTTGTTTCAGGCTTTTTATTTAGCCTGAATGATGAGCATACTAACTACACTAAAACTTCAAGATCTGTGATTGCCTATAGATCAAAGATACTTCTGATGCCAGCCACCAACACTTTCCAGGAAGAAGAGGTTGTTTAGCTAGCTGTGTATTATATTAATGCTGCTTAGCAAGTGAATGTGAAGCAAACCATCATGATGAGATAGTGCTGGGCAGACACACACCCCTCACAGAACCCCTGCCCCAGTGTGCTGCAAACCATGCTGTTTGAGTGATTCAGCTGCGTTAGCTGGGCTGACTTTCAGTGGGTAATAAAGCCCAGAACTATCACTGTGTGTTCATATTTCTTATGCTTCTACAGATATACAAGGATGGCTATTGTGTCCTTTCAGGTAACTTGTCAAAACTGCAGTGGAAACCATTTTCTGGACTTGTTATAACTGGAAATAAATTATATTGCTTTTTCTGAAGAGTTTTCTCTGGAAGAAGAGATTTCTTCTGTATCAATGATTCTGATGATTCTTTCTATAATTCTTCAGATCTGCGGACGCTGATCTAGATAACTTTTGATTTGGATAGAAATAGCAGGGAGTTGGCTTACTACAAAAAGAAAAATATGCCCTACCTTGCTAGTCATAATTTTTCACTGAGGCTAACAAAATAAAGAATGGTCTGACAAAATTAAAGCATGGATATGTAGCTGTAACTCCAGTGGAGATATCTAGGTTTTGTTCACAAATAAACACACAAAAAAGCCACCCCAAAACAAGCAAAAAACCCAAACCCCCAAACCAAACAAACAGGATAAACCCCTGCATTTGGAAAGCACCCGGAGCAACAGTGTTGGAAAAGAGCTGGCTAAAAAGGATGAGATACAGCCTTAGACTGTAAACTCCTAACTCATTTCAGAGTTTCAGTAAGCTTATTTGTGAAAAATGGTAAATTTCTTTTCTAGGAAGAAGTTGATTTAGAATCTGGTGAGAACTGTTTGGACATTAAAATGGAAAAAGGGAGGAAAAAAAGCTTGCAGATAGCTCAAATGAAAATGAGGATTTGGTCAAATGCATCAAAAAGCCTCATTCGCGTTTTTAATAGATACTACCAGGTATCTGAGAAACATGAACGTCACAAACCCTTTTTTTCTTTTTTTAACTGGAAAAGTTAGAACAGTTTAAACTGGAAAAATAGAGCCTGTAAGGACTTAAACAGAAGCATATGCGGAACATGCAAAGCATATATTGGGAAATCATAGAATAGTCTGATTCTGTGATATAATTGCTAAAACTATAATACACCTAAGTAGTGTCCCAATTATCTGGATAACCTGAAAAATATATCCTGAAATAATAAAGAAGCAATATTAATTCTAATGATACAGGACTACAATCTGTATCCTAATACAAATTCCATTGTGTATCTTTGGTATTGAGGGTGCCCTAAAGTTACAGTGTTATTGACCTTTTTAATGACTGTTGTGAGTAGTTCAGAGAAAGATATGCAGATGGTAATGGTGGTTCTGGTTTGTTAACAGCCACCAATGGGAAAACTACAAGTCTAAAAACTGTACCTAGAATTTCAGTGGAGAAGTGGGTGACTTGAGACAATTCATCTTAGTGTAAATATTTTTGGTTTAGTTTTTTGACTCATGCATCAGAAGAATTGTTCAATGCATTATCTTCTCGTTCTGACTGGATGTGTTTGTCTTCTTTTTTTCTTTCCCCAAGGTAAATATATGTGGCTGCATTTGTCTTGTAGAATGAGAAATCTGCTGTCATTTGACAGTAAGTGTAATCTTTTTTTTTTCATTCGAAGATTTGTGCAAATATTCTAAATGGGACTCCAGTGAATGAACAGGGCATAATGAAAAATTAACTCCTTCCTGTCTTGAAAAGGTACATTTTGTGTTCCTGGTAGAAACCTGCTAACCTGTAACTAGCACGTATGTTTTGGAAATAAGGAGGGAAACAATCTAAATTTTGCATATATGAAGTTTATTCACAAGCACATTATTGTATACTTAGATATGTGGTATACCTATGTATTTACCCCTGTGTAAGGACGTAGCTTAGGGTCTGAAATTCCAGCACTGATATTGGAAATGATTCTACAAAAGTTTTTTCTCTAGTCAGTGCAGTATAAATGGCTTAGCTGATTCAAAACACATTGTTAAATCCTTTCTGGTTTGCATGGCTTGGTTATTTGTATTCTCTTCCTTTCTGCTATCTGTCTATAAACCTATTGATTTTTCCAGTATTTTCTGGTTTTGCTGCTGATGCAGTATATCGGTTTTCTTTTTATTAGAGATTTCCCCCCCTTCGATCTTTGGAGGACATTTTTGTAAACAGAAACAAAGGTTAGTTATAATGATGATGTAAGGAGGGGTATAAAACTGCATTGATCCAAATTGACTAGAGTCGGTAGGAATAAATCACATCCTAGAAAAAAGGGATGGTGTTAATAGTTTTGAACTTTTTGCTTATTTCCTATAACTCTGATACATTAAAGTCTGGTTATTTTTTCTCTAAGTTACTATTTTATTTACCAGAAACTATCTTGACAGCATTAAACGAATATTGTCAAAGGTCTGTTGAATACTTTTAGAGATACATTGCACGTTTGGGTATGCAGATTCGGGTAGATAACAGCCTTCTGGATAGGCCGTGCAGCTCTATCAAACCACTTAAAGAAAAATGATGGATCAGGCTCTGCATAAGTAAAATAGCCTTTTAATTATATAGGCACAGAATTAATGCAACTAATTCTACTGAGGATTGTTTCCAGAGGCCTTTTAAAGTTACCTAGCAAGACCTGTTCATTGAAGAGCAAGGCAAGTAGGCATTGATCCTAAAAGTCAAGGTTCAAATTAGAAAAGATGCAATAAATCATGTCTCTGAACAGAAAAGCTGTATTCAATATATCAATCCTTATGAAGACTACACAGAAATTAAACCTAGCAGTGTAACTCTAGAAAACCAGTCTGTAAATAATGTCTGGTGCTTCTTGAAAGTACCCTTCCTTAAGTGCAAGGTATCTTTCTGTGGTGTTTTGTCAGATTTTTATTTCCCATGCAAATATTTTATAAAGGATGTGTTCTCTTATGATTGGTCCTGTTATCCTAAGGGCAAATGCCCAGAACAGAACTCAGAAGCAGTGCCAATAAATTACATTCTTAAGTGCAGATCGTGGTCTTCTGTGTTTTTGAATCACACCTCTTAGCACTTAATATGTTGTCTGCTGCTTAAAAACAGGAGTCACTGACCTTTTCTCTTTCTATTATTCTGATGGAACTCAGACAAAACTGCTTATTTCTAACAAAGAATATCTTATAACCTTAAGGTCTACTGAATGTCTACTGTGCTATAGTTTGTGGCAAACTGTCTTCTAAGGCATGATGTCATTGTAGAGGTCAGTGCTCCAGTGGTGGAGCCAATCATGTGTCACAGCAAGACAAAAAACTGTAAATGTGTTGAAAAAAGAATTTGACAAATTGATATGGAATGGATATCTATTAATACTGTTGTCTAGATGGAACACCCAACTCAATAGTGCCTAAGTTGCATGCTGGAAGCCAGAAAGGTATTTTAGGCTAGCATCATCTTATACATCTTATAATCATTATCTTAGTATATGCTACTAGGTCCCTTCTTAGACAGTGCTGAAATAGAGCTGTCTGGTGCTGTACGGCCATTCACTTCTCTGTTCTGTATTTTGATTCAAGATCTAGGATTTACTAATTTTTAAGGTGGTGTAACTACAACTGGGAAGGAAAAATCTTTCACAGTCTCCAGAACTAATAAAACTCTTGCAGAATTTCTTAAAGTTCTCAATGTTCTTTCTCAGAAATGCAGATTTGTCAAAATTGAGTCTTCGTTGCAGGAATTATGTATTAGTTTTGATAGGGATAGAGTTCTAAATCTATCTATCAGCTATTCTGCAGAGACTGAAATGAACCTTCATCTCACATACCGACGGATAGCCTCTCGGAGGCTTTTCATCTTTCGTGTATCAACTGTACTTGAAATGGTCCTGAGTCTTCAAGTCTCATGAAGTTTTCTCTTATCTCACCAGGATGAAGAGTTTCACATCCAGATTTTTATTATGGTCCTTAGACACTTGCCATTTTGTTATCACCTTGCTGAACAGCCTTCATTCACTGACTATAAGGAAGACAAAGCTTGCATTTTACTTTCCTCATGTAATTTGGTTGGGTTCACCAAACACAAATGTAAACACTGATCTTAATAGTGAATATATATACATAGACTGTGATGAAGGAATGGGTCTGAAAAATTTTAATTACTTCTGAAAATGAATATGGAGGATTTTGGAAAATTGCACATTTCTGTAGAAAATTTTAATAGCACTATTGTGCTGAAGTCCTATATTTTTGGAGGACCCGAAAGCTTAATATAAAGTCAGATTTTCTATGTTCTTGAATTATGGAATTGAATAATTTGCTCCTACAAGTAGTTTCTTAGCAGGTTCTTTAATTAGATGACTGGAATTTCCATTCAGACTGGGATTTTTCTGGAGGAACCTAAGAAAGTTTAAACAGATTCTTGCAAAATATTTTGGACCTGCAGGGTTGGCAGCCTGTCCCCAGGCTGGAATCCCATACTCTAAATTCCCCCTCTCTGCAGGGACGTGTTCAGTCTCCAGAGTATTCCTAGGGGTGTTGCATGTACTTCTGTGTTAAGATGTTGCATCATAACTTAAAAAAACAAAACAAAGCAAATAACACATAAATACCCCACCACCTTTTCATGACAAACCCCTAACATTTTTCTTCATTAACAAAAGAAATAAGGATTTTTTTATTATTAAATCACTTCAGGCGAGCTTTGTTTTCTCCTTCCTAGAACTCTTTATTTCTGAACAAACACAACTAAAATAGAACGCTGTTTCAGAGAGTGTTAATTTACAAGTAGCTCTTATAGCTCTTAGAGAAACTTCTTTTTTATTTTTTTTTTCTTACTCAGGAAATCAGCGACTTTTGAAAGATGGTTTTTTGGAATCTCTGTAGCCTAATCTTGTTTATGCCTCTGTTGTCATAATGATCTCATTTTTAGAGATAACTAAATCCTTTTCCAGCCAGTCTGTGCAAGTACAAATCATTCTGTGGAAATCTTGGGCACCTTGCAGTTCTTCTTTTGACAGGTGCATTGCTTTCTCATCGAGAGGGCAGGAATGTCAACTTTGGTCTTACCTGACTTGTCCTTGATAATGAATTCTCTATAAGAAAAAGGAGGACTTTGTTCCCTAGCTAAGGAAAAATAATAAGAAGGCTTCCTTATGACAAGTGAATACCTCTCTATCTTCTGTTACTTTAACCTCTGTGAAGAACAAATTATCAACTGCTTTTGCCTTCTGGTGCGGGAGTGTATGGAGGGGTTGTGGAGTGGCTTTTAGACCCACCAGCTGTCACCCTTTGCTCTAGTAGCATCTGTAAATCGCAGGGAGTGGGTGAGGGAGCTCTGGTTTGCCTTCTGGGGGCATGTGGGGAGAGAAACCTTGAATGTTTACATACATAAAGCAACAGTTGGTGGTAAGACAAAGAAATCAAGGAATTGATGGGAGAGAAAACAAAAAAGTATGGAAGGATACGCTTGCAGAATAGAATAAGAGACTAAAAGAGAATTAAGAGTAAATCTGAAGGAAACAATAGTGAAAATACAGAGGGAGTATAATCGCTTGTGGAAAAACAGGTTCAGGTTAATTTTCTTCTTGAACTTTTCCCTTAGAAAAGGGAGTTAAATGAAAAACAGTGAATAGGGTAGGCAAGAAGAAACATAAAAGGAGGAAAAGAATCTTAGATTAAATGCATAATAGAAGAATTAACGTAGAAAATATTGAAACAGGTGACCATATGAAGCATTTCCTTTTTCAGTTTAGAAAGGACAAGCATAAGGATAAGAATTCACCTAGTGTACAAAAAAGCAACAAGGACAGTCTTGGGTGCACTGTCTGTTGCCCTTTCTAGATTTTATTTCATTTTTTGACTACTATTTTTGACTTGTATACCCTGCATTAAGTTTTCGGAGAACTATTTTATGAAATGCAGAAAATAGTGAAATGCATCTAATTATCCAACTCTAAGGTTTGTGTTTAATATTTGGGACATCAGCAAGATCCACACCAGTTCTTTGGAAATTTATTTCATTTTGTTAACACACAGACTAGCCACTCGTGTTGCAAATTCATTTTATTGCATTTCATTCAATAAAGTTATAACATGCTCTGTCTTTACAACATATCATATCTTTTCTTATTCATATCATGTCCTCAGTAATGGTTTATATTTTGAACACATTGTGAAATCACATGCTATATACTGTGGATGAAAACTCATTGGAAAGTTAGCTTTGTGTATCTAGTCAGCACAGATTTAATGTAGACTATTATCTACAACTTTGGTAATTACCTCAAACCTTGGGTACAGTACATTCCTGCCAAAAGGTCAAGACAGGGAATTACTAGTCTGATACTAGTCTCTTTGACTTGCAGTATTTAATTTTTTTTGTTCTTCTCTTTAAAAAAAAAAATAACACCAAAACAACTACTTGTGGAAGGCAGTAGCATAGTAGATAATAAGTCAAAACTGCCTGCTGTAGCATGCTGAGAGTTCTACCCAAAATATAACAATGTGGCTAAGTGTAAAAACGAAATGCATCCAATTTATTTTTCAAATGAAGATGTGAATGAGCTTGAGTTTGCTTTGTGTACTTAATGTTAAATATGCATTTTTTTTGTTTTGTAACTTGCTATGAGAAACTGATGTTTGCAGCTATAAATTTTTTTTAATAATCCATGTAAACTTCTCCAAATTATTTGAAATCTGTAAGCAGAAGCTATTAGAGAGGCTGTATCCGAAAGCTTCATTGACCCATAATAAGGCTTTCAAAAATATAGGAAACAATTCCTATATTTTCAGTCATTTAAGTAATTTTTTTCTAGAGTGCTATTTAGCAAAATTTAAAATGTTGCTCAGTAAAGATCACTTCAATAGCTGTGGAGACCTGAATCCCCTTAGCTCTAATTCAAGTAACTAATCACATTCCATAACCAGTTAAAAGCCAAGAATTTGTTACAGGGAGAAGCAGGAAATAAAAATTGCTAGTAAATAACATTGCAAACAGCTTTGCATGATCATGCTTCAGTGGTTTTGATTTGGTAAACAGTACAATGATATCAAATTGAACTACTCAGTCATTAAAGATACGTGACCTATACAAGGTAATTCTAATTAAAATCCAGTGTCTGTGCACTGAAATTTTTTGCATCCTTTGCAAGCTTTTTTGCTTTCAAAACTAATTAGTGATACTGAGAAAATGTGTTTTGATTTTGGGGACCTTGTATTCATAAACTTATGGTACCTAATGCCTATTCTGTCCTCATGTCTTGCCTAATTTATCCTCAAAGACTATGTGTGCTTTGTGGTCTGCTGTCATACTTTCATTGTGATTTTACTGTCCCTTTAATTTTGCGTGCCTAAGTTGTGCTGTCCTCAGAACATTCTCATGAAGTATGGGGTTTTTTGGGAGAAGGGGCAGTCAAGGTGTGTGTGTGTGTGTTTTGGTTTGATTTGTGGGTTTCTTTTTTAGTAAAAGGTGATTGCTTGTGAGAAAAGATAATTTCTAGTCTCTGGGCTGCACTTTGTAAATGCTGCCTATCTGATTTGCCTTGCTAAACTGTATGCAAAGATGGGACTAAACTAACTTGATAGTAATTTTTAATAGCAGCCTGACTCTCTTTGTATCTCTATGCATTCCATGTTCCTTACTGTACACCAAGGGTTTTAAAAGTTATTTCAAGCCCCTAACCTATTATAAAGTAAATGAGGATACTGGCTTTATAAAGTAATTTAGGGCAGATTTTATTTCATTGCATTTCACCTGCCTATTGAGGAGTGTTTCGCAGCACTTACAACAGTGTAGTTAGGAAGACACTTCACCTGTCACTGGTTAGACTTTGTCTATAAGGGCATTTTATACCTTCTGAAGCATATGTCCTTGTTTAAGGTAGGACACAGCACTAGATGGATTACTGATATAATCTGTAATGGCAGTTCCTACTTTTTGCTATGCTTATTACTCAGCTGTAGTTCTTTAGTTGGCCAAGAGAGAGCAGAACTTGGGCAGGGAATGGCATAGTCTGGATGCCAAGTTCTGCAAGCAGTTGGACTCCTAATAAATGGCACTGGAGCAACCTCTGATATTTAATATGATATATGAGATTGCAAACAACATTTTCAGTGAAGCATTTCTTTAAGCTATCCTCTTTTGACATATTTGCAGGATTAGACATTATTTCTATTTCAGTGTTCACAGTGCAGCAGGTCACATAATGGGAGAGGAAAAGACTACATTTTTTGAATGCTTTTGATGTGTCTAAAATCTGCTACAGTGACACTTGCGGAGGTAGCTTCTTACACCAAGCATCACAGCATTTTTCGTGTCTACATAACAGCATCTTGACAACTGCTGTTAAGTTCACTATTGCTTTTAGGTTAAACAATGTAGTTGACAGCAGAGGTGGACTTTCAAGATACCTACCCATCTGCTATAGAGTATGACACTGCAATCATCTATATGGAGACTAAAATAGGGCATTGACTGAATTAAGCTGTTTTGCACTACCGGTTTAGAAAGTAACCAGAGTTTCAGAGAATCCGGAGTTTGTAGTGTTTTCTGTTGCCATTAGAAAGATATTTGTAATGTGGATATATTAGTGAAATATTTCTTGGCTTATCGTAAATGATTTGAGATCACAGGCTCTTCTTAACAGTAACAACAGCTGATCTTGTTCATTTCATTTGCTTTGGAGTTTGTGAACTGGATAAAAAAGACATCTTAACATTGGGTACTCTTACAGAATGTAATTGCAGTACAATGCATTTTTAGAAATCTTGATAATCCAATGCTTGACAAATCTGTCTAACCAGGGTATTATGGTTTAACTCAGCAGCTGGCAACTAAGCACTAGACAGCTGCTCGCTCACCCCTCCCCTTCCCCTCTACTGGGATGGGGAGAATAATGGACAATATGGGAAACTCATGGGTTGAGATAAAGATAGTTTAATAAAACAACAAAATAACTACTAGTACTACTACTAATAATGAATATGCAAAATAAACTATGTACAATACAATTTTCTCACCACCTCGTGACCGATTTACAGTGAGTCCACAAGCAGTGATTATGGAACCTGCGGATTTTGCAAATTTTGCAGAACTCCCCCCCCCAAAAAAAACACAACCGAACTAGCGGAAAAGTTTGAATGCCCAGACAAGAGAGGATATGAACTCATGGAATAAAGAATAAAAAAAAGATTCCTACCCACCGGTAATCTGCATTCATAAACTGAGCAGGAAGTCCATGGCATGGAATATTACCACTGGCCAGCTTGGGCTAGCTGCCTGGCTATGCTCCCTCCCAGCTCCTGTACACCTGCTTGTTAGCCAGATATAGGAAATGAAAATAGTCCCTACTTTCTTAGCAACAACTAAAAATGTCAGCGTATTATCGACATTCTTCTTGTACTAAATCCAAAACAGAGCAGCTACTGGGAGGAAAATTAACTCTATCCCAGCTGAAACCAGGACACAAGGGCATGATAATATTTAAATGCTTTGAGGGAAAAGTTTAACAGTAAGATAAAAAACAAATGTGTGGATGTGCATAGCCAATGAGTACAGTTTGCAAGTGCATGTGCCAGTTACAAGGTTTAAGCATAAAACAGCATATTTTAGGATTTCGTGTAGAGAAAGGAGAATCAGAGACTTCTTTTCAGGGAAACTGACATTGGTTGTTTATTTTGCTTTCATGAAGCCAAAGGGATTGTGAATGACAACCAGCTGTTATGAATTGCTTTTTTGAAGTAACTTCTGGAAGTTACCAACAGAGTTCTGCCTTATTTAATTGGTCTTTCTTGGCATATACATACTATCTTCCTCATTTAACCTTCCGTTTTAAGATACCTTCTTCACAGCCACCATCAGGACAGACTCTTCTGGAGACTTGTAGTTCTTGTCTGAATTCTTGAGGATGCTAGAAATGAGGCTTTCTTCCTTCATATATATCCTGGCTGATATCCCTCCAGACTAGAAACTCTATTTTAGCTGTTTGTGTGGATTTAGCATACTTTCCTCGATGACTTGTTCAGATCCAGGAAAACAAAAACATGGAGGTAAAATAGTTTAGGAGTTTGATTTGGGAGTTTGCAGTAGGATTATGAGATGGAAAATATGGGTACCAAATAGAGAAATCAGATAATGAAGTGGGTATTGACTATGTGGAAGTCAGTGACATACTTCTGGCATTTTCTGGACTAGTCAGAGAGACAGAAGAGCCTCCAATTTTTTTAGCAGATCTAACAGATGAAGAGGTATATTGGGGGGGAAAAAAAAAAAGCAGAGTAGGATTTATGGTAGTCACTTAAAGTGGCTTACTATAGATCACATGGGTATTGTAGTTCTAGAGCACTTTCTTCACCACACCTGAAAAATGTACACACTGAATGTATGGCACTATAGCATCTGAAGACCAGTGTTTCCCTCTCTATTCCCCTCTCTGTTTTAACTTCTAGTATTTTTCATTCCTGCTTCCCCCAAGACTGATTCCTCTGAGTTGTTAAAGTATTCTCTGCTCCAGATTTAGGAGGGCATTTAACAATGTCATCAGCCTCTATTACGATAATGGCTGAGATGAAAATGTCCTTAGCAATCACAGTAAATTTTAAGTGTGTTGATACAGTCTGACAAAAATAACTTGTTGCAGTTTGTGTACTTAATATCAGCCTGACTCAAGACAAGGTAAACTTGCTTTAAAAAGATTTTTTTAATGATGTGATATTCTTACAGATCTCTATAAACAGATATAGAATAGGACACTCTTCTTGTGTCCAGCAGGTGAACATTTATCTGTTTCTTTAAGGACATAATTTGTTGTCATTTTGGTTTGAATTTTATAGGCTATAGTATATACAGGTTATATAGTAATATAGGATATATAGTAATTAAAATATAGTGTGTATATATATAGTAATTAAAATAAATCAACATTTCTTCACGCAGATGTGCTATTTGAGCCTGGGTTCATTTCTGCCTAAGCATAACTGAAGGCAAGTTTTTTATGTGCTTGACATATACCTGTCTTAACCAAACCAGGAAACCAGAAAATGCTAGTACATGTAATCGCTGCCTCCCCCCACCCCCCCCAATCTTTTGATGGCTAGATCCACACTTTCAGACACATGTAGTGGTTACTTTTAATGTACCTGGATATAAATTACAGTAGTGACATGGTTTTGTTCTAAGCATTGCAATCTCCAAGGTGTTTCTGTGACTAAGGTGGTTTGCTTCATATGTTTTTGGGGCAAATGAATTCTGCATTTCTCTTTCTTTATAACAGCTGGTGTAAAAATCTGTTTTCATTTTTCTGTTATTGTTTTTAGTCGCCTGAAAGGATAAACAGTTGGTATTTTCTGGAAATCCAACTCTCGTCAGGTTTCACTGCCAGCAAGTGTGAGTGCTAGCAGCATTGACTTTTCCTCATCCTAATTTTCCATTCCATTTTTTCTCTCCTCTGCTTTCAGGACTTTTTACATCCCATCAATTAATGATCTACAAGTATATCTGTTTATCTCTAAGGAATCTTCTCCATAACCTCTGAAGTTCTTCCAAATTCTCTTTCTCTTCCTCTCCCTTTACCCCCCCAACTCGGTCACTGAATCTAATCCTTTCTTTTGATTGTGATGAAGCATTGTCCTAAGCTCATGGGTGCTTTGTCTTCTGCTGGAATAGCCTAGAATGTCAAACCTAGGCGTTAATGTAGTGCTTTGGAGGAAATGAGGGTGAAAGGAGTGGATTATTATAAGATTGTAAACAGCTGTCTAAATCAATTCCAAACCTCAGTGAATAAAGCAATGTATGAAAGATAACACTGAGAACACTAAATATATTAGATATCATAAAACACCTTAAAGACTTTGTCAACCACAATTCAAATTTATGTTTACTGTTCCCCATTGAGGGAGAAATTTGAGGGAGGAATGAGAGGATGTTGCCTTGTTGAGAAGCATGAGGAATACAAGTGTCATTCATGTTTCTGTAAATTTTACCATACCTCTGAAAAGAAGTATAAAATATCAGCAATCAAATGAATCTTGAACTTTGCTAGCAAGGTGGATTTGATGCTTTCTATGAACAGACATCTTGTCTGACTGGAAAATATCTTGCCTCCAATTTCTTGTCAAACAAGTTGGTTTCGTGCTGTTAAAAAGTGCTGTTCCATTTCTCGTATTTCAGCATCAATCATTTGCTATTACAAAGCTGTTGTCATTGGCTGTCAAGCCTGCACAGTCTCAATTGGCAGACTTATTTGTCTTCAGCAGGATTAGACAGAAATGTGTCTCCTTCACATGATACTCCAGCCTCAGGCTGCACCAGCCCAGGGAAAGTTGAGTACATTAGCTTCAAAGAATTTTTTTGCAACCTCTTCTGACAGCATGCTCTACAAAGTACCCTCCAACCTATTCCTCAAGCTGTTTTCTCTGTCTTTAATATTTACTCTTTGTATTGTATAAATACTTTACCACTTGTCTCTGTGTTCTGGGTTTGGCCAGGACAGGGTTATTTTTCACTGGAATCCAGGAAGGGACACAGCTGGGCGGGCTGACCCAACCTGGCCAAACAGAGCCAGGTATTCCATACCATGTGCCGTCATGCTGGGTTCTAGTGGGGGGGAGCGGGGCGGTGGGAACTCACTCGCGGCTCGGGAGCGTGCAGTGTCGGCGGTTCAGGAGAGCGGCTTTCTGGGTTGTGCGGTTTGTGTTGTGTTTTCTCCTTATCTGTATCGTTGTTGTTCCTGTTCCCTTTGTTTGCTGTTCTGTTAAATTGCCCTTATCCCAACCCACCAGTTTCTGCCTGTTTCTTTCCATTCTCCTCCGCACCCTGGCGGGGGGAGGGGCGGCTGCGTGGCACTTTTGTTGCCAGCTGCAGCCAAACCAGAACACTCTGGCAGTTAAGTTTTGTAATATAAAATGTTAGATTATTCTTTTTGCACATTTACCTTAGTTATGTGCTAATATATTTCAAGTTATAAAGAAAATATAGCAGCTGATCAAGTACAAAATTGTCCTATACTTGGAAGCAGAAGATATAGATAAATGGCATGACAAGACAGTGCTTATTGAAGACCTTCCCAAAATTGACACTATATACTGGTATGCGAACAGTTTTCTTCAAAACAGTTAGTATGCTTCATGGTTTTATTTAGTGAAGAAAATAAGAAATAATGTGACTAGCATCTGGAAAGCTTTTGCCATCAGGTTCTTTAGGTACCGCTTCTATTAGTGCAATCTTAAATTAAAATAGCAAAACATAACTTCAACACATAGTTATCTTCATTAGTCTGTGTACAGGCAGTCATTCTCATGTGTTTTACATGTACACGCGCAAACTTACAACTGCACATATGCAACCTTGAATGTTTTATTTTCTAGGAAATAGCATCTCACAGAGCAGCCCTAGTTTGCATGTTGTCATGTTAATTTGGCAGAAAATTAACCTCCTTGCGTTCTAACTCTCTTCACCAGAGTGAGAGGCTAGGTGCGGCTAGGTTTAAATTCTGAGTGATATCCAATTTGCCACTACCAGTCCAGTCGCATTTAATATGTATATTAAACTACCACAATTCTGGATACACTAATAGCAGCCTGCACCTTCAGTCCAGTCGTGCTCGTGAACTAGCATGGCCGCATTTGGTTGTGTTCAGTGAGAAACTGTGACCACTGGCTACTTAAACAGTGCAGTTTTATATGTGCAATAGGTATATAGGCTTTTTGAATTGCTGGTGATAGTAACTGTCTGCAAGAAAGCACATGCAAATATCAAATGCATGAAAAGGTTATATATAATACAGCCGGGCTATAGAGATTAGGGAGTAACTCTCTAGAGAGATTTCTAAGATTCCCAAGAAAAGCACGTAGTTTAAGTCTCACCTGAAGCGTCCCAAGGTGAGGAGAAGCAAGGCTCAGCCCGTTGGCCAATCCTGGTTGTCGGAGGCAGTCTGAGGTGGAGTTTCCCTTGACTTGCTCACAGTGTTATCTTCTCCTCCGAAAGTCCACGGTGTTACCTTCTCCAAAAATCCCCCATTTCCTTGGCTGTTTTTATATCCTTTCTACATTTAAGATGGAGTTTAAGTGACAGTAGTCGTACATACCTTTCATCATGATTGGTGTAAAATTCTCTCGCTTCACATTTAAGGTATACTTTATGAAAAATTGAGAGAGCAGACTCGAAGAGGGGTGGTTGCACCTTGGATGCGGGTAGCCTTCAGGATGGAGGTGTGTTTTGGTATTAAAATGATGTTAAAACGAGCATAGTTCACAAGAGGATAGCACTTTGTAAAGGTTTTGAAAACCTGTTGGCTCAGGGGGCCAGATGAGCTGCTTATCAGTTCTAGAGGACCATTTCTTCCCACTTTATCATCACAGAGCATGGCCACTGAATCTCGACTCCGCTCCATCCTCTATGGTATGTTGCAGGGAGTTGCTGTGTTAGTGGATTCCTTGCATGTCTGCTGCAGCAGTGTCCCATCCTCAGAGCTGCTTTTCATTTTATGCTTTTCCTCAGTGGGTGAACACTGCCACGTTTTTCATATAAACCTTAATTTTCAGATGTAAAACCTTAATTTTGCTAATAATTCCACACATGTAAAATATTAGGCCATAAATTATGTTTATGCTTTTTGGGTTAAGCTATGTCATTCTTCAAATAGTCTGGTGTTATGTATTACAGCATTTAGTGCCTGTGTAAGCTGCTTGTTATCAGTGATTGCATTGCTTAAAATCCACATTTTCTTAGGGGTAGCATAGTCTGCCTTGTATTTTATGTCATTTCAAATTCAACAACATATCCCAGCTGACCCATGGTAACTAAATAAAACTGCAAAGCTAGAAGTCAATAATATTACCAAAAACATTGGTATTTAGGTACCGTACAAGATTTCTTACTATTCTGAGGCACAGGAGAAATGAGATCTGCACTTCGCCGTGAGAGCATTGCTGGTATTATTGCTCTGAATAGGACAGGCAGGAGTGCAGGGAATATGTTTTTGAATGCATCATGAGAACATGATGCCTTGAAATTCCTAATTCTAATTGCATCACAGTGTAAAAACTATTGTACAGGCAAACATGAATGGCTGCAGCGTATCTGTGCATTTCAGCTGTGAATACTATAACTGAGGAAAGTAAAAGGGGATAAAAAGCATCCTTCCAAGCAGAGTACATTCAAGTTACAAACCAGCCCAGCAATAAAGATATCAGCCTTCCTACAAAACTTTTCAACATAAAATACCGTGATGTTTGAGAGTATAGTCATACACTCCCATGAATACACATTCATCTTTTTTTCTCCATTGAGCTTGGAGCAGGTCACCAGCAAGTAAAAGTATGTCTGTTATGATTGAAATGGAGACATGTCTATACGATTGACTACTGCAATATTTTTGAAGCTGTTCTTTTGCTAGCATTCCATATTAGTGGAGTTATCTGATACTCGTTGGATTTTCTTGTGTCTCTACCAACAGCACAGCTGCAAAAAGGAGCCAAGGACTCTTTCGACTTCAAGACTGTACAGCATATAGCTTGGTGGACAAGAAGGAATGGTCCTTCTTTACTGGCTTCTTGTTACTGTTGCAAAAAGTTTCTTTTAAAAACAGAAAAACTCAAATTATTTGCCTTCCCTGAAATAGTTGTTCTTGTCCATGAAATTTTGTATTCAGAGCAGACGTGAAACTACAAGATATGATGTAACTTGTTGCATATGTCACCTGAGCACTAAGATAGCTTTTCTCTGATGCAGGTTTCTTACCTATGTACTTTTACAGCTAAAACCTTACAAATTAAATCAAAAAGAGGAATACTATAAAGCACGTGCAAAAACTAATTATTTTGGAAAACTTTAAATCTTGGAGAACAATACACAGAGTGTGCTCAGGATGTGTGGAGCTGATCTTTCACAATGACAATTCTGATGGAAGTTTGGGTTTTCTGGTTTGTCTTTTTTCTTTAGAAACACAATTTTGGGTTAGTGGTGAGCAAGTTTCATCAGGGATGCATCTGCAACATTTTCTATATGAAAATATCGAGATTTTGCTGAGAAGCTTTGATTCACCCCAGCTCAATCAGGCTTTGCTCAGGCTTTGCAGCTAAAGCCCTTTGTGGCGCTGATACATAGCAGCTCGGGACTGAGTATGACTTTCTGAACTTAGCGAGATTTAGTTTGTTTCAGTTACGCTGGGCTTGATTTGAGAGCAGGAAGCTTGTTGCTCTTCTGCTGTCAGTACTAAATGGCAAGTCAAAAGGAGGATGTAGCTACCAGGTTTTATTGTGGGAAGAATACAAAAATTGGACTGGGGTTGAGAGTGGCTGCTAAGTTAAAATCTGTGGTGTCAGAAAGATAGTGAACGTAATTGTTCGGTAGGAAGAGTCTAGGAACTTGCCAAGACGAAAGGAACAAAAGATACACAAATGAAGTAAAACTTAACTTTAGGAGTGCTAATTCAGAACCATCACAGATGGAAGTTTAAGCAAGACTAGCAGCAATAGTGGTTTTGCCTAAAGCTGTTTATGAGCCCTAGCTGCAGTGTTGGAAGATCTATGTATGTGAAGGATTTGCCACAGTGACTGAGAGCTTAGATACTGTACGCCTGTGCTGCATTTTATATCAAGGTTTGGATATCCTTGGGTGTTTTCTGCTGTATTTCACAATATATTAACTAGATCCTTAATTATTTATTCTACAGCATGCCGTTAATCAAGGGGCATGGTTTCAAGGCAAGTTCTCTTATATGTGGTAATTAAGCTGGTCTTCCTGCTGATATCTGTCCTTTATTCTTTAACTTCTATGAATCTTGTTTTCTGTGTTGCCAGTCTGGAGCTATCTGTGTGCTGGATGGCTTGCCGTTTCCAGGGTGTAGATTAGTTAGTCAGTTAGTAGCATTAAACAGTAGGTGAGCCTACCTGCATTCCCATCTGTGGGAACACTAGTTAATGTTTTCTTTTTTCTGTTTAGCCACCAATTTTTTTCTGAAACTTGTAGGAGCTTAATTATTTCTGAGAATTTTGCCATTCCCCATCTTGTGTCAGTTGGATTTGGATAAAATTAAATAGCCGTGTTTCTCTATTTTTAAGGTTAAAAGAGTGAAACAGACAGTGCAGTCATATAAGTTTCATTGCCCTTGGAATTGGGGCTAAAAAGATTATTTCTCTTATGGCAACACTTTGTTGATACAGCTATGCTAGTCCTAAGCCATAGGTTTTGGTCATATGCAAATATTTCCTTCTGTCAAGAATGCCTTTTCATAATATAAGGGTACAAAAATCAGATTCTTCCCAGAATCAGCAACAGTGGTACAATGGCATACGTTGGCAAGAAGATGGATAGGATGGACTGCAGATGCTGCCCAAATGTTCATTCTCCGACTTCACTGGGTTATTTTTAAAATATCTTTTAAGCTAACATTATATAAACAACAAGGTTTTGAATTATTTCTTCTTTTACTTATTCTTCATGAAGGTTCTTGGCAATGTGATTTGCCTAAATGTCTGATCTGTACTGTTCTGAAAAGAAGCTGTTACGATGTTAAGTAGACCTTCATTTGTCCTTTGTCATATGCTAACTGGTAATGTTCTGATTTTGTGACTACAATATAGTTCTTTAGGGGGTCATTTATCCCACCTAGACTATCTGAAAACAGGTACTTCATGCACATTCTCCCTCAGTAATTCAGCTATTCCTTTAGTAATTAATGTTATTTTAATTAAAATTTTATTTATACCTCCCTGTATGTATCTGGGCTTAATCTGAAGGTAACTCATAATTTTTGTCCTCTCTTTCTTAATGGAACTTTCTCCACAAATGTCCCTGATTATTACAGTAACAAAAAGATGAAACTAGAGCTGTACAACTAAAGGACTTATTCCTGTTTATTGCACAGGTTAGAGTATGTGCCTAGGACCTCTCAGGATCAGGCCAGCAAATAGATCTCTAAACTGCAGTTAATATCAAATTCAGTACATCTGCTGATTTGTTGTTTTGTCTGGTTTGTTTGGGGTGGTGTTTTTGGTTTTTTTTTAAATCTGTTAGCACTTGCTATTATAAAAGTTTGTACAAACACCCAGGTAAACCTTGCAGAAAGAAGTATGTAGTGCAATAAAATAAACCATATTTCTCAGCATGAAGTTGGAGCCATTCTTTCAGATTGCGGTTATACAAGCACTTACATAAGTATTTGAATTAAGTGTGAAGCTATGAATAAGTCTTTGCTTTGCACGTCTAAATGAATAAGAAAAATTTGATTTTGTTTCTGTTTATAGTACGTACAGAAGTGTGTTATTTATGACAACTTAGACATTCTGCTATGGGAAATTCACTTAAATTGAAATATCTGTAAATAACCATTAGGATAAGAGTATTTGAACCTCTCCCCTATGCAAACACAAGCACTTATCTCTTTATAAGGCTATAGATAGGCATGTCTTGTCAATAGTAGTGCTACTTCTGGTGCAAGAAAGTTGAGTATGTTTTCCTTATTCTGGTTAGGAAACTAAGCCTAATAGCACACAAGAAAAATATTTGACACCTAATACAAAATGTTGCCCATTGCTGCTATCTTAGGTTTATATTAGAAAGTACTTGAGTCATTACTACATCATTAAACTTCAGAAAGTGATTCTGCTCTACAAACTTTTTTGCGCTTTAGAGGGAAACAAGAGATTTTTGCATTAGTGCAAAACTTTCAAGAGTTTTTTATTGTTGGATGTTTGGGGTTTTTTAAATTTTCCTCCACTCTAAAAATTTCTCTCTCAATATCAGCCTTGAATCTGAAATTCAAGGCTGGTTCTTCCTGTCACTTATTTCAACAACAATGAACTTTCTGCAGTCGGGGCTTGGGATTGAAAGTGTAAAGACACACAGCAGTTTTAAATAGAGTCTTTGGGGAAAACAAAATATGGTCCAAGGTCTGAACCAGCTGCTTTCAGGAGTTCAGGGAGCTACAGGATTTGCTGGTGCCTCTGTACTTTGATATTTGTCATTGAATTCCCTGTTGAAGACTGTAAATACTGCTAAATGATAGAAAGACTGTAAATACTGGTAACTGATAGAGACACTATTCTCTCTGCCTCCACTGTGCTTCTACAGGAAGGACAACTCAGTCTTGGGATGTCATTTTGTCCTCCTCATCCCTCTGGCTGGGCAACTGTGACAAGCTTTCTCACCTCTTTTGACTGTCTAACACTCAAATTTGTGCTCAGAAAATATAGGCACTTCATAGAAGAATAGCAACCAAAGGCACGGAGCTGGATGATTTCAACAGAGGGGAGCTGAAGAGGAGGCTGAGCTGTCTGCCCTTACCTCTAAAGCACCACATTTTCACTTCTCTAACAGCTACTTCTTTGGTGGAAGCTCACCCAAGCACAGCTTGTCTGGCTATGTCCTCCCTTCATCCCTGCCCCAAAATGAGGAACACCTCTGGTTGCCTTGAGGTGTTACTGCCGCTGAGCAGCGAGACTGGCTCAGGCTATGAGCAGGGCAAGCAACTTTCTGGCAGCCTCTGGGGGTGATGGGCAGCCTGCTTTGCACAGGCCTTACAAGACAAGCATCAGATAGGTTTGTTCAGACCAGTCCCCTGTGCCTTGCCAAAGCACATTGGACAATAGTGCATGAGGGGGTCTGTCCCAGCACAATCATTCCCTCAGCAGCAATCCCAGCCCAGTCCGTCTCATGCTCCCCCCTACAAGAGCAAGTCCTGCTCTTGGTCCTTTTATTCTCTCTGCTCAGTCTAGCAAACACACTGCCACAGAGGGTGAGCATGGGCTCCTTTGCAAGGAGAGGGAACTGGGTTGCCATTAGTACCTTGCGTCTGGAGATCAAAAGGAGGATGGTCATACCAGAGCAGAAAAAGCTTAGGTTAGCCCCGCAGGAGGGTGGTAGTAATGCCCAGGGATGGGGAACAGTAGAGGCAGGCTATCCATGCTTTAAAGCAAAATGAGTGTGGAAAAAAGAAGGTCCTGAGGAAGGAGCACCAGCTGGACAGAAATACCTTGTACCAGCAGGTATACTAAAACTCTCCTGCCCTTTTCTGACTTCTGTCCCACCCAGAGTCCTTGAAACAGCTCCATCTTCCTCAAATTCCTTGAACTCATTTCTTTGCTTAGGAATTTATTTGAACAAGTAACTGTTTTGCCCCTGCAAAACTCCACCTTATTTACAGGGCAGAAGGCTCTGAGATGGCTTTGCTGATCAGTCTTGTGGTACCCTACAAATACACCATGTCTGGATCGCAGTCAATGTTGGCAATGTCAGCCTTCATATTGCAGTCATGACTCCAGGTGAAATAGAGCTACTTTTACTATGCTGGCAAGAAAGAAAAAGCTTACATTGCCCTAGTTCGCAACTTTAAGAATTACAGTCAAGAAATAACACTTCTTGTCTCAACCTGCCTGAACAGTGCAAGCCAGCTGGGGATTAGGGCTGTCAAGATATAGGCATCTACTTTTAGTCGTCTTGGTGGGGGGAAAAAGTACGGAGTGAAAGGCTGGCTGCTTGCCAGCTTGTCCAGTGTCCCTGCCTTTCTTCCACAGGACGCTTTGCAAGCGTGCACAGATATGCATGCAGCTTGCAACATCTGACAGTCATACCCTGTCTGGTTGCCTCCATATCTCCTGTTTTGGACATAGTTCCCCAACAGTTTCTTCTGAATCCAGCTTGTCTCCTGCTCCTGACTTGGTTTGATGCTACTGTTTCTGCAGTTGCCAGATTATTTGTTCAGTCAATGCCATGCTATATATTTTTTTTTTATTCCCTCTCCTTGTCAGCCAAGAGAAGAGGATAAGCATCTGAGTGTCCAAGTGGAAGTCAGCAGGGGGACCTGACCTTGAGACTGATTGTTCTTATAACAGTATAACAGATCGTATTTGGTATATACTACTGAAGCATATGAACCATAGGCAATGAACAGGCAGTGTCCCACTATGGCTGTTGTGGGCAGAGCAAGCTTGTATTCTGTAGAAGAAATTAAAAGGTCGAGATAACTTGAAGAGATCTCTTTCAGAATTCCCCTCCTTGCAAAACTTCAGAATTGCCTTCCAGCCCTCTCTATGCCTTGTTTGCCACATTGCAAATACATTGTCTCATACTTGTGATGGTTAACTTTGTATTTGGTGTGAACAACCGAATAGCCCTGTAGCCAGTTGTGTGCTGCTGCCAGTGCAGGGGCAAAAAGATTCCTGCCTGATCTCATCAGAAATCCTATCTTGAAGCATCTCCCATTTTATTATCACAAATACCACAGTCCCAAGTATGTTTGGCATGCCTTATCTTTAAGAAACCAGTTACAGATTCTGAAACCCTCTCAAGATTCTCGCCAGATGAGGCAAGTCCTGCACTTCCTATTAGTCTGTCTCTTTGTAGAGATTCCAATCTTCAGTAATTTTTACTTAGCTGTTTCTTCACTTCTTTAGCAAGAGAATAGCACTTCAGGTGCTTGAACAGAGACTGTTTGGCTCTTTCCATGAGGCTAGTGTAACGCTGAAGCTCTTGTTCATCCAATGGCAAAGCAGTCTGCATGTAGCCAACAATGAAGCAACGTGGGGAGAGTGATACTGTTTTAATGTTCTTCTTGTCGACATCTTACTCCCTGGATACTCTTTGAAATAGTTACTTTTCTATAAAAGCAACACTGTTGTTGCCATTAACAGACTTCTTGATGTGTCTTGGTCTGAGGGAATTTTTAGTAGCCATACATTATGTACACGTGTGCATGCCTGTGCATAGAAATATAATCACTGATTTTATTGCACAAGCTATAACAGCTTTCATTTTTAAGCACTCCCAAACTAGACTATGAAATATTAACAGCAGCTACAGTGAAGCTGTTGATCTGCTAATGTAGAATTACTCAATCTGTGTCTAACTAGCTTGATCCATCCTATCAATACCAAGATGAAAGGATAGTTTCTGCTCTTCTAGTAACTAGCCTTGAAAATGCCTTTTTAAAATTCTGTCATGCTGAATTGCATGGGTCTTATCATTTGCAGATCTTTTTTGAAAGCAGCCCCAGGTTACATGTATATTGGATTACTGCACATCAAATAGATTAAAATAGGTGTGTTATAAGGGCTTTTTCTTATTCTACTTGCAAAAAATTGCATTAAAAAAACTCTTTTGAGAAAACAAAGAAGGGCTCAGAGGAACAAAATTCAAAGCAGCAGCTCATAGAAAACTGCAGAATGGCTGACAGACTCCTGAAAACATACACTGATGCTTTGTTTCTTGCTTTAATGTGTGTTTTGCATCCTCCTGGAAAATCATAATGTTGGGCATTAACAAGTGAGAACAGAAACTACTTACACATTATTGGCTCATTTTATAGTCTTGTGAAATTAGAAAGAAAATCGTAGTTACTTTCAGATGCTGATTTTCTCAGGTACTTCTCACTGACAGACCTGATGTGAATTTATAGATGACCAAATACCTTTCAAAGTGCAAAACATGAATTTATTTAGAATTTTAGAGGACGAGTTGAAGTGGGTCATCTATTTTTAGAATTTCTTTTATCTTGAAATTTGAAAGCTGCATTTGATCCCATTCCCATTGCCTATTAGCAATAAAAAGCCCCCAACATGAAATTATGAAGGAATTATATGTTGCTGTTCATAAAATTATTTCAAAGAGCCTCCTGTGCACAGAAGGATCAAAACCAATTAGAAGGTCATTGAAATTGCAGTTAAAATGTGAAAGAAGAGTAAGTTCTGTGGGGGGCAGGAATGTATTTGAGCATGACGTATACATAGGTGTCTGCCTCATACTCTTGGTGGCTGAAGGAGAATCCAAGCTCTGATAAAGGCTCTTGCCCTTCATGTTAATAATTCAGTTCTTGAAAGCTAACAGAATATCTGATGTTAATTTGAGGAGTCTTGGAGGTATAATGTTTGGGAAGGTCTAAAGTATTGAGTAACTCAACTTGCAAGATAAACAAAAGCATGAGATAATGTGAACTGCATCAAGTATAACCCCAAACAGGTTATCTCTGGTTCGGGATGTTCTCTAGACAATCTAAAAAAGACTGGGTTTGAAGGCTTTATGACTTAAAGATCAGTAAAATCAGATCAGATAGTTGATTTGTAGTTATTTTTAAGGCACATGTACCTCCAGATGATCTGAATATTTTTATTTAGAGCATTAGAAGGAATCAAATGTGTTAGACTGTTTTACCAGTGTCACAAACTACTAGGACTTAAGGAAACAGTGTTAGAAGGAACTAGAATGTAGCTAAGATGCTAGAAGGTCAGGGAGGAAGTTCACTCGAGGAGGACTGCATATATTATTCACCACATCTTGGTGAAGAGGGAGTATTCAGATATAATACTAGAATGGAAACAAAGTGGGAAGCATGTAAACTCTGGTGGTCTGATCTCGCTTGCCTGCCCCAGAGTGCGCGGGGTGGGAGAGAGGTAATTGCCCTTGTCCCTCCTGGCAAGGCCCACAGGGGAAGGAGGAGCTCAATTTCTCCCAGTAAAGCACATCTGGAGGAGAAAGGAAACTGTTCTCCACCTGTTTGTGCGTCAGTGCAGCAACCCGTTCTCTGAGAGGGAAAAGAAGGTGGTTTGGCACACAGCATCTGGGAGATTTACAGGGCTCTACCCTGTAATGCCGTTTCTAGCATAGTGTGTGGCCCAATCTTTCCCATCCTTGCTGTGCTTCATGCTTACAATATCATGCTTTGCAACTCAGACATAGCTGTGTTTTGTAGTATTCTCCTTCTTGTTATGTATTTCTGAGTACATCCTGAAGATTATAGGCTCATCCTTATAGTTAAAATGTTGTTCAGATTGCATTTCAAGAACACGCAACATATTGCTCTAGTAGTAATTAATCTCTAAGAATGTCCAGTGCCCATCACTAAATCTGTTGATTTAGGAACATTGACTGAAGATTAACATATTTGACTAGTTAACTTTTCTAAAGTACCATACAGTCTTAACAATGGTCTGTGCCTCCCCCATGCATAACCCTAGATCATAACACAGCAAATGGAAAACATAAAGATTTTACTTTTCTAAGCCCGCTATCATCTTATGAGGCTTCAGATACTAATGCTGGACGACTCTCACAGGATTTCTGTTCATGCCAGTTTGCTTCTCTAAAATGGTTTCTGAAAAATTTACCCCTTCACAGGGAACTGGACTGCCTATGGGTACAACTGGTGCTGGACTTTGTGCCGTTCTGCAGCTTTGGGATGGGGTCAAGACAGTGGGATTTATAGAGGAACAATAAATTTTGCTGCTGGTTTATCAAATACTATTTGAATATGATATATGAATAACTTTGCAGCTGCAAGCCAATAGTTAACAAAACTCTAACATAGAAAATATTTCAATATCTTAGAATATAAGTTTCTTGTAACCTCATCATCTGCAGTGTTCAAAAGATCATTATTTTTAAATTATTATTCAGCAGTACCAAACAGTTTTATAGATCTGGTAAATTAACCTTTGCAGCAATATTTGGCATTAATTCTGTCTCCACTTTTGTAAAACAAAAACATAGAATTAATTTAACTGGGAAACTGAAAAATCCTCAAATTCACAGGGCTGCATCGATACTACGAAAAAAGTCAACTAATGCATACTAACAATTGATTTTGTTTTTCACATTGATGTTTCTGGGCAAAAAGAAATCTCAACCAGCATAGGTGGCTCTTCATGTAAGGAATTCCATGAAAATGTGAATGCGCTGATTCTGAGCTAAAAAACCTTGTTAAATTTCATAAGGATAAAAAACAGTAATGAGTTTTTGAAGTCTTTATCTCTATTACTCTGGAGTTAGTTACATCACTAAAGTTATTTCAAGGGAAAGAAAGTTTGATATCTTGCTTTACTTCCTTATTTCTCAGTCAATGTATTAGTATTAAGGTGGGGAAGCTGACTAATTACAACTGGCTCCATCACATTATATCTAAGCTTATAAAGGTTTTGTGTTCACTTCTTTTTAAGTGGTCTCTTTTAGAAATTGTATGTCTCTACTTTGGACTCTAGCCAGAGTGAGAAATAGATTTAAATAAATTTAATATGCATTATTAGTTTTGAATAAGAAATGTCCTGCTAGATTCTTGAGAGCTTTTGTTTGTGGACTAAAATGACAAGGGACTTCAGAGTCATTAGCAAACAGTGGATCTCACGTGGAACTTTATTAAGATTTACCACTTGCCAAACTAAGCTACTCTTTCCTTACAGATAAGGGTAGTTGTTTCCTTGGTGTGCAGACAAGATTTTACTCCACTTGTGCCGCTTCCTTGAAAGCTCATGACAAGCCTTTCAGTTCTCTGCTTGGTGTTGCTGAGTCCTAGCCCAAGTAATCAGTGTCTGGATGATTATGTCTTAATTAAAGAATTTGTATTTCATGTGAAGAATAAAGATCAGATGAATTAATAAAAGCTGAATATCTTTTTTTATGCTAATAACTTTCCAAAAAATGGCAAAGGAAGAGAATCAGAGAGTATATGTCAGCAGTTTAGAATCCTCAGTGCAGTGCGTCAGTAATTTTTGAAGGTCTTGTGGCTCTTTCATTTCTTGTTTAATTAGGCTTTCTAACTCTAATAGTAATTTCTTTGAAATAAATACAAATGGATTCAAATATTGGACTTCACCAGTTGGAGTGGAACTCCAGCCTCTTCTAAGATATCAGAAGACTCCTATGGTAGTACAGGAACTAAATTCATACTTCACAAAGTAATTTCACACTTTGCTGTCTGGTTCTTCACAGTTACCAGCACCTAGCTGAACAAAAGATGGCTGACTGTTTAAATGTCTGAATTTTGCTAGCTTTCCTCATATACTTGTCACTTGTCTCCAATTCACTGGATGTTAGTACTAGTATTGTGGGGGTACAATTCCTGTATCATGAGTTTTGAAAATCTTACATGGCTAAGGGGCCCTGGAGAGATGAAGGGCCAAAGAGCGATGGTTTTTCTGCAGTGTACAGAAGTGGCTCTCCTGGTGGAGTGCCAGCCCATCATGGGAAGGGCAGGACCAATATAATTGCTGCTGAGTGCAGGGACTGGCTTTAGCAATAGATTTGCTCCTTCCCACAGTCAGGGACTGGAGTTATGAGTAGCCCTCCAGGAGGCTTAGTACTGTTAGTCAGACAACAAATCCCTTGTAATACAAGTGTGGCTGACTGACTGAGAAGCCATGTGCAGCTCGAGACAGAGTTTGCCTTCCTGGCTGTCACATCTCATCGACACTATTCTATCACGCTGATAGAGGGGATTGTAAGAAATGTGAAACTGTAACAAAAAGCCTTAATATTTTCTAGTTTTTAGTAGTCTTTAGTACTGTATCTTGTATTTCTGCATGCATAGTGATCTAACAATGTAACTGTTACACTAATCCCTGTTTTCTCATTAAGGAATGTAGTGGAAGGACATGGGCACAAGCTATCACTTAGTCGTTAGACAAAATAATTAAGTGAAACAAAAGTGGTCTTGGTTCTCAGCAAATAATTGGGATAACTGTGGGATAAAAGAGACTCCTAAATAATTCTACTCCAGACAGCTTGGCCTCGGGAGGGGAAATGTGCTAAGCTACAGAGATAAGGAGGCACCAAGAGAGCAAAAAGACCCGAGCAAAACACCCTGAAGGACATGTTATACGTGATCCTGGAACTGAGTTTGTGCAGAAACAAATGTCAATCAGTGAACAGCGTGATGAAGAGGATGGGCCTTCATCTTGGGACCCCCGAAGACCACCCAAAGATGCTAACAGACATGCATGAAAGATATTTACATATGCTAATTAGTTCCTAGAAATATAATGAATATTTACATGTGTGATTGTGTTTAACCTGAAGCAACAGGGTGTCTGGTGCACACGTTTGGAGGAGAAATCCCCCGTGTGCCTGGCGCTGCAATAAAGAATACCTGCTTAACAGTATACATTGTACTGTTAGGTTTTTTTCCTACCGGATCTTCGAATCAACGCACAATAGTGCAGTCACAGAGCTCATGATTTGTTCACAGTGCAGGTTCAATGTGTGATCTTAAGGAAGTCATATCACTTGTGATGAAGTTTTCCTACTGATCCAATGTTAATGATGGCATCTGTGTAAAAGAATAATAAGTAATCTGTGGGAAATAGAATTATTGCCATATAACAGCTGATGGCAAATGCTACTCTTCGTGTTTATTATAGCAACAAAATTTTACTCAGTTTTGAAATAAGAATTTTTGAACCCTGACTTCTTGGAAGTAAAATATTCCATCTTTTTTCAATTTGTCTACCTATTTTTCCTGCAGTCCAGTCCATGGGAATATTCTTAGGTTTTCAATAGCTCTCCGTCAAGAAAACATCATTTCCATTGCAGATTTTTTCAGCACAGTTTCTATTTCAAAATGCAACTAGAAAGTTAGTTATGTTACTAAACTTACCTGTTCTTGGAAACGCAGTTATGATGGGTAGGTAAAGCTTAAATAGTTCCAAAATCTGCAGTGAAAACCAAGCATGCGTCTATTTTAGCTCCATCATTAGACTCTCTTGTCTTTCTTGTTAGTCTTACAAGATTTCTGAAAACATTGGACGCACTTGCTGTAATGATATTTTTGATATATTGCTTGATTTTATTTTTTCTTTACTCAGACACACATAGAAGAATGTCATTATTTTTTTTCTGTTACGAGCAGAATAATTATAAGAAAAGAAGGGGTTGCAGTTATGCTTAATGCCTAAAGAGTTACAGGTCTGGCAGCAAAGCAGAGGACCTTTGGTTTGATACTGGTCATGCCTGACAATAAAGTTCTGCTTTGATAAATGAGCAAGTATGCTGAAATGTACATTGCTTAAAGCATCTGTGGTCAGGTAGGGTTTTTTAGGGCAGTATATCAGGGGATTAAAGTAGAAGAAATTAGATTTTATCATGTGATAACAACTTCGTAGAAACAGGCTTTAATTCCTGTCACTTTCAGGAAAACAACAATGCTCTGCTTTTTCATCTTCGCTCTTTTCAGATGACTTTTGTCTTTGCCTTTTTATGTAACTGAATTACACATTCTTCTGAATGAGTTCCCGATGACTGGTTAGCAGGAAAATAAAAGCAAGCCTGAACTCTTGATAGCATTAAATTAAGGACAAATTACTAGGATTTTTTTTGGGAATACTATCTGTAGTAGACTTTAGTAAAACCAATTGCACAGTGGAAGTGTGAAAACTTTGATTAAGAATTAATCTTTTGTAGTGCAGATGGCATTAAGTTATAACTTATTATTGGAGAAACTGGCTCAATCTAATTTTCAGACTGACGATGGTTTTCCTATAAACCAAGATAAAGTAGATCAGTAGATAATTAATTAACTGTAGGTTTTGAGGTTTTCTTCCTGGAAGAGCAAGGCTATAAAAGATATTTTGGAACAAAATAAATAACAGAGCAAAAAAATGTTTGTTTACCATTTAGATATGTCTGCAATAAAATGAATTTTCAAAAAGCCAATTGCAGCAGTAGAAATGGAATATCTAAACAGGTTCAAGAATTTTGATTAGCAAACATACATCATCAGCTTTCTTTCAAATTTCGGACCAGTGCTACAATTACTGAACGAGAAATCCAGCTAGATTTTATATTTTGTTGAACATAAAGCTAGAATTCTAGTGGTGACTGAACAGGTGCTGTAAACTGGACTCTTTGCTATAATATTGTTTAGTAAAAGGAGGACTGAGGGACTGCAGTTCTGATTAGCATTCAGTAATAACTAACATTTAGTTTTTTTGGTGTGTTAAAAACTGTTCCATATTTGCTGCAGCACACAGAGGTTCTGTTAGAGAATGTGATTGGTTTCTCAGTCCTTCTTATGATTTTATGACTGGCCTTGAAATGCCACCAAAGTTTTATGGCATAAAATGATTGTGAAGTCACTTGCTTTCCTTGAAAGGTAATAAATTTTATGCTTTGGTACTGCTGAAACATTGCCAATCATGTAAAACTTGACCTGATGTCCACTGAGGACAGTGAGTGTGCTTGTAATGGCTTCAGCAGGCATTAGATCAGCCCATACGTTTCAGTCTTCCCTTATTATGTGCTTAGTGTAGTATTTTTAAACCTGTCTAAATATTACGTTCTTAACTGAGATAAAGAATGGACTAGAAGCTTTTTTCCTTTTTTTTTTAAAGGAAAGCAAAAAAATGTTAGTGGTATTAGAAGGAAATTTAAAGTCCAGTAAGTAGCAGCTACCATAGAGTTACCTGGAAATGTAGGGAGAACAGGAGAAGAAAAGCAGACAGGCAAAGTCAGACAGATTTAAACTGACCTGAGGAGATGCTATTAGCTGTTCTAGTTGTTCTAAAAGACAAAGATGGGAGATCAATCAAAGAGGAGATAAATATACCTCCACAGCTCACAAGCAGCTTTTTGTAAAAAAATGACCTAAGTGTGTTAGCTAGAATAGTTAAAGCTTCTTATGTTAAAACAAATTTCTGAGAAGGTCAGGTAGTCTTCAGAATAAAATGAAGCTAGGATTTCAAATTTCCATTCCTGTAGAGGGAGGATTTGAGATCAAAAATGTATACACTGTGTATGACAGTGACTGTGGGAATGTGTACAAGTTCAATGTGATTATGCAATATAGATGCCCCTTCTTCTTTCTGCTTATTCATTACAAGCTGTGATGTAGTACCTCTGAATTCAGTACAGTGATGACAGTGCAGTGTAGAATCAAGAAGGTTGGAAAAGACCTCTAAGATCATCAAGTCTAATCATCAACCCAACAGCACCATGCCTGCTAAGCCATGTCCTGAAGTGCCATATCTACACGTTTTTTGAACACCTCCAGGGATGGTGACTCCACCACTTCCCCAGGCAGCCTGTTCCAATACCTGACCACTCTTTCAGTACAGAAATTTTTCCCCAATATCCAATCTAAACCTCCCCTGATGCAACTTGAGGCCATTTCCTCTTATCCTATTGCTAGTTACTTGGGAGAAGAGACCAACACCCACCCACCTCACCACGACCTCCTTGCAGGTGGTTGTAGGGAGCAATAAGGTGTCCCCTCAGCCTCCTCTTCTCCACACTAAACAGCCCCAGCTCCCTCAGCCACTCCTCATAAGACTTGTTCTCTAGACCCTTCACCAGCCTTGTTGCCCTTCTCTGGACATGCTCCAGCACCTCAATGTCCTTCTTGTAGTGAGGGGCCCAAAACTGAACACAGGACTCAAGGTGTGGCCTCACCAGCGCCGAGTATAAGGGGAAGAACGGTCACTTCCATACTCCTGCTGGCCACACTATTCCTGATACAAGCCAGGATGCTGTTTGCCTTCTTGGCCAGCTGGGCACACTGCTGGCTCATGTTCAGCTGGCTGTCAACCAACACCCCCAGGTCCTTCTCCGCTGGGCAGCTTTCCAGCTACCCTTCCCCAAGCCTGTAGTGTTGCATGGGGTTGTTGTAACCCAAGCGCAGGACCCAGCATTTGGCCTTGCTGCTGAGCCTCATACAATTGACCTCGGCCCATTCATTCAGACTGTCCAGATCCCTCTGCAGACCCTACCTACCCTCAAGCAGATCAATGCTCCCGCCCAGCTTAGTGTCATCTGCAGACTCACTGAGGGATCACTCAATCCCCTCATCCAGATCATTGATTAAGATGCTAAACAAGACTGGACCCAAAACTGAGCCCTGGGAAACACTTGTGACTCAAAAGACTGGCCACCAGCTGGACTTAACACCATTCACCACCACTCTCTCACCACCACCGTTCAGCCAGGTTTTCACCCAGCGAAGCATACATCCATTCAAACCATGGGCAGCTATTTTCTCCATGAGGATGCTGTGGGGGACAATGTCAAAGCCCTTACTAAAGTCCAGGTAGACAACATCCACAGCCTCTCCCTCATCCACTAGGTGTGTCACCTGGTCATAGAAGGAGATCAGGCTGGTCAAGCAGGACCTGCCTTTCATGAGCCTGTACTGGCTGGGCCTGATCCCCTGGTTGTCTTTCACATGCCTGGTGAGTGCACTCAGGACGAACAACTCGATAACCTTGCCCGGCACTGAGGTCAGGCTGACAGGCCTGTAGTTCCCAAGATCCTCCTTCTGGCCCTTCTTGTAGATGGGTGTTACACTGGCGATCCTCCAGTCATCTGGGACCTCCCCTGTTAGCCAGGACTGCTGATAGATGATGGAGAGTAGCTTGGCCAGCTCCTCCACCAATTCCCTCAGTACTCTTGGGTGGATCCCATCTGGCCCCATAGACTTGTGAGTGTCCAGGTGGCATAGCAGGTCGTTGTCTACTTCCTCCTAGATTATGGGAGTTTTACTCTGTAAATAGTTACATAAGGAAAGTGTAGTATCTCTTGTTCATAAGGGTGCACACAGGAGAGTGGCAGCTGGAGGATGTTTCCCTGAAGGATGTGCTACCAAAGCCTTCCTGGGTACTGACCTGTACGTACTTCTCCATATTTGTGTAAATTATATATGCATTTGTTTTCTTGTAATATAAGGAGTCCAGTATCTGTAGTGTATTAAAAGCTTAAAAAAACCAACCAAACAAACTGTAATGTCAGTTCAAAAATGTCTGGGTTTTGGTGTGGGTTGTTTTTTGCGGAGAAAAAGGGTGCTAATATCCTACTGAAAAAGCTATATATGCGTTATGCATTTGTAGAAAGAGGGTGAGTATGACCAATTACCTCCGTTTTCCACAGAATAGTCTGCTATTACCCTACAGGTATCTGTAAGTATTTAACATGGTAAAATACCTAGAATCATGGCTCACATCTGTGCAATATTGTAGACATTTGAGACGCTGATAGGACATGTAAAAAGGTAATTTGCTGTATTCTTTTATTTTTGACACTTAGGGTTAGTGTGGGACAGTTTCAAACTTTATGTTGAGAAGAATACAGGTGTCTATGTGATGAATTTTTTTTATACTATCAGAGTTGCATGTTTCTGAAACGGGAGGAATGTTGACTGCTTCAGCCTATGAGAACATGGGAGACTATTCTGTTTAAGTATGATGCTATCAGTAATACAGTATCTGCCAGGAATGGTACATATTTGTTCACACGTAACTACTGAAGCCATTTAATAACATTTGGCTTAATGAACTTTAAAAGCCTCTGAAAATATGGACACTGTAAGCAAGACTGGTTTTCATATGTCCCCAAATTCTCGCCGCTATAATATGCGTACAGCTCATAGCATTCAATATAAAATTCCTGCAATTTTTTCTTTGATGCAAGGGAGGTGATATTGCCTCTATGAGGTAGAAAGTATTCTGCTAAACTTTTGAAATCAGAAAAGATATGATGTATCAAAAGAAAGGTTTATCCAGGAACATATCTAATGTTAGGAAAGATGAAGGCTGGGATTTGGAGAAGGGTGCAAACCATGTAGATTGATCATTCAGTTTGAATGCAGGAGAGTTGGGCTCAAATGCATAAATGGAGCAAATCTTTCTGTCATCTGTTTTGACTATTGCACTTTTTATGAGATGCTTCAAATAATTGAACTGGCTTCAAATAATTTCATTTAGAACAAGGGAAAGAAATTTAAACATCATCTGTTTTCCCATGCAGCAGAAATCAAGTTTTCTTCTGTTAGTTCTGCTTCACACACAAGAAACAAGGTCTTTGCAATTCCATAACAGAGCTTCTGTGCATATCAGGGATTTGTATTAAATTCTTCCACTAATTTATTAACTCTTAATTCACCTTTTCACTCATCCCATTTGAACTGCTGATGTGATAGATGGAAGCAGAAAACCAAATTAATACTTCTTTGAAGTTGCTTTGCTCTGGGAAGAGAAAGTAGCACCTGCAGAGGAGAAGGACTTGACATGAGGCAAACTGTGACAAGTGCAGAAAGAGAGACTCATAAATGTCACATCATAGCAGTACCACCAGGAAAAGACTTCTTTTTTTCTCTGTGACAACGTGTACTTTGGTGATCTTTTTCAGGGGACCTAGGTCTTGATTGTATCATGAACATAACATAGCAGAAAAATACTTCAATGTCAGAAAATAAACTATCCAAAAGAAACGTTATTTCCACCTAAATGCTGTTAACAAGCACGCAATGAAAGTATAGCATATGAAGGAGATGAACGTAGGGGTTAAAAACCTGGATGACTAAGTCACTTGCTGTCAGCCCACTGACAGGTGTTGTTTTTTTTTAAGCTGCACTTTTTCAATCACATTTAAGTGATTACATCATCTGCACACTATATTGTGAAGAGTAAAAAACATAACACTTGCTGAGTGCTGTTTATGAAAGAGCAGCATAGGGCAGTTGGAGTCATATTTTCAAGGGCTTCTAACTTTGCCTGAACCACAAGCTATTGATGTGAACCTTCTGTTTCTATGACCGATACTTTTTGCTTTCTTTTTTCGCTTTCACGTTAAGTGTTGCAACTGGTATCTGGTGCACTGGAGTCATGAAATAAAACAGTAGAGAGAAATAATAGACTTTATTCTATAGAGATAAGTTAAGGGTGTTAAGGAACTGTGTCCTTTCCCACGATACGAATTTTGTCAGCAGGGAGATGAAAGTTCACCCTCCATGTTAATATATGTGCAATACCTGCTTTGCAATGGCTAAGATCCTTTTGAGGATATTCTAACGAAACAAGAGCTGAGCGTAAATCACTGTCCAGTGGTCTAATTAGAAGAACAAAAACAGAGAGAAGACGTTAACTCAGGGGAAAAAACAAAAAACAAACCAGCAAAACAAGCAAAAAATAGCAAAGCCCAAAACAGTGATGATGCACTGTTTAGTATATGTTTATAGATACATAATAACATTTTAAATTATCTGTGTACTAACATCACATGAAAAAATGTTGTCTGAAAATCTAAATTTCCATAAACTAGTATTCATATGATTGGAACTATATAAAATGATATACTATAATAGGAGTTTCTGCTGAGTGGTACCAAAAAGTCCTTTGGGTCATGTAGACATAAAGCACTGGGATTTAAAAGTTTGTTAGTACATCAGTAGAACAAAATAGACTATTGATTTGCTCAGTTATTAAAATGCATGTATTATGCACTACAGTAGGGATAAAGATTTGCAAAGTATAGATCCAAACAATGTCTATTGCCTTAAGAATCAAATACAGACAATAATGCATAGAAATACTCTTCAGCAGAACCAAGAATTTCAAAGATGTTGAAAGCACAGATTTCTGCGGAGTATAAAGTACTTGGGATGGGGACCGTTTTCCCCCATCCTTTCCTTCCAGGAAGGTTCTTGTTCTGGTTTGATCTGGATAAATGCCAGGTGCGCACCAAAACCACTCCTTCACTCCCCCTCCTCAGCTGGACAGGGGAGAGGAAATATGATGAAAGGCTCGAGGGTCAAGATCAGGACAGGGAGAGATCACTCACAAATTACTGTCACGGACAAAACAGACTGAACTTGAGAGGATAGGGAGTTTAATTCATCATCAATCAATTTAGAGTAGCATAGTAAGAAATAAAACTAAATCTTAAAACACCTTCCCCCCACCCCTCCCTTCTTCCCAGGCTCAGCTTCACTCCCGTTTCTCTCCCTTCTCCCCCCAAGTGGCACAGGGGGATGGGGAATGGGGGTTACGGTCCGTTTATCACACATTGTCTCTGCCGCTCCTTGTCCCTCAGGGGAAGGACTCCTCACACCCTGCCCCTGCCCCAACGTGAAGGTTCCTCTCACAGGAGACAGTTCTTCACAAAATTCTCCAACGTGAGTCCTTCCCACGGGCTGCAGCTCTTCACGAACTGCCCCAGCGTGGGTCCCTTCCATGGGGTGCAGTCCTTCAGGAACAGGCTGCTCCAGTGTGGGTCCCCCATGGGGTCACAAGCCCTGCCAGGAAACCTGCTCCGGCATGGGCTCCTCTCTCTCCATGGGCCCACAGGTCCTGGCAGGAGCCTGCTCCAGCACAGGGCTCCCCACAGGGACACAGCTTCCTTCAGGCATCCACCTGCTCTGGTATGGGGTCCTTCCATGGGCTACAGCTGGAGATCTGCTCCACCGTGGACCTCCATGGACTGCAAGGGGACAACCTGCCTCACCATGGTCTTGATCACGAGCTGCAAGGGAAGGCTCTCTGCTCTGACATTTCTGGTACCCCCTCCTTCTTCATTGACCTTGGTGTCTGCAGAGTTGTTTCTCTCACATCGTCTCACTCCTCTCTCTAACTGTCATCTCACCACTGAGTTTTTGGTTCCCTTTCTTAAATGTGTTATCACAGAGTGGCTACCACCATTGCTGATTGGCTTGGCCTTGGGCAGTGGCAGGTCCATCTTAGAGCCAGCTAGCACTGGCTATATCAGACATGGGGGAAGCTTCTTGCAGCTTCTCACAGAAGCCACCCCTATAGCCCCCCCACTACCAAAACTTTGCCACGCAAACCCATAACAGTTCTGAAATATATGTTTTAGAGCAGTGGAAATCTATTATAGATGTCAAACTTTACAGCACATTTAATCAGATAACTTTTGCAATCCTATTACAAGTTAACCTATGGCAAATGCTGTATTTCCTCTTTCAGTGAGGAACAGAAAAAGTCCATGCGGGATGACATAAACAAGGAGAGTTTCGGAGCTTAAAAGCACCAACAATCTCACAGCACTATTTGGAACATTCAAATGTCTTGTACTTTAATGCTTAAGTTAATTATGGAAAACAGCAATATCATCAAGAATCTCTGTCTTGTGTATATTAGCAGCAGAAACTGAAATTCCCTCTGGAGGTGATGATAGTAGCAATTAATGTAAAATCTCTATCTGAAAAACTGAGCTGGTATAGCTTGCTGGTTTTTGTTGCTAGCATTTTGCTGAGCCTTTTCAGCAGAGGAACGTTAGAGTTAGGGATATTGAAGAGAATTATGCATTCCCATTTTCAGGGGCAAAAAATTAATTTCATTAGTTTGGCAGCCTTATTTTGATGCAATTGTGGAGGAACTCTGCACTAGAGACAGTAGGTGGTATTTCTCTCACCTACCCAGGAGTGAGGTCATCCGGATGACTGCAGATTCAAGCACTTTGTGTTCCACAATCTGGACAATGATTACTAATAGGAACAGGAGTTAGCTGGTTTTAACCATTTCTGTTTTGTTTCACTCTGGGATACCCAAGAGGCTTGCTCTATGTATTTGTCTTTCCAGATGCTTTATTCGTATAGGATGTTGTTGGCCTATTTTAGTGCCTACACAGAGCACTGGGAAGGACAGATGTTAAGGATGGAGATGTTAGAGCTTTTAGCAAGCTGCCCTGAGCTTTTTCATAAAATCTAAGTAAACAGTTGTGTATTTCTCCCTCCATGACTAGTTGTCTGCAGTCTGAAAAAGACTTCAAGTATGTTACTGGCATGCAGCAAGAAATGATGGTAATAAAGTGGCCAGTTGCTATCCCCTTATTTTGAGGTAAGGGTCTTTTTCCACTTTTTCAAGAGATTTGACGTATTTTGGGGTTTATTTTTGAGAAGTGTAATACAGTTACCACTGGGTAACCTATGTCATGATTCACTGTGTTTCTATTGTAACAGCTTTTCTGTTATAAGTAAAAATTTCCTTCCATATGAGAAAAGCCTATGTCACTCTCCCTGCTGGACAGGTTATCTCACATTTCAAGTAGGTAAGGTGCTGTGCCTAGCTAGGTGCTGTGAAGCAAATGTCTCTCTTCAAGTAATTCTGTATAAGTATCCCTCAAAGGGGAAGCCCAAAAGTGGATGTTGTTTGTTTTCCATTAAATTTTACCTACCTGTCCATCAAGTATCTGACTTTATTCCTTTATTCGTTGTAGTGCAAAACAATGACCTCTTATCTATGAACCCCTGTGCTTTGGGTATTCAGGTTGTTTTGACGTCTCTCCCTCTCTGTTTCCTTGTTTTTTAAGGAGCTTTTGTTTTATTTATGTGCATGCGTTTGAAGGCATTTTCAAAGTGGCATATCATAGATAAAATTATAAACATTTTATAGCAATGATTGTAAATATAAGCTTGCTGCTTATTTTCATAATCATCTTGCCTTCTTTTCCACTGACCCTCATTTTCTCTGACTAATGTTGCAAGAAGGTACAACAATTTTTTGAAGCCATGTTTTCTGAAAAGAATTGTATGTCTGAATAACTAAATATAAAGCAAATGTTTATAGAACTGACTGTAAATTGCTCAGTAATGCTGAGTACTAGAATGTTGTCTGGTTTGCCTACATCTTATTTTTATTATCTCAGTATCTTTCTATTGTTGACTTTCTTTATCTACGGTCTCTATTTTTGTACTCTCTATTTGTAGTTATATTAGAATATTCTAAGGAAAGGCTAAATTATTCTGAGATTATAGTGTCTGTCAATGGTGACTTTTTATTCCTTCTTTTGTATTTTCCTATGTCTGTTTGCACAGTACATTTGAAATTACCCTCTCTAGTTTTGGCACAATAAATCATGAAAGTTAAAATTACCTACGGTCAAAAACCTTTTTCCAGAAAGACCTGCATACTAAATGTATTAAGAAACGCATCGTAACTTTTAAAAGGGAAAGTGATGAATAAGTTATCAAAGGAACCTTTAACAAAAGTGGAAGTAATATATATCCCACAGGAAGCTATTATGACCACATTAATACTACCGGCCAAAGTTTTACTTACTGAATATAATCTAAATTGCATTGAACTTACCAACTATCAAGGGAAATACTCGGTTGCTGTGGTCTTGTGGTTGATGCTTTCCTTTGAATTCTCCAAATATCTTTCTTCCTCCTCTGTTTATACGAACAGTTCAAATTCAATTACATAACCCACAGTGATTTGAAAAGTCATTGTTCATAACAGGGTGATGATGTTCCTTGATGCCTGTGAATAATAGAGCAAATTTACTTGATGATCCACACATGATGCCCCCAAACCTTAAGTTACTGGAACTTGAGCCATACAGTGCTCCGCGTGCCATCCTGTTGTAGATCCTCTGAGGATGTTAGGTTTTGGATGCACCCTTCACAGAAAGCTGGGAGCAGCATGGCGAGCACAGTGCTGAAGCAGCTTGCTTGGCTTTGTTGGAACTGGTACGTCTCAAGCTGATGTCATGCTTGGGCAATCTCAGATAAGATTGCCAAAGGCACCTTATGATTTACCTCACCTACATACGAGTAAGAAATTGTGGTTAAGGGAGTGATTTCTCTGTTGTGCAGACCATTCATAAATCATGAATACTAAGGTGCTGTGGGTGCTAAAGTGAATGTCTGTGCACAGGGAGAAGAGAAAGCCTGTTTCCAGTGTACAGGGAGCTGATGTACCTCTGTGTGTCTACGTGCATCTCTAAAAGTGCCTCATGAGGGAGCACTTACCTGTATACGTGTTTTGGAATGAGGCTGGCCCAAGCTGGAGGCACTGCTGGGACTGGTGGTGGGACCCCTTTCCTGGCCATGACGAGGCCAGTGGCTGTGGTTAGCCAGGAGCACCATCCTCTGAACAGGCTTCCAGCTCGAGGACCTGCATGTTCAACATCCCCAAAGCCTCTCACAGGGCAACTGTGATCTTCACCTGCTTTGAAAGTCAGGACCACCAAGGTGAGCGTGACAGATGGTGGTGGCCCTGGGAAGCACAGATTTCTGCAGCCCTCACCCCACCTGTGCTGCACCATCCATCATCCAGCACTCAACAAAACAGCCTCACTGCTGGTCCTGTGCCAACATCTCATCTGTCAGCCCTTGGGCCTTCTCCTAGCTGGCGATGGCTGTTGTCTGATATCCTTCCCCTGCAGCTAGATGATGTCATGACTGAGTATGATGGCATTGCTGCTCTGTCTTTTCCCTTTACCCTCACTTGCCAGGGGATAATGGCAAACAGCTGTTTCTTCATCAGCTGTCTCGTGAGCACAACTACATGCTGGGGCTTGGCCAGTCCTGCTCCAGGTGGCTTTATGGCACATGGCTTTTCTTTCTCATACTTTTTGGTAAAAGTTTAGCTCTTCCTCATGAGTTAAATAAATGCAACCTCAGAACAGATCTTGTGCTACTATTAGTTAGTACCAGCATTGATTTAACCTGGAAACAGTTAACCCCATTTGTTCTCACAAAACTACAAAAAGGCGTACTGTTTAAAGACAGGATTTTCCACTTTTGCTGTTTGGGAAGGTGATACTTAGTTCTGGTATATTTAAGGAAAATGTTTATGTCAGAGAAAAAAAAAGTTTCTTTTTGAAATGAACTGTCTCTAGAAGGCAGTAGAACAGGGGAAATGCTGCACACTTGCACTATCCACCCTGGATGATTAATGTTTCTGGGCACTTTACACAGCTTCATTTTTAAATCAGGTCTCTTGTAGCTTTCTCACACAGAAAAATTTTAAAAAAGAATATTAGGTAACTTAAGCATGTTTAAATTCCTTGTGGCATAGAAATGTATTATTTAAAATAATTCTTATTAATATATTGCTTGTGTGTGTGCACTTACCATTGCTGAGCAGTGAGAAGATCTCCACTGTGAAGTGTACCAGCTGCTGAAAGTAGCCAGTCTTAGCTCCCTTGCTGCTGTGAGCCGAGTCAGAGAAGAGGCTGATTGAGGGAATGTCACTGAGTTCAGCAGTCCCCATTTGATCACTACCAAATATCCTTCACTCACAGATTTTTCTTTTAAAAAGGAAGAGCATGGACTAGATATGAAGCAAAGACACTTGATCCTTCGTGCTCTGCTCGGGTGAACTCCAAGCACCTAAGAGATATCTTGAGGCAATAGAGAAAGATCCCTCAGCTGTGTCTTCCCTTAGTGGGGAGGCAAGTTTATGCCTTTTCTGGTCAGTGAGGGAAACCTTTGTAGTTACACTTTTTTTTTTTTTATGATACAGGGGCTAAATATAGGTCATACTTTTTACAGTACTAGTCCATTAACCAACATCATCTAAAATATTTATTAGTGTCTCAATTACATTTTGGTAGGCCATTAACCCCACTTCCCCTTTCACCCTCACCAAATTAAAACATTATCCTAAGATACAGAAGAAAAAATCATTTAAATAGGATGAACTCTCAGACAATTCCACCCCTGTAAGGGAGCGAACAAAGCTCATCATTGAGATGCTATTGTAACAATTAGCTTCAGTTGGACAAAAGGTTTTGAAGGATTCTGCTTCTTTATTTATCCTTTTTGTTCTGAATTTTTAAAGTGGTGCATTCAACAATTGATTGTACAGTACATGCCAAATAGCCAAGCAGCCCTAGTAGGTACTTATTATGTATGCCCTTCAGATTTTTGTCAGCTTCAGTTCTATGACTCAATTTATCATGAGCTTCCACTCTGATGGGCTTTAAACTATCTATCTATAGCTGTTAAAATGTCTGCAAAGTTTGAAGTCCTTTTTTGGCATGACTTAGGTCTAGAACCCAATTAAATCAGATGGTGTGAGCTGTTTCTTGAGCATTCTTGCTTGTATCTCTTATTGCTCTGTCTTCAGCTTTTCAAACATTAAAGTTTGAGGAATCCTAAAGTTTCTCTCTCCTTTGTTATCACAGAATGCAGCTAAAGACTCTTTGTCATGAAAACATTAGATAAGCACTTAATGGTTAAAAGATTTTAAAAAAGATTTTTTAATTTGTCCATGACAAGCTAGAAATGTGTTTTTGGAATATGCATCAGATTCTCATGAGCATGGCTAGATTGGATTAACATGGCCTGCTGGGTCAGATAGAGGTTCTAAAATGTCCGTTTATACTTCTGTTGCTTTTCCTTTCCAGAGAGAACCCTTTATGTGCACCCTGCATATCCTTTTTTGTTGCAGGGTGTTTTGTGTAGTGTTCTGCGTGACCCTCTATTGTTACAGTAGAAGATGGCATGTATCTCTTTAATTTACATTAAAACAGTCATGCTAACTGTCTGTCTATGCTTTAACTATACCCTAATCCTGTTTCTCATTTGATTCCTTTGTAAGAATCTGCTACTGTCCGCTGTTGGAAGTAGAATGGCAGGTCTGTTCACGCATAGCAATTCTGTATTTCAGTTTCATGTATCAAGCCATATGATCCCACGGAGGCAGGAGGAGCTGTAGTTATGGAGTTATTTGTTATATCTAGGCAAATGTGAGAGCAGGTTAACTATTGCCACTCATATCAGGGCAGGGAGCAACATTTGTGCCTGCCTAGTATTCTGCTGCTCTGTCTCCTGTCTACTTCAAGCATCTTCAGGCCAACTGGTGTTTTGAGAAGTTCTTGACAGTTGTTATGAAGCTGTTAGGATATTACAGTGATAGATGTCTCTGTCTGGGGCCATATAATGCTAGATTTTTCTTTGGTGTGTTATACATAACAAGCAAAACTTTGAGTTTTACTCCTTTTCCTTAAGGAATTCATATGTGATGTTACGTGATGAAACGATTCTCCTGCTTAACTGAAGTGGGATACCACTGAAGCAGGAGGGACTTTTGTCAGCAGCAACAGGGAGCTAAAAATGTTCTTTAACTGTGTGAGAAAACCTGCATTAACAGCAAATCACCCTTATTGTAGATGTAACCAGTTATAAATGGGTAGTATACTAATCCACAGTGGTGGCTATGTGAAGCTGATTTTATAACTAGCAGCTCTTTTGTGTCACAAGATTGGTTTATTTCATGTTTGATCTTGACATTAGGAGAAATGACTTGAATGTAATTTTGAGAACTTTAATATGTTTGGGTAACTTCATGCAATGCGGATTTGAATACTAAGAAGAGAAGGTGGCATATATTTGTGATTGTTCTGAACAGACATCAGCTAAATTTTATAGTGTATCAACACAGGATTGGCATTAACTCTTTTTTTCCCCCAAGTAAGAGTTGAGCAGTGACATCAGGTTAACTTACATAAGATGAAAAAAGGAGATAGAGTCATACCCAAAGTGTAATTATTAATGATCCATTCTGTGATTCTGTGATCACAGGTTCTTACACATTTAATGGGAGCAGAGCTTTTTCTTTTTCAGTCTTTATTGCTGGGGAACATAATTTCACAGAATCACAGAATGGTAAGGGTTGGAAGGGACCTCTGGGGACCATCTAGTCCAACCCCCCTGCCGAAGCAGGGTCACCTACAGCAGGCTGCACAGGACCGCGTCCAGGCAGGTCTTGAATATCTCCAGAGAAGGAGACTCTACAACCTCCCTGGGCAGCCTGTTCCAGTGCTCCGTCACCCTCAGAGGGAAGAAATTCTTCCTCATGTTCAGGTGGAACTTCCTATGCTTCAGTTTGTGCCCATTGCCCCTTGTCCTGTCACTGGGTGCCACTGAAAAGAGTTTGGCCCCATCCTCCTGACACCCGCCCTTGAGATATTCATAAGCATTTATAAGGTCCCCTCTCAGCCTTCTCTTCTTCAGGCTAAACAAGCGCAGCTCCCTCAGTCTTTCCTCATAGGACAGGTGTTCCAGTCCCCTCATCATCCTCGTAGCCCTCTGCTGGACTCTCTCCAGTAGCTCCTCATCTTTCTTGAACTGGGGAGCCCAGAACTGGACAGAGTACTCCACATGGGGCCTGACTAGGACAGAGTAGGGGGGGAGGAGAACCTCCCTTGACCTTCTGGCCACACTCCTCTTGATGCACCCCAGGATCCCATTAGCTTTCTTGGCAACCAGGGCACACTGCTGGCTCATGGGTAACCTGTCGTCCACCAGCACTCCCAGGTCCCTCTCCGCACAGCTGCTCTCCAGCAGGTCCACCCCAAGCCTGTACTGATGCATGGGGTTGTTCCTCCCCAGGTGGAGGATCCTGCACTTGCCTTTGTTGAACCTCATCAGTTTCCTTTCTGCCCAGCTTTCCAGCCTATCCAGGTCACGCTGAATGGCAGCACAGCCTTCTGTTGTATCCACCACTCCTCCCAGTTTTGTGTCATTAGCAAACTTGCTGAGGGTGCACTTTAACTCTTCATCCAGGTCATTGATGAAGAAGTTGAACAAGACTGGACCCAGTACTGACCCCTGGGGGACACCACTCGTTACAGGCCTCCAACTAGACTCAGCGCCGCTGATGACAACCCTCTGAGTTCGGCCATTCAGCCAGTTCTCAACCCACCTCTCAGACCACTCATCCAGCCCACACTTCCTGAGCTTCCCTGTGAGGATGTTATGGGAGACAGTGTCAAAAGCCTTGCTGAAGTCGAGGTAGACAACATCCACTGCTCTCACCTCATCTACCCAGCCAGTCATGCCATCATAGAAAGCTATCAGATTGGTCAAGCATGATTTCCCCTTGGTGAATCCATGCTGACTACTCCTGATCACCTTCTTTTCCTCCGCTTGTTTGATGATGACCTCCAGAATGAGCTGCTCCATCACCGTTCCAGGGATGGAGGTGAGACTGACCTGCTTGTAGTTCCCTGGGTGCTCCTTCTTACCCTTTTTCCACATTCCATAGACCTTTCTCTTCCATCTGAGTTCTGCTCAAAGCTCCTTGCTCATTCATGCGGGTCTTGTGCCTCCTTTGCTAGATTTCTTTCTCAGGGGGATGCACGGATCCTGAGCATTTAGGGAACACTAGTCTTGCTTGATTGTATTCGGGTGTCATGTCAGGTAGATTATAAGAATTTAAGCTCTTCAGGAATCATGTTGTATTTCTCTGTTCAACCAGCAGCACAGGAACCGTGGAGTTTTTAATTAACAATATTGGACAGAATCTAAAGAAAGATTTGAGAGAAGCCACCCTTCAGTAGTATTTTTTTAAATGTGTAACAATTATTTGAAGAGTTACTAATGAAATACATTAGTGTGGAGGCCAGATTGTGACCTTACTCTCCTGTTGAGTTCATGACATTCAGAGTAAGCAGGAGGGCTTTGCATTGCTATGTTTCCAGTTTTGAATTTGTATCAGATAAACTATTTATAAGTCAGCCCACTTTATGTAACAACACTAAACTTCTCTGAAACATACACTGCTTTATGCTAAAACCTTTTCTTTCCTTTGTGAAATCAGGTTTAAATTATTTATTGTCAGGACTCTTTATTAAAGGATGATTATGAACAGAACATTTGGGATAACAGAGGTTGTACCTATACCTCTAGTTTTAAATGTAAAGAATATTTTATAATTAGAAATGGAGAAGTCTGGAGGAGGTAAAATACTGGTTAATTAAAAACAGTCACATGCTTTGAAACCTGTGCACACTTAGGGTTTTCAAATAGAAAGGGTTTGCAGAGTTTTATATTCTCATTAATGCACATGGAATTTATGTATGTTCTGCCAGTTAGCATTAACAGGGGATAACCAAATAAATCTCCTACTGCACTGAGTGGATCTCATGGAGAATAAACCACCAATGGCATTTTTATACAAGTGGAAATGCAAAAATATCTCTTTAGAGACCTGAATATTTAAAGTGAGAACGCTGCATTAGGTGTTTATGGTGCATAGCCAATAACACAATTAAAGGTTCAGCTTTCTCGTGATCCAAAGAACTGGTGACATGTAGCAATTTTTACTGTTATGATTCCAAGCGTAAGTAAAGATAATTTTAAAAATGCAAGAAATCAACACAAGTCATTTATAAAATTATCTAGATGCAAATTAACACAGTATGTACTTACAAATTTAAGTACATAAATTCACTGAGTAAATGAAATGAAGCAGTTTTATTGTCTTCTTAAGGCTGATACAAGCCATTGGAAACACAGAAATCTTGTCCTTGGTCATACTTTGTGCAAATAAATGTATAAAATGTCGTCTTCTAAATATGTACGAGTAAGAGTGCAGAGCTTGATAGAATGATGAACATAAAGATATTAAAGAATAGCTAAATATAACTGAAAGAAGTACCTTGATATTAGAACGTGTTAGTGGAAAAAATACAATTTGGATCGTCTTTGGGTTTTTAAAGACAGGAGTTTCTAATATTCCACTTAATGTTTGTGCAAAAAGGGAGTTGCTAATTGTGTCAAGTGCCTATATTTAATCCAAACTCTTCTCTACTTCCCTGTGAAACCTCTTGATGCATGGTGCCTTAGATGTCATATCCTTCATCCTGCTGAGGACCTTCCTGTTTCCCAGTATGTAGCATGCCTTCCACTCCCAGCGCTATAACCTTTGAAATAAGTTGTCGTAGCAGTATTATTTTTCCAGGGCTGCTGTGGCAGGATCGTTTCCCTTGTTTCATGCTGCTGTTCTTTTGCTGTTATTCTCATGGCCTTGCAATCTGCAAACCCTAATACTGCTTTTATGGCAGATTGTCATGTGAAGCAATTGCTACTTCTGTGAGAATTTTCTCTTCTTTCCCCACCTTTTCTTACTCGTTATTTTATAAGCTTTTTTTCAGAATAGAGGAGGAACAAGACTTTATGCAGAATACAGAAAATAATAAGTATTTGAGTATCTGTTCACCATTAGCTATGCACAGAAGCTGAGTAACCTGTAAGCAGGCAGTACTTGTGTCAACATGCACATTAATGATGCTCCAGTCCCACGAAAAACGTCATACCACCAGCAACTACCAAAAGCAAATTTGAGAGGTTCCTAATGAAAAGTGTACAGTGCTGAGGGAAATCATGGCCTGAGGAAAATATTGTCCAGGGATTTCATCACTGCTCTTACCTACTCACCACTGGAGAGAGCTTTCCTTTTGCTCCCCCGCCCCCCTTCTCATCTCCACTTGTACCCTAAGGTAACTTTGAAGTCTTGGACCTTTGAATGTATGCCGTGAACTACGGACCCTGTTATGCACCTATCTCAACATCTTTTGTGCAGCATTGTTTTCCATGTATGCATGAGAACAAAGATGTACATGGCAGCTTTAAAAATAGAGAACTATTATTTATGCAACAATAATCTGGAGGCTTAGCTGAAGTTCAGGAACTGCTGTCTTGGGCATGTCTGGGTACATAATGGATATGTTTACATGATGCAGTGCAGTAGTATGTAGAGATAGCTGAGAATTATTTTTAATACAGGCTTGCACAGGTATTTGAGTTTTATAGCCATGATGCTGTTGAGAACACAGCCTGGGGAAAGCTCTGCATGCCTGCTGATACCCAGATTAACCTGGGTTTCTCCGCTTTGAACTGGACTGTGGACATTAACAGTAGTGATCACAAGTTCCTCTGCTTAGAGTCTTGTAGTTTAAATAGAAAACATGGTAAGTATTCCACATGAAACGATATTCCAAAGCAGATAAATATCGAAACAAGAATGCAACACGCTCAAATCCCACACCTATGTTCACCCTACTGGTTTACACTGCTGTAACTTACTTGTGCTAAAATGCTTTATATCTAGCCACAGATGTACATAGTACTCAGTTCTGTGCTTCGGAACTTTTCAAACTGTCGCACAGAAACCGGTTCATGAAGAAGTTATGGTGTTACTATATAAACATTAGCACAGTTAATCTGTTAGATATTTGATTGGAGTTAAATTACTAGCTCAGCTAAAATGAATGTATTTATTCCTGGCTTAATTAAAAGCACATAACACAGGGCCACTAGTTACCCTACAATGAAATTCATCTCATTTTGATCTCTCTCTGATTTGGACACTTTTTATCCTGATTCCAGATTCTTATATGACTTCAGAATACATCTAGATCTAAACATAGAACAGGGTCATGGTCAGGCTCGGCTAGTCTTTAACAACTTTTTCAAAAAGGTTTTTCAGAAGGCTGGAATGATCAGATGTAGCTTGATAATTCTGCTTTTTTGCTGAGATGAATAAAGCTAGCTCTTAAAAAATATGACTCAATCTAATCTTTTGATGTTCCTTAACTCCAAATAAAATGGAATCTTTCCAGAGGGAGGTCCAAAGAAACTCCAGAAAAAATTTGGAAGAGCTTTGAAAATGATAATCAGCTGGCAGCTGCCACTACACAAAGTGCTGTAAAGCTAATTATAGCCTGGAAAGAATGGCTAGCTAGCTTATGCTTCCAGAATGTCTGTTTGAGTACATCTCCTTCATCTGATCCCTAAACATTTCAGCTCAGGGACCATCTGTGTAAGTCATCCTTTTCAAGAACGTGAGGTGTAGAGGCATACCATGTAATACGCGTTCTTCACACTAAGTAATCCTAACTACCATATCTTTAGTTGACTGCCTTCTGACACACAACATATAACATCATATTATTCTTGTTTTAAAAAGAACACTGTATATACATGCAGAAAATTGCTCCTGTCTTTTCTCTAAAAGGTGGAAAACTATATAGCTTATAAAATGACAATTTGACTTAGTATGCTTATAAAATTATGTGCTTTACTTTGAATGTCTACTCTGGGGGTACTTGGGCTCAGACAGGATACAGACATGTGGGAAGACTAATTTAAGACCTCAACATTTTACATCAATGCTGAATAATTCAATCTTTGATGCATTACCCATGTGAAATAGGTTACTGCTAAATGTTATTCCATAGACTGGCTCTTCCAGCCTCAGAGAGACCTGACGGTATGTGTATGCTATGCAATATTAACACCAAGGAGGCAGAGAGATCTGACCTGAATTAGGTTGGAAGTCCATATGATGCAGACATTATTAGCCTTACCTATCCAATAAGGAATATTGATAAACATTCTGGAAAGGTGGAACTTCATTCATTTTTAATTAGTCCTGCTTACTGTTAAACTAGTTTAGTTTCTTTGCACAGTGCTCAGCTATATTGCATAGCTCAATACCTGTAATAGGTATACATGTTACTTTGCCCCAGTGGTAACCCGACAAACACAAAAGAAAACCTAGAGTAACAGATACAAATGGAGCTGGCTTTACTATGCATCTTTATATTGCAACTTGTCTCTTCATTTCTTTGGTGGCATTGACATCTCCCGTTCCATACTGAAATGCATGGGAGTACCTGACCTGTCACTCTGCTGGAGGGGTATATTTGTTAGGTAACACAAGTAGTGTGGAAGGTTGATCTGGGAAGCTAAGGGCATGTTTTTCCTCACAGACCAGCCAGTCAGTGGTGTGCAGATATTCTTTTGGACTGGATACATCAACCCTAACAGGGCTACAAGGATGGTGAGGGGACTGGAACATCTCTCCTACAAGGAGAGGCTGAGGGAGCTGCGCTTGTTCAGCCTGAAGAAGAGAAGGCTGCGAGGGGACCTAATATATACTTACAAATATCTGAAGGGTGGGTGTCAGGAGGATGGGGCCGAGCTCTTTTCAGTGGTGCCCAGCGACAGGACAAGGGGCAATGGGCACAAACTGAAGCATAGGAAGTTCCACCTGAACATGAGGAAGAATTTCTTCACTCTGAGGGTGACGGAGCACTGGAACAGGCTGCCCAGGGAGGTTGTAGATTCTCCTTCTCTGGAGATATTCAAGACCCGCCTGGACGTGGTCCTGTGCAGCCTGCTGTAGGTGACCCTGCTTCGGCAGGAGGGTTGGACTAGATGACCCACAGAGGTCCCTTCCAACCCTTACCATTCTGTGATTCTGTGATTCTATGTATTGTGGGCTGTCCTCTAAAGAGGATGCTTCAGTTTACGAACTGGTGATATCAGGTGAACGAGTTAAGAGAAATGAGCCTCTCTTGCCAGATCCTTACTAGGATCCCCAGACAACAGGAGGGGATGATAGAACAAACTATTACAATTTACAACTATACAACTATTGCAACGTTACATTATACAAGTGCTTTGAATGATAGACAATGAGCTTATAATCAGGGGCCAGAAGTCTTGGCTTCATGATCTCAGCTCTTCTCTATGTAAACTGTGTCACAAGTCACACGCAAGGTAAGAAATCCAAAATTTTTTATTTCTTGCTGGAATATAAATTAGAAGAGATCCTAGGCCAAGCACTTGAAAACTAAGCAGTTATTTTGATAAATTTAAGCCATGAGGAGAAAATGTTTCCTGTTGTGACTGCACAACACTGAGAAAACGTGAGCAGACTAGCATGGATTGTAAAATTCTTTGAAATAAGCAACTGAATAGTAAGTGGATAAGGAACTAATGAGACGAAAGAGAAGAAAAATCGAGAATAAGCAACTGAATAACAAGTAAGGAAGAAATAGAAGACACCTAAAGAAAAAAAAAATGAACACAAGTAAAAAGAGAGGAGTTTGTGAACTAGAGTGCAAAGGAAGAGGAGTGAGAACTGATTTCTCATAGATCTAGAGTCCACCAGGCTGAAAAAAGGAGTTTGCCGTAATTTCAAACCACAGTACCCAGAATTTGATATCTAAACCTAAATGTCAACACTAAAATCAGGGGTCTTATTTCAAAAGCGATACAGGCCTTACTGGTCCAGGTTGATGCAGCACTGCAGATAGCGATCCACGTAGTCTCAGAGGCTGTAAATTGGGATGGGATAGTCGCTCTGGTTTTGCAATGCTTAAATTCACTGCTTTTTTCATCTGATTGGAAAGAATAGGTCCTCTGTTGCAGTACAGTAGCAGAGATAATAAAAATTCTGTAATCTGTCCCATTGATTTTATATGTAATTAAGAGGCGTTGGTTGACAGCCGGCTGAACATGAGCCAGCAGTGTGCCCAGGTGGCCAAGAAGGCAAACAGCATCCTGGCTTGTATCAGGAATAGTGTGGCCAGCAGTAGGGAGGTGATCATGCCCCTGTACTTGGCACTGGTGAGGCCGCACCTCGAGTCTCGTGTTCAGTTTTGGGCCCCTCACTACAAGAAGGACATTGAGGTGCAGGAGCATGTCCAGAGAAGGGCAACGAGGCTGGTGAGGGGTCTAGAGAACAAGTCTTATGAGGAGTGGCTGAGGGAGCTGGGGCTGTTTAGTGTGGAGAAGAGGAGGCTGAGGGGGCACCTTATTGCTCTCTACAACTACCTGAAAGGAGGTCGTGGTGAGGCAGGTGTTGGTCTCTTCTCCCAAGTAACAAGTGATAGGAAAAAAGGAAATGGCCTCAAGTTGCATCAGGGGAGGTTTAGATTGGATATTGGGAAAAATTTCTGTACTGAAAGAGTGGTCAGGTATTGGAACAGGCTGCCCAGGGAAGCTGTGGAGTAACCATCCCTGGAGGTGTTCAAAAAACGTGTAGATATGGCACTTCAGGACATGGCTTAGCAGGCATGGTGCTGTTGGGTTGATGATTAGACTTGATGATCTTAGAGGTCTTTTCCAACCTATGATTCTATGATTTTATCCTGGGTTTAGGAATATTAATGGTGTGACATATTCATTTGTTCATAGTTTACTGGTTTCCTCTGTAACTGAGTTAAGTATTTTGTTTTCTGTTAATCCGAGAAAAGAAGGTGGAAAATCTAAGATCTTTTTTGTGATACAAGGAGGCAGTAAATTTTTGAGGTGGGGCAAATATAATGCTTGTATTAATACACGGCTTGTCCTGCTCCTGCTCTCTGGAATTTCCACTTCTGGATTTTGCTATCCTTTCAAAATGGCTTCCAGGTTTGCTTTGCATCAGGCAATACTGTGTCATAACCAACACAGTGTCACTCTTTAAACAAATGACAGGCTTTAAATCTAATCAGTGCAAATCATTGTTCTTCTGTATAAAAGACACAGAGATTTGCTGGACTTCCATGAGAACAGAAATGTGTTTCAGATGTGTTGTGTCAGACTCCACAGAAGCTCATGACAGTATCCACTGTTCAGAGGTCATGTGGCATCTTAACTCTTGCTTGTAGTATAGAATGAACTCTTCATCATCTTGGTGTGAGATTCATACCCGGGGGGTGTATGTGTATAGAGAGATAGATGCATATATACACTAGTTCTATAACTAGTAGTTCTGGATGATTTGGACAAAGAAATAGATCCATATGTTTGAAAGGAAATAAAGATATGTAATGCAATTTGACCACTGAAGTGAAAGCTGATGGCTTCGAACATGAACACAAAGGTTGTTTAGTTAACTTTAAAAAGCCTCCTACTTCCAAATGCTTTATCATTTCTTTTGAAAGGCAGAATAGTCAGACCTCATTTTACAATATGATATCTGTAAATATAAGGCAGATTTTTTCTGAGATATTAAATACACACGACATCCATCACTATTGTTTTAGAATCATTAAAAATAGAGAGTATAAGGATCACTAATCTTGCTTTCCAGAATAGTAAAAGAAAATGCTTTTACACATGCATATTTTATAAAGTTGTCAATCTTACTAGGGGAATTAAAAACAGAGGGAAATATATTTAGTCACTGTACAAATGCTCCAGCAGGAGGAAGACAGAATTGTTCTAAGAAATTTTTGTTCCTTTCTTCAGTCAGAAATATGACACATAATATTTACTAAGGTTTTAACATATTTAACTTCAGTTTGCCACATGTATATTCTGTATATTTACAAATATGCCAGCAGAAATATAAGACGGATATAAGTAGCAGGAAGCCAGACAGGAATGAAGCTGTGAAAAGTTCTAGGAAGAAGCACTAGGGTTAAGCAGCTGAATGATAACACTATTTGCCTCGTTCCACTAGGATTCTTAAGCAAAACAAACCGCTTTTTCCCCTTGATCTGTCATTGTTATTGCATGCACACATACATATGCAAGACTTAAGTAGTGTAAAGGTAGCACAGAATCCATTTCCACCCAGTCTAATCTTTAATTGTGAGTAATGAAGAATATGAAATAATGTGCATGTAAAACTAGGAAACATTTTTATATATTTAAATTCCCTTGGAAAGCAAAATCAAAGTTGTACGTATGTGCTTTCCAGTATATCTTCAATGTGTTCTCTTTGAGAAGTAGCCTCTCTGTGGCAAAGTTTTTTACCGGCTTGAAATGTACTCTGGCACCAAAAGCTTGAAAGAAACACTTCTGGACTTCAGTAAGGCTTTTGATATGCCATCACCTGGGAAATCAGGTATATGGAATTAAAAGAGGAGCAGGAGGAAAATATAACGTGACTGAAGAGCTGCTTGGAAAGCAGATGATGAGGTATATGGAGGGGGACTTACCAAACTGGAGGAGTTCCTTACAGATCTGTGTTGGAGTGGTTGCAAGAAGTAGTAAAATATTATGGTGATGAAATTGCCCAGGGGCAAATAAAAAAGCAAACTGGAAGGCTTTGTTAGGATTTCACACATGAAAAAACAAATTATTTTGTTTAGTGACATTATAGAAAGAAAAGGGAATTTAATAACACTAGGTATTAAGGCACATTCAAGGTTTAATCACAAGCTCTTCAACTGTACAACAAACAGTTCTACAAACTGGAGGTTCTCATCATTTGATGTCAAGTGGATTATCTGAATGTACATTTATGCATCCCAGATGACTGGGAGCCATAAGTGTGCCAAGAACATGAACAAACCCACTGTGACCTTATTGTGTGTCAGATGATGTTTTGAGTAGGTGGATGGAACTGAAACAAACTGAAACTACCAGTGTTGAAAGCCTAGTTATGTTCTTACCTGAAATACTCTGTATAATTCTGGAAAACTGATTTCAGACCAGAGTGGAGAGGAGCTGTGCTGTCTAACACTGGTTGCAGAAATACTGGCAGCTAACATGGAGTGGTGGCTCCATAAAGAGCTGATGCTCACAGAGCACAGCAGAGCTGGAAATGAGCAGACTGTTTCTAGCCATGAGAAATGACATCTGAAGTTCTGAGGAACAATCTTGCCACCAGGATCTGAGAAGTTGAGCACTGTATGCTGTATAAAGATGGATTTGATGTATTTAAGGGAAAGACTACATTTAATATTTGTCAGCAGTGTAGGGGATTGAATCAAAGGCTGCAGGTCCTTTCTCACTCGCCTAGTAGTGAAGCTTATTTGTTATTTCCTGGGTACTGATGTTAAGCTTCCCATTTTTTTTTCACTCAACCTGACAGAGCTGTTTATAATTTTTTATTAAATTAGCATCAAATTTTCCTTCTCTCTATACACACCATAGCATCCACACCATGGAACTGCTGACACAGGCTGCCTAAGTAAATACGTCGTAATACTCCCGCTTTCTTGCACATCTCCCTGGTATTTGCTTTCAATGTAACGATAAAGTGAAGCCTGTCTTTACTACTGCCTTCCTCTGGGCAACAAGTAAATGCTTTACTTTTTTTCTACTGAAAATTTTACTACTAATGAAAAAAAAGTTACTCTTAATGTACATTTTTATATGTAAAACTAGGGCCATGCTGCATGGAAGGCCTCACACTCCAATCTTTCTAGCTGAGTATTCTCATGTAATATTTGACAGTGGGAAATACTCAAATACAGTCATAGGATATGCTTCTGACCCGATTAAGCAGATGTGAATGTAAGGCTCTAGCTTACTCTTTAAATCGTAGTGGAAAGTCAAGATGTTTTTAAGTAGCATGTTAGCTAGCTGGATTTGTTTAAAAAACTAGCTTCTGATAGATTCTTGTGATGAGGGTTAATCTTCTAATGTGCGGGTGACCCAAGGATTTCCCACTTTTTGATTTTCTCTAGAAGGGGTTCTCTTACCTCAAAACCCAGCCTGTTCCCTGTACTTTATGGAACGTTTTTTGCAATTCTAGTGTCTGTACAGAGGGATCAGCAAGAGAACTTGTCCTGACAGACACCATCTCTGTTCTGCTACTTCTCAAAGACATTCAGCTCAGGTCAATGTTTTACTTAGAGGGTTAAATAAAGGTAACTATTTTGTGTTATATTACTATTAATGTATGGCTTGATGTTGCATTAAGCAGTGACTCCTTCAGCAACACATCTTTGTTTCAGCTGATTTCCGTTGTAAATTTTGGTTAACTTTGCTTATCCACTGATGCAGTGCGCTCTCACCTTTCAGGACTGAATCTGTTGTGCCTATTAAACATCCCTTGATGCAGTTTTTTGTGTCATAAAGGCCCTTGAAAATGAATTTGATGTACTTGAGAATAATCTTAATTCTTTCAATCCCCTTGTGTGCAATTTGAGGAAACAATGATATCCGTTAAAAATTTAGAGGAGAAAAGCAGTGGATTTACAATCCCTGGGAGAAGGTTGTAAACTCTGACTGGGGTGCTTGTAAAAGGACTTTATCACATTTGAAAAGCAAAGGCAGTAGAAAGCAACCTTCAGAGCTGTAACCTTCAGGGCTGTGTTTTCTCCTTGAGGAAACCAGTTTTCTATAACCCACATTTTTTTATATAATAAACTTTTTTCTTTCTTTTTTCACTTTTTTAAATTATCATTTCAGACATGGTGATGGTGCAGCAGAGCAGACACCAATAGCTTTGTAAATAGTAATCCTAACCCTGCGCTGTTTGGCATCCAGTGATATCAAGTTTTTGATAGATATAGAGAGAGAACTAAAAAGACTTTTAACAGCATATGAATGCTTTATTGTTTTAGGCTAGGATAGTTCAATGTGTGTGAGCTTCAGCTAAGTGTGCCATGGCTGAAATACAGCATAATTGCATTGCATAGCCTGCTCTAAGAGAAATTAATTGTCAATCTGAAGCTAGATTTTGCTGGTCTTGCTTCCAAATTACAAAAAGTGAAATCATCATACTTCCCACTTCATTGGTGATATTAGAAGACAAACTAAACAGGAATAAGACATGAAGACTGAGCCATCCAGTAATGTGGCTTCTTGAAGCTGTGAGTGTTGGCACTAAGGCCCAAATCAGATAGGAGGGAGGGGTAATTGTTGCATATCCCTGCTTTAGCAAGCAGGGATATATGATTTATACTATATACAGAGAACTGCTAATAATAGTAATATTCATACAAAATAGATTCACATGAAGGAAAGAAACAGCAGTCATCTGTGTACCCACTTGTTTCTGAATATTAGTAGACATTACTCTGTCTTTTATCTGGGCACCTTAAGCACCCACTTTGAAGTGTTCATTTCATCACTGTTGTGAAGTATTTTATGCTTTGTTCCCAAAAGATATCACAACGATGTCTGACAGATTATCTTTGAAGATAATGCTGAGGATAGTCAGGTGTAATTGCAATTTCTTCCTGTTAAAACACTAAGAAAGCGAGGAAATTAGTTGTAGCTTCAAAACTGTTAGCAACCTGTATAGCTGCCACTGGTTCCAGCTTAGACATCAAAAAGCAACCTGTGGAAAAAAAATCCCTTAACTAGGCTATAAAGTAGTTGTAAATAACCTGAAATATGTGTAGAATTATTAACTGAACAATAAAGAATACAAACATTTGCTAGTTAAAATTTAAGTTTCATTTTGCTCACCACTATACAGAAAAACAGTAAAACGTGTCTGCCCAGATAGCTCACTGTCTGCATGGTATGACATCGTTAAATTATTTGACTAAATCAGTTAACATGATAACATAAAGGATTCTCATTAACACCTGTCTATCACTTTTAGGAAGAATCCTGAGATGTGAAAATTTTATGTGCGAGCCAGAAAGGATTGTACTCAGACCAGTAATTAAACTATCTCTGCAGTTCTGATGGTCTAATATTGAAATTCCAGCTGTGTGAAAGACTTGTACCACTTTGTATCTCTGACTTGAAAGACCTGAAAAATTTTTATGTTCAAAAATAATAGGCTTTCCCTAAGGAAGCCACTAGGTATCTTTGTTCTGTATGGTTTTCCCCTAGTGCTTCAATTCTTTATAATCTTCAATTCTGTAAAAGTCAATAGTGTCTATTAGTTTAATTTGCATCAGATAAATGGTGATTCTTTTATAAAACACTTAAGAAAAGGCATCCAAATGTAACTGCAGGTATTATTTCTTGGAAATACATGAAGTTAACAATGCGTTCTTTACCTGAAATGAAACATCCTTTATTGACACCACTGTTTATGTTCATCAGTCAATTCTTAATAGAAATATAGTCTATTTATGAGCAAAGAAAATATAAATATTGGACCATCAGTAAATGTCTTGTGATTAATATTGCAATAAACCCTTTAATACAGAGGATTTACTGTACTAGATCTCTGAATTAGCAGTACTTTTTCCAGAGAATTAACCTCTTTTTTACTTTGAATTGTTTGTGTAAGGATTTTTTTGTTGTACACCTCCACCACCTTTTTGTTGCTTTCTAATTCTATGTGATCCCTGATCATGTCTATGCATTTCTTTTTACCCACAAATGAAAATCTTGTGCTACGTTTATGAAAGACACGATTGTGAAATGTCCCATAAAAATGTATTTAAGCTACTTCAGTTATTTCTTTTTTTTCAGCTTGAAAATTGAGAATTATATGGGCTTTAACAAATATGAATATGTTTTTACAGAACTCTTGCACATATTGACATTAAGTGATTCGCCTCCCACACCGAGATTAACTGCTATTCGTAAATGCTATTTTTTGGGTGTGTGCAGGTGTGTTCCTGACAAGAGTACAGCTTTGTCTTACAAGTCTAAATTTTTTTTAGACAGTTACAGATACTATACTGACAAATAGGAACACATTTAGAGCAAAAATATCCACTCTGAAATTTGGTAGATGCAAATTTATGCAGCTACCGTTGCATTGTCGAACTTGTGTGGCACTGCATGAAGAATAATACAGGTCACTTACGTCAGACTCCTACTTTCTACCAAGTGAAAGCATTTATCTGAATGAAAAACTCTCCATAAACATCAGATTTTATTTGATTTTGGCAATGAAATAAACTGAGAACTTCCAAATTGCAAATACTATGCTTCTGCAATAAGAGGTTTTGAGATACAATGTTCTTGTTCAGATGGAAGAAACAGCCTACTAATAGGAAGCCATGGGCAATATTTAGGTCAAGTCAAAGAGTATGGAAAGATAATATCTTTACTGGCACTGTAGCAGTATAGCTTAGGTCACTTTAGTTGCTGCTCTAAGGCCAGGACTGGCCTTGCCTTTTCCTGCATACACACAGAGCTGGCTCAGGTGAAAATACATCTTCTGCTTTCTGCATCTGTGGTATCTTCTGTAGCAAGGAGCCTGTAATATTTTCCATAATATAGTTTTTACCAAACCAGAGCTCTTCAAGCTCCAGGAATCTGTAGACTGAGACCTTTAGTTTTTATGTTTATGAAAGCTACTTAAAATAAAAATAGCTTTTGTCATCCTCATGCTCTTATCTAGAAGAAACTGTGTCTTACTTTTAGGGAAGATGCTACTGATTTTCAGATCAGTTTTACCAAAGATACGAGATGCACATTAATTTTCTGCTCTGGATTAATTTGAGTAACTCTGTACATACTGTATTTATGCAGTAGCTGTGTAAGGCAAAGTCTTTCATAGAATACTGATTGGTGCACACTAGAAATGCCATACAGAGTGAACTGGAGTAATAACAATGAAGAGTTCTAATAGGTATCCTACCTATTAAATTGTAATTGATCACTAAAATATTTTCATGTAGAAAAGCTGAACATGAAATTAATAGGAAAAACACTATGTATTTATCTTTTTAGTCAGAAACATTGGCATTTTTGCTTGCTGTTTTGCTCTTGTGTGATATGGACAGACTCTTTATTAAGGAAAAATGTGTTATCATGCATTCGAGTACCCCTCTTGAGAGAAGCAGCTGAAGCTTGATGTATGTATGCATTCTTAATAATAATACAAAAGAATTATCTCTGCTGGGATACCTGCAACACTTAGAGTTGCCACAAATAACTCCAGTTTTCAGTGAATAGAATCCTCCCTTCCATGCATGTGTCATACATAAAGAAGAACCATTTTGTAAAGATGTAATCTAAATACAAATGTACTGTAAAAATGGTTACCCCAGGTAACCAGTCAATAATAGCCTGAGCCATTTTATATATTTGTAAATATATCTCTTATTTTCAGTATATAAAATAAATTGCTTTTCTTGACACATCTTCTCAACCAATCCACACTCTCTATCTGTGTTTATTTGCGATACACTCAAAGCAGCTCTTGGACCTGGGCACCTGGCCTGCAGTGACGGTGGGGATCTGAATCATGTAAAAGGTCTTCAGTTTAGCCATAAATAGAACTGAGTGGAAGTCCTGGATCTGAGCTCATTATAAGTTTGAGATACTTGAAATTGCAACATTTATATTGTGACTTTAACTTATGACTCCTGATATTTTATTTCTGTAACGCTCTTTTAATTAAAGATCTGGATCTTTTACAGAAGTGGCACGTACCCCTAATATGAAAACACTACATGAGTGACTTTCTGTAGTAAGACTGATCTGAAAATATGTATCATGATCTATTCCCCCTAAACCATAGTATTTTCCACATTTAAAGATGTGAGTGAACATCTATATTTGAACAGCTGAAAACACAAACACAAGCAGATATTTCATAGTGGAAAGCAATCAAAATGTCCCCATGTGTTTTAATATAGCTTTTTTATCTCAAAAGCTGAACCAATTGTAACCAATGCTACTTCTGTTTGCATTCCATGTGTATGTGATCAGTATTAGTACCATAATTTTCTCAAGAGAAACATCGCTTGACTGGAATGATGGCTCTTTATTAGCATTCTGGTGAAAGGATATGTTTTTCCTCAGCTGCTCTTTTTATCTTATGGTTTTACACCTGTTTGAAGGTACAATCAGGGAGGAAGTTTAGCAGGTGTGACCAATGCAAACAAACTGCCTTGTAGACACCAAAGTGTCTCCATGCTGACAGGCCTTGTCACCTCACCTCACTGACGAGGTGGCCCTCCTTGAATCTGAGCACACCTGCCATTGTCAGGGCCTTTTCTATCAAAAACTGTCTATGTTGTAAAGCATAGCTTCTATATTTTTGACCTTTGATAACTGTATTCTTCTCTATCTGTACAGACCAGTTAAAGAATAGAAGCAAACTAGAACTGGAATCTCCTTCTCGGAAAAAAATGAGTTTCTATTCACAATCTGCAAAATTGTGTGCTTTTTTCATAACCCTGAGAAAATACCGGATATTTCTTCCTTGTCACTAGACTCCTTGAGATGCTTCACATATATCTTACTATACCTTATGGCATACCTTATCTCCCATGGGATATTGTGGTTCAGACTGAACTTTAGTCCTCATAGCTGTCCAGAGTCATTTTCATTTCTACCTCCTTCACTTTAATCTCTTCCAGTGTGAAGTGCCAACTGTTCTGACTTGTGGTGGTTTTTCTTCTTTTATTCAGTTATTTTCATCACCATTGTATTATATGCCCCCAGGGAACATCTGATGCTTTGGGCACAGTACTTTGCATCTGAATTAGACTACTCTGTTCTATATGAATTTTTGTAATGCGTTTATTACCTCAGGATCTGAGCATTTCCCAGTAGTACATTCAGTAACCAAATCTGTCACAGGTTATTTGCTTCCGTATCCTCTCCTTAGACCTACAGTGGAATATTTTCCTTAGGTATGGTTTTCTGTTGCTATTTTTAAATGTGAGACCTATTTATTTGTGCTACAGAGTGAGATGAAAGAACTGTGTTTTGCACTTGTAGAAACATTGAGTTCTTGCGTCCCAGGGGTATTCACCCCAAAGTCAATTCCCAAAGAAATAGGAGTTGCCTAGCTTTCACAAAGGAAGAGATGTGACTTTTTTAGTTAAAAAGTCTAATAATTACTACTACTGCTGATATAGAAATACATCTTCTGGCTACTCATAGTTTGCTTTTAACTATGAAATTCACAGTATTTTACTGATGAAACTTAAGGAAAATAAAAATTCTAACTTGCTATCTAGCAATGTGTCTAAAAGTGTTTTCTGGAAGGTCAAAACTAATTGCTGTTATAGATAATATAGTCAACAATATTGCTCAGAAAGAGGGATGATTTTTGTTTCTGAATAGATGTTTCTCTTTTCTTGACTTCTCTTTAGTAGTGGTTATCTTTTGTAAATGCGATTATATGTGCAGGTTACAGCTTATTTGCTTTTGTGTTATCCTCAGATTCTACTGTATTGGCTTCATCACTATCATATATTTATGTGCAGTGGTACTGTCAAATGTGACGTACTTGAAATGTGAAATGCCTATAATGAAAACACAGATGAATAATAGAAACTATTTTTTTTTTCCCATGCACATGACGCATTATTTGTTTTACAGAGTTTTCAGGTAAAGTGTTATGGGGAAACTCATCCATTCATAGCTGTTTGAGAACTGAGTCAGAACGGGGTTTACATTTGTTATCTGATAAGTACTGTTGATGTTATTGTCTCTCTCCATCCCCTGAATAGTGAAATACCGAGGCTCTTCCTGCTCAGAAACGCTTATTACTGTTAGATTGGCTTCTAAACCAAGTTAATACAGGTCACAAAGTGTGGTAAATTGGCAGCTGCTCTAACTGATGAAAAAAATAATTGCAGTGTGAGGCAGGAGTGCTAAACTAATTTTTCCTTAGCAGAAAATAGGTATTATCAAATACAGAGAAAGCTATGTTAAAGTAACCTTGAATTTTTGCCTTGAAGCCAAAAACTGCTGGAATTTTCAGTTACGGTAATGGCTACATCTGAGCAGTTGCATAATGAATCTCTAACATCTAAAAAAGTTTCTTGTGTATCTCCCACCTAATTCAAAGGTGTTATTTTCCAGGAAGGAAGCCTGTATAGCTAGGGCTTTCTTTTGCATGCTTCAGAATAGTGTCCTTGAGACCTTTTTAATGCTTTGATGTGAACCAGAATGGTAAGGCTGTGTATCTGAAATCGGCACATAACGTTTAACTTTAGGAACTCAAAATCAGGTCATTGCAATTTCAGAAGAGCTAATACTGAGATCTCAGCATTAATTATGAATATAGTTAGCAAAGTAAAAAAATCACATCATTTTGAATATTTGTGTTAAATGTGTAGTCAAGAAAATGAGTCAATTGCTAATTGGACAACATATACAAGTTACAGTAAGAAATATGATGAGATAGTGAATTAATTCATATTGCTTTACATCATGAAGATCAGAGGCTGTTGGTGGGAAGGTAAACGTGAATAGAGTCAGAAAAGGTTAAACACATATATCGCCAACAGGCAGAAGACCTAATATAATCTGAGGAGCTTGGTTTGGAAACTAACTTCCTTGGAAGTTGGAAACCAACTTCCTTGGTTTCTTTCATCGCTGTGATTTTTAGTGACCCAATAGGAATTGGAAATGGGTAGAAGATTGCTACGCAGTAGAATCTTATTTTTTCTCAATTCTAGCAATAATGCCTCTTAAAAAGTCTACAGATTTCATCACAATTTTCAGTATAATTTCCTTTCTACGAGATGTACCATTTTGCTCTAGCAGAAGGAATACTTTCAAAAACTGAAGTAAATATCTAATGCAGCTTAAGGATACACCCTGAAGCAGAACATAATATTTGCATAAGAAATGACTGACTTATCACATAAATTTTCCTGTGTAATTTGCTAGCTTGCCTCCAAGGGGCATGTAAACCTGAAAGAAGTCAAACGTAAAAGAGGTATTTCTGCTTCAAAAGAGGAGTATTATCTGAGGGGTTAGTAGGTTGTGTCCTGATAGGAAAGGAGTTTGTCGTTCTGGGATACATGAAAAATTTTGTAGGAAACTTATGTGACTTCATAGTTGATATATTGAAGACGTATTCCCTATATGCTATGCTGCAAGAGTAGAGTATCTTTATACGTTCTTAAGCTTCTTAGAAACTGAATTGCAACATCAATGATATTAAAGATGACAAAAATATTTCTATATAGCTGAATGGCTAGGAACTGGAAATGGTTTATCAGCATATTGTATTCCATTGTAATGCAATGTAACAAAGAATCTATTTTTAAAAAGAGGAAGAAGGTAACAAGGTAAAAATGTAAATTAACTACATACAATCATCCAGACCATTCAAGGTGCATGCAGTAAAAAACTGAAGAAAAATGGGGACTGCCTGATTTTGAGCAGACACATAAATAGGTTACCTGGAGCTGAAAATACAACTCTAAATTAATACCACCAATGAAATAAAAATGTGAAAGGGATGGGCAGGTAGAGCATGATACCAACATCGCTGTTTAAAATATTTATTTCTATAATTGCTGCTGATTGATGGCCAGGAAAATCGGAAAGTATTTTTCCACTCCGTATATTTTTTTAATCACACAGGCTTTTCAAAAGGAATGTAGTTGTATGCCATTGGTGAAATGTAAATGTGATGTTTTTGCTGCTTTTAACAATCAAGGAGGTTTTCTGTATGTTAACCAATGTCCATTTGAAATCAGTAGAAAAGAACATTAAGTTCAATGGGCAGCAGATTAGATTCTTACTCATTTAGTATCAAAAGTTTTTCTCTTTGATTCTCATTTGCTTCTCTCAGTCAATAAACTACACACTGTGCTATCTGACATATCCCTCTTTGCTGAGGTGAAGTGTCTTCTACATGTCGTCAAGTTTATGACACGAATAGCTCAGAGGTGTTTTCTGGAGAAAGGCAGTGATTACCTGGGATGTAATTTAAGGAAACTTGATGTTACAAAACACAAAGAAGAGTCTCCTTAGGAACTGATTTTTAAATTGATACTTACTAAAGTCAGTGAAGCAAAACTAGGCTGCGTCATTGGTATATTTCCCTAATGCAGTGGCCATATTTCTTCGCATTTATCTAAACCATTGAAAGCCATGAAGATGGTATTTCTGTAGGACTGCCTGTAGTCACACACTGGAGAAAACTTATGCAACTGTCAGCATCTATTTTGTGGCTATAATCTATTTGTAAGATGCGGACTGTGTTTTCTACTTGTTTGGTGTTTGTGCAGAACTCAATGCGTGAATGTTCAGACTCCATGAATCATTCAGCATGCTCTCAGTGACCTCAGTGGAGGTAATGGGTTTACCCCAACAACACAGAAAGGAAAATGTATCTCTTGAAGTATCTTCAAACGGTATTGTCTTTCCAACTTATTAAAGTCTGGGTTTGTACAGTTGTTGTGCTCAAACCACAGTGCCCAATAAAGCGACGTTCTGTTGAGTAACTGGAAAGAGTATTTCTGGCCAGGCTTTTGAGAACCATGCTGTGTTGGACTCTGCTGGAAGCTGTATTTTGCATATCTTACAATAGCAGCATTTTCTGTCAATGCCAGAACTATTGTACTCAGTCATGATTCATGGAAATGTAAAATCTTTGTAATGCCAAGTGGTAGAGCGATAATGACACCGGACTCTTTGCAATGCATGATATATGCATATCCTAAACACATGGAAATATCTGTGACTGCAGATGGGCACCTCCGGCTCCTGTTAAAGTAAGCATTTGATGAGTTGCATGTCAGAATGTGTTTCACTAGACTGTAATGCTGTAACATGGTATAATACTCTTTCTGCCACTAGGTTGGCCGTGCAATCTTAGTGCTACCAACCTAGGCAAAATGACATACCAAAGGACTAAGAGCAGACTCCATCATATTAAATGAGTGATAGAATTGAGCGATATCATTTCCAAAATAAGCATGAGGGAATCAGGTGAAGGTTAAGAAATACTGCACTAATTTAACTGTCACAAATTCAGCTTTTGGAGATGTTGAAGTGAAAAAACAGTGCAGTATTGCAGATGGCAATTAAAAATTAGTCTTGTTCTTGTGATGAGGGGAATATCTGCAAAATCTGAAGCAGTAGTATTACTCATATTAAGTTTGAGAATATAGTTTGATTGCAGCTGAAAGCAACTCAGTTTGAAACAGAAGCTGTGTTGTTCCAAGCAGAATATACAAGCAAAGATTACAGTCAGAGTTGCAAAGATTACAGTGGTGCCACCACAATATATACTTTATAGTATCAAAGCAGAACTTGTGTCTGGCTACCATACCAAAGGTTTCTTTGCTTTGTTTCAGAAGCTTCTTTCATTTTGCTTTGCTGCATGAGGTGACGACATTGCTCATCTGGGAGATGGATCTAACAGCTTTGTAGACTACAGTGTTTTCATGCATTAGGACAATATTCTGTTTGCCTGTTGTGAACAGACTGTCTGCGTTACAACGTTTGGGCAATGTGAAGAAACCAGATCATGAAAAAACTCTGGCTTTCTGAACATCTGCCTGCACATTTCTCTCCCAGTATCTTTTCCTCAGGAATTCAATCTGTGCTGACAACTGGTAACACAAAGCCAGATCTTGGAAAGTACTCTGTTGGCTAATATGCAGAAGGGTATCCAGAGGGGCCTCTGAGTATGCCCAGGCACAAACACCTGTGGAAGCTTTGTCAGAAATAAGCTTTTGAATGTGATCTCAATAATTCGTTCAAAATAAGAAATAAAGTCAGAGAGGGGCCTTAAAGAATGTCACAAAGAATAAAGATCAGCTGATTTTCTCATGGTACAGTGCTGTGATCCAAGCTGTCATCGGCACGGCTATAGGCTGCCTCCATTGGCTGCTTTATCCTGGAGGAATTCTTAAATATTGACTGTTCATCTTTTCAACATCTGCTTCTTTCAGTCTTGTCTCATCATCTCTTTTTTGCTCTCACCATTTCACCATGAAAAGATTATTGTAGGTGAAACTCTTTTAAACACATCCTATTCAGATTCAGTTGAAACTCACCATTTCAGAAGCCTTTAAGCCTCTACTTAAAGCCCTTAAACTATTGTCAGCTCTATACTGATCACTGCTAGAGACTAGGTATATGACAAAAACTATGCACTAGGGGAAAAATTCATAATGCCACATTGAAGCCAGCAGGGATGGTGCAGGTCATGAATCTGTTTCCTTCGGTAACTGTAGTGATCGAACTACCAATCCCTTCCATTCAAGGTGACTGAAATCAGGGGATATTTTTTTTGTCTCTTTCTGAGTTATGTTGAACACCCAGAACTTGCACTGACTTTACCTGAAACTGTGGTACTTGTCAACCTTGGAAATCCATTGCCTGCAATTCACTGTAATGAGCCCTTCAAGGAGAATAATTTTGGGTTCAGATGTGTTACCTGGGCCAGTAAGGACTTGTTCACATTGAAGGAGTACCCTGAAAAGAGATGAGTGTTGGCTCGCAGACACTCAACATTCAAATGTTCAAAACTACTCAAAGCTTTTGTGTGTGGAAATCAGTCTGGAGATGTTAAAAGGTCACTGTGTGTGTCTGTGATCTCCTGTAGATACAAGAAGTTCCTCCTAGGGATATTTCAGTATTTCTGTATCAAATAGATAGGCACCGATAGTAAGCAAAGTAAAACTGTAACTGTATTTTATCCTTTGTGTTTCAACATCAGATGCATACAAGTTTGGCACGGATTTCCAGACTTCAGCTAGTGTGTGTCCAGATTATTTCTTTGTTATGTCCCCTTATTAAATTTAAATAATCCCCACTCCCGGGTATTATTATACTATTTTTCTACCTTTAGGCATTAAATTATTTGTGGCCAAACATTTGCTGTGAGTATTTGGTATGCAGTGTTTGATATAAGAATTGGTTCTGATTGCAACTTTTCACTTAAATTAAGTGATATTTATTTTATTCTTATTTGTTTTGCTTCATGGATGGGTTAACTCGGATTTTGCTACTTGGGCTGAAAAAGCAAGGAAATTGGTGGACTTTTTTTCCATCATGGAGAGGTGGTGGGAAAAAAGGATTAATTTTTTTTTTAATGTAAATTTGCTACGTTGTAGTCCTCTAAGTCTATGTTGTTGAAAACACTGGCCAAAGTAGTTCAGTGAGATTCTGCAAGAAGACTTCATGGTTTTGTGCAAAGCTAAATTTCATCGCTTTCATCTACAAAGACACATGTTCTTCCTAAGGTGTACCTTTTCTTCTGTGCCAGAGCTATAAAAAAGAGTGTAGGTAGTGTGCGTTATCAATCCATGTACCATCATGCTTTGTATGTCTTGAATTTATTCATCTGTCTTTTTATCTGGTTTACAACCTGGTTCCAAATTTTCATGAAACTTTGAGGAAATCCAGAAATCAGCTTTTTTTTCAGTCACATTAATAATCTTTGTAGAATATCCAAATGCCTTGTGCACACTTTTGCATATCTTTTTAATAAGTATTCTTCTTCAGTAAAATATTTGTATCTCTCCCTAGTCAAGGAAAAATGCTTACCCAAGATCTTTTCTTTCGCTAGTTGTTTTCTTTTGGAAGCATATATTTATTTGAATGGACTTGCATTACTTCAGTACATCTCGATATTCTCCATGGATTATTAGCAGTGAATCCTTTCCTAGGTAGAGAAGCACTAATTCACTGATTCGCACTCATTAGTGCAGAAGTATGCTCCTTTCTACTAAAAATTAAGCCAGAAAGAGTTTCTTGCGTAGTCTCACTGGAAGATAGAGTCGATTAATTGAAATGTGCTTAACAGAACATCTGCTCTTAACAACTGGGCTGCAAAGGGGTGCCATCTTCATGCAGAGAGTACAGCTGTGTATGCTAATGTCATCTACCTCACTGGCCAATAACATTTTTTGTAATCTAACAATTTTTCGTGGGTTATATATAACTACATTATGGTCACTATTCTTTCTGAACAGGTTAAGAGGTCTTTGCTATACTTGCTAATCTGTCACAAACCATCTGCTTTTCTCTTATGTCATTCAAGCCCACAAATTTCTATTATTCTTTTGGTATTCACACACACTGTGGCAATGATCGCAGTGCAGAAGTGCTATATCACAAATATTAAAAAAGCATCTTCTACTAGAAATTACATCTTGTCCTTGGTTGGAAAATAGTATATTGATTCTTATGTGGTCATCAAAGGTATTTAATTATATGAACACAAAAACCTTTACACAGAGTTGCCACAGATATTTGCTTATGACAGAAGGAAAAAAAAATCTTTCTGATCATCATGGTAGCATAACATCAGAAAAGTATTTTTCTTCCCATTTATTGTGTATAGAAGCATCTGATTCACAGACCATTTAAAAAGTAATGGAGTCATGTCACGTACCTGGTATTCAAAATTTTGTTCAGCACAAGTAAAATAAACTTGTTGCCTGAATCTGGGGTGAAGTAGATGCAAAGTTATGCCAACTGGGAGGTACAGTTATAAAATTGCACATTTCAAATAGACAGAGGACAAATACTTTAAAGAACTCGGAACCATTTTCTCTGAATACCTCTTTTTTTTTTTTAATACTTCAGTGCAGAATAGAGAACAAATAAATATACCAAGTAGGACCAGAAGACTCTGTTCTTCACAACAAAGAAGACTAACCTCAATGCATAAGAGATTTGGATTGACAAGTTGAATGTGATAGATGGATTTAACACAGACGCATAGAACACAAATTCCAGTAATATAATGAAATGAATGCATTTTTACCCAGCTTGCATCACTTTTTGCATGTTTCCTGTTGACATAATACTGAGGTGGAGAGCTTTAATTAAAATGGTTTATTATAAGTGAGTCCAAGCACAGGGATGATATCGGGCAGAAATATTTAGGTCATAGTAATGCTTAGGTTGTAGTGATATAGGGCAGAAATGCTTAGGTCATAGTGATATTCCTTGATTTAGGCCTGACTACTTTGTATGAACAATGCATGCCTTGCAACTATGCCCTTGAAGAGGAGTTAACAGACTGATAAAAGGGGAACATCCAGCCCAGAAGGCACTGAAAGCTGGATGACTGCCCACAAAGCATGAAGTTAAAAAAAATCTAGGGTAACTAGGAAAAAGGTAAAGGCATCAGGGATAGACTGCGACCACTGACTCAATTTAGAAGCAAAAAGACTGCACCCCCCTTATCATGCAAGCTTGTGTAGTTAAGTAAGGAAGGAGTATAACTTTAGGATAAGCATATAATGCGATGAACCAATCAGAATGTAATGAGTTATTTATTTGTTTTTGTAAGAGTATCTAGTCGTTGTGACTCTATTAAGTGGTGTGCTACCTTTATGGAATTACTAGCTAGCAACCATATCTGTGCAAATATGCAATAAAGATAATACCTCTGCTCTGTGTATATGTTGGCATATTGCACACCGGGTAAACGATCCCACCTTTGGGACAACAGGGGCGGCAAGATTAGGAAACAGCAGGCAAGCGAGGAAGAGCATAATAACCAGAGATTCATTTTTTTGAGAGAAGAGAGTACTGTGGTTACTGCCCTGAATTTTCCTGTAGCAGCTTTCCACTGAATAAATAAGGGGAAGTACATTGTAAAAGGCTATACAGGTCAAAAGACGATTTTACTCTTAAGTGGAAGATGGACAGCAAAGACTTTATCATCTTCTGCAAAGATTTAATTGCTTAGACTTTTTCTGGCTTAAAATCTATATTATAGGGAAGGAAGGCAAAAAAAATAGCTATCTAAAAGGAAAAATTCATGCACATGGATAAAAAAAAAGACTTTCCTAATTTTGAAAGTAGAATGGGATCATTAAACAAAAGCAATTTATAAATTCAGATATGAGTTTATTATTCATTTGTAGTGTGAAACAAAGCTAGATTTTGAAACACAAAATAAGCCACACCCATCACTTGAGTAAATGTTAGTAAAATAAAAGCTTTGCATTTACAAAAGGTGAAAGTTTTAATTCTTGATCCTGTGTTCTATAATCCCTAGTATCTTAAGAGTTTTGCAATTGTCATGGGAAACAGTGGTCTTTGCCCTCCACTAGCACATAAGGAAGAATAAAAATCAGAAAATGACAATTTTGCTTTCTTTTTTCCCCCAGGGCTTATCCAGACACATTAGACAAAAATCCTGTCTAAACAGGACAAAAATTCTACTGAGTTTTGTGGGTTTTTGTTGGGTTTTGTTGTTGGATTTTTGGTGTTTTTTTTGTTTTGGGTGGGGTTTTTTGGTGAGTTTTGTTTTTTAACCTAATGAGTGCAAATAGTATGACTTATCTCTACATCAAATATAGTAAGACATACACACAAGTAACAAGGTAGTTTGCATTCATTTTATGTTTGTTGTTACTGTTTTTCAACATGTTCATCAAAACGTCTGAAAACACATATTCTGTGGCCTTTTCACATTTGTCAGTGATGCAATGGTCTCTTGCTAACATGAGGAGAGACTATAAGGATAGTTTAGTCCTTGTAGAATATCTCAGAGAAAATTTCAGTTATCTGGGTCAACTGTCAGGCAGGAACCTCTGCATTTACAATTGAAAATCTCCAGACAAATTTATAGATGGTTGATGCTACTTCTGAAGACTGTGTGTGGAACTGATTCTTGCTGATTTTCAAAGGAATCTAATGTAGTTTTTGTCCATATCTGATTTGTAATCTCTTTTCTATTTCCGAGTATTTCTGTCAGAGTATTTGTATACACTAATATTTTTTTGGAACCTGGATAAAAGGTTTGCTAAAGTTACTAACTTAGCTTCACTCTTAACTACACCTTATTCTCTTTGAAATTAGTGAAAGCTTCCCCTTAATGGCTTTGTAGGATATTTGCTGATGACGTAACCTTAATTGGTATGATAAAGACATTAAGTAATGAAAATGCATCATCTGTACTTTGAGCTTAATTTAGCTCTGTGAACAACTCACACAACAGTGCAGGAACTTCTGGGAACATGGACACGATCAGCACATATCCCCAGGGATATAGACTTGTGGGAAGACACTCACAGAAAGGTTGTTTGACAGCAATTCCCTTCCCTACCTGGATATTTTCTTCCCAAACTTGATGAGACATGAGCGGCGTGAGGAGTTCTGTGGGTCACAGGGTAAATGCTGGACTCGGCTCTCTGCTGCCCAAAAGGTGTGAGGCTGTTTGAGGGAGTATCCTCACTGTTTCATCTCCTCTTGAGCAGGATTGGGTTCAGCTTGATTCAGTTTCTCAGATGCAGGTGATGAGGCTGCTAATGATGTCACACTTGAAACATTACTGTGTTACATGAACAATACAGATGCATAAAATAAGTGTGACAGCAAAGCCTTTATGTTTTTAAACACCATAGAATGCAAGAGGATCTAAATATTGCGAGTATCTTAGCATTCATATAGATTTAGATAGCATAAATTACCTTTTGTTGAATTACACTCATATTTTGTGGCTTTTCTTCTGAATAATATACACAGTTACATCACATTAATTCTGTATTAGACTGACAGTAACTGTTTGCTGCACTGACTTGCCTTAAAATATTCTTTTCCGACATCTTCAGAAGAGTAACATCACGTTATTATGATGATGCAGAGGGACAGGAGTCGAGCCATAGGTATTAGTACACTGTATATACACTCATTTGTCCATGCAAACATAGTTATTGCAGGACTCCTCTACAGCAGAATTTAATTTTTACTTTAAACAGCTTCCCAAAATTTGACAGTAATTTCTTTTTCACATAAGACAAGATGTGCAGAGGCGAAACTTTGCTCTTGTCTAGTATTACCTACCCAGTGCAAGAGCATATAATTTTCTCATCAGTGTAACTACTAGAAATGGTTAGTGGGGCTGTGAATGCAATCACAGAGAAGGTTAGCATTCTACAATTTTACTAGAAGTCCCACTAGTTATTTCCTCCTGTTGGCTTTTTGCACACAATGTTTTAAAAGGAATAAGTATAAATCATTGCTGTCTAACAAAAGCTTCTTTCAAGAGCTCTCTGAAATGTAAGCATAGCTTGAAATAGCCCATGCTTGTTATAATCTGTGATTAATACCAGGTGTCATGTAAAACCATGTCCTGTTTTACAACACGCTCTGATCTCATATGCTATGTCTTCAAGCTTAGACTGAAACCCAAGATGTGGTTAATATAACTTCATGGATTAATAAAATTGGTGGAGAGGTGACAACAGCCACAGAGTCTACGTAATTGCTGTGTGAAATCCTGAGATTAAAATATATTGGTTCAAATGTGCACGAAGTAATTCAAAGAAATCCTACAGCGCTGGACAAATTACAGTCCGAAACCGCCAAAACAAAGATCCTTGCATTGGCATGTCAGAAATGGTATTTACTGTAGTTTTTGTTAAATTTGTGGTCAGGCTGTTGAGCATGGGGAGGGAGAGAGAAGTCTTTGCAGTGATTCCATAAAGGACCCTTCAGTAACACACAACTCTGAATACAGTAAACTGTTTCTTTGAACCGCTTGCAGCTCAAACGCTTTGAAAAGTCACATTGTTCCCGGTAAGCCACAATGCACATCAGAGTCAATATTCAATCTTCATGATATCAGAGCTGTTCTTTGGGATAGAAAACCAAATTCAGTTATGAGTTTATTACACTAAAGACTGATTTAGAGCTACCCTTTTTGTCCTAACTGGCTTGACAGTATATTGATTAATATTTCAGAAATTTCAATATTTTATGAAAAGGCTACATACCAAAGTGTGTTCAATGATGAAATGACACTGGATTTGACAGTTGAGATTAAAGACATGGTGAGATTTAGTTTTCGTAATAAAAAGCAGTTGTTCATAAATACGCATGATCTCTGTAGTTCTACTTCCAGCCTTCAGGTGTGTCAGTGAAACATTTGAACTCTGTAGAATAGGCATCTTAAGCATTTGTTTCTTTATTTGCTACAGATTTTAATATTAGTGTTGACCATATTACATCCGAATGACTGAAAAGCTGGCTTGGTGCTGACGGCATTTCTGGCTTGTCTGCCGAATCAATTTTGCTGCCCTGCTTTGGCCTGGAAAGAGCAAGCAGTTAGTGTATATAGTATAATTTCAGGAATTCCTGGAGCTAGCAACACATGTTATATGCTGCAGGAAAGTGTGAAATCTATGCTTTCCAGTGCTAATAGCTGTTTGTTTATTTTTAATTTCCTGGTTCATGAAGTGCAATTCCCATTCTTGTACAATTCAGACTGTACTTCTGCCTTCTTGCTGTGGCCTGTGGTCATCCAGAGTTCTAACAGTCTGGTCTTGCACCAAATGAAAACTCAAGGGGAAATATTTCAAAAGTACTACTGTAGCTAGATGACTCTGCCAATCCTTTCTTTGAATTTTTCTTCTCTTTGGACTTATAACTTGCTAGCTAGAAAAACAGGAAGATGACACATTTTTTTAAAAACAGTTGTAGATTGATTCCCTACAAGAGTTGTGCATTTTTAGTTGATATCCAAGTTAAGACTCCTTTTATATTCATACAGAACACTATCCAGTCATTTTCTTTTTCAGTTAATCTGCATTTCCATTAGGTCCTGAAAGTAAAATAAGAGCATACTAATATTCTTTTGGCTTCATGGCCAAATATGGGTATTTCTCCAGGCTAATTCTTTATTATTCATCTAATGGCTGCTTTAAGTTTTATAAGAAAAAGTAAAACCTACCATAGGGATAATCTCAAACATGGTGAGCAGCTTTTGCCAAATGGTTCATAGCAGCCCTGCAATTATGTTATTGCTTTATTTCTCAGAAGGGAAACATTCGTTTCTCAAGCTTTTACTGAAAAAATTGTGAAACTCTAAAAAAAAAAATTACTTCTATTTAAAAGGTCTGATTTAACATGAAAATTATATTCATTGTAAATGTTTTCTTGGCAATTTACTTGTCATAAATGTCTATTGTACTGAAAAATTCTACAGAGAATTGGATGTATTTATTCTGCATGTACTTAGGAATTTGTAAAAAAACACAGTGACAATAAAAATAGAAATATTATGACTAGCTGCAAACGCCCAGATACACAGATTTGTTTCAGCTCAAATGGGATTTTCTGAGGTCTGAGTTTAAACCAGCCTTGCTAGCAGGGACTAGGTACATGCTATTGTACGTTCATAATGAGGAGAGCACCAAACCAAATATAAATATTGTGCAGTATTGACAGAAGACATCCAGAGCTGATGCACATAATATAATGCAACAAATAAGGCTCAAAACACTGCCATGTTTTTGCCAACATAGTTCTGAGCACAAAGCTTAGCTTTTTTACTGGAAAGGTAGTCCAAAAAGGGTTGTTACGGCCCAAGTTCTGCTCCAATTCAAAGCCTGCAGCCAGTGACAAGTCCTTGGAAAGCCCTTCGTAGCTTTTGCAGGGAAATGTGCCCAAGGGCAAGTGGCACTAGTGGAAAATCTGAAAGAACTTGATTTTGTATTTTTGCCAAAATGAGCCTGAATCCAGCCCTCAGCTGCCCTCATCAGCCAGTATTTGAGGTTGCTCGGGCGAAGCGCACCAGGCTTTGAAGTGGAAGAGAGTCCTTCCAAGCCCTAACAGGACTGAGATACTAATATTTTAACTCCTGTTAGTGAAAACTCTTCCAATGGATGTCTTTTGCAGCAGTTTGTATTTCAAAGACTCTTGATTTTTCATTTCAAAATTATTAGCTGGTTGATTTTATTTAAATACAGTTGCTCATAACAATCTGTAATGCTGTGTGGTCAGATACAATGTGCAGGACGGTTGCATGTGCACTCATAAGAATGCACTGGTTTCCGTTGTGCTTCCTTTTCCGAATGTTATAAATTGGCTTTTTGTTCTATTTCTAATCTTGGGAGCATTCGTGGACTTGGGAGAAAGCAAAGGCACACAAGTAGTGTTATCCCTTCCTGAACTCTATTACTTGATTAGAAATGCTTGGGAATTTTTCAGAAAAAAATTGCTAGAAGCTATAATTTCACTAAAATGGATCAATTTTCTTCAGAAAACAGTCCACTTAGAAGACTATTTCACAGAATGTTACAGAATATTAGGGGTTGGAAGAGACCTCTGTGGGTCATCTAGTCCAACCCCTGTGCCGAAGCAGGGTCACCTACACCAGGCTGCAGACGACCGCGTCCAGGCGGGTCTTGAATATCTCCAGAGAAGGAGACTCCACCACCTCCCTGGGCAGCCTGTTCCAGTGCTCCGTCACCCTCAGAGGGAAGAAGTTCTTCCTCATGTTCAGATGGAACTTCCTATGCTTCAGTTTGTGCCTGTTGCCCCTTGTTCTGTCGCTGGGCATTTTAAGAAATTATTTCTAAATCATAAAAATACACAATTCTGATGTTTCCTATATGAAATGTACTAAGACATATAAGTTGAAAATTTAACATTCAGTTAGGAAGCATTTTTGAGATTTTTGTCTGTTCAGGCTTTTTGGAATTGGGGATTTCCTCTTTCAACATGAAAACATCTAGGGATGGAAAACTTTTACCTCTCAGGCCTTATTTACTGTGTATTGTTGGACATAAGGAGAATTTAGTTAGAGACCAGTCATGTGAGATGTTCCTTCCCCAAGTATTTTATGCTACCCAAACAGGGGAATAAACCTGTTATCGTTAAAACTCTAGCAACGAGAGGATTATGATATGGCAAGAGTTGTTCAAGAAATCCCTGACAGACCCAAAAAATACCCACAGGTATTGTTGCTATGCCAGAGCTGTCATGTCATCTCTAGCGGTAGTTGTGCTCAGCAGGTGTATCTGGTTTATGCTTTAATATGTACAGTGGCACTGGTGAACTTTTGGAAAAATTTGGTCTAGCACACAGTAGCTCCTGGAGTTAGGAGAGAGCGACTCTGCCCACCCGGGCGCTGGGGCTGGAGTTAGTGCCAGGCTTGGGCTGCGTACGGGCACTGTGTGGGTGGCTGCCAAGGTTGGGCTCTGCCGGCCACAGCCCTGCCAGCCACGCAACGGCCCATGGGCTGCTGGGGCAAGTGAAGGGCTCATCCTGCACCCAGGAACTTTTCTGAGGCTGGCTTGGGGAACGGGGGCTCCATCATTGCCAGGAAAGTCCCCCAGCAGCCTGCTCCCAAACAGAAAAGGACTAGCTGAGCATCTTCCTGGCACAGGAGTCGTGCTCTGCCATGGACCTGAATTTTGCTTCCCAGTGATGGGGATAAAATATGACTTATTTGATCTTCAACTCTGGGGCAGCAGCACTTGCTGGGAAGAGCGGAGTCAACTGCTGAATGGATGTGAGCTGGGCAGCTTCCTTGAACTTCAGTATGACTTCTGGTGGGTTTGTCATATTTACACTGGGGCATGGTCTGAGTAAAAGCGGTATAATCTACAGGCTTGTGCCTGTCCACAGTGATATGGGATCATACTTGGAGTTCTTTATGTTACAGTAGAAGGGAGTGTCCAACTGTATGAGGGATTCTGTTATTAACAAATTTACCATAAAAATCTTTAGCTCACTAGGTGATACAGGACAACTTCACTGAAGCTTCAGCGGGCTTCAAGAACTGCTTTTTTCCTATTGAAATTAGTTCACCAGAGAGACGTTTTTAGCCCCTACACATTTGGCAACCATGAAACAACTGGGCTGATGGTGGGCCTGCTCTGTATTAATCTCTGCTGAAATGGACTGGAGTGAAACGATGTGTAGATCTAATCAACAACAGAAGTGTCACTCCCGTGAAGGCACTTCCTAGTAAAGAGGAGACACGCTGCAGGCTTGTGCCTAAGACTCACAGAGGAGGACCAAATTAAATTATGTCTCCAGAAACTGGTGTTCCCTAGATACCAATATGAAAATAATCCATTTCTAAAAATAAATTTTGCCCACACCTCAGATATTGCAAGAAGGAAAAAATAGTAGCTGTAGGCATGGTTTCAGAAATTTCAGTGCATGTAGAGGAAATCCAGGGCTATCAGCATGTTTTTTTACTTTTTTTGACAGCAACTAAATGTTCTGTGGCAGGCAAATCTGCAGGAAATAAGATTTTATGATGTGCTGTGGCCATACTGGTATCTATACACTACTGACAGACTATCAAAAGACACACATTTTCAACATTTCTGAATGTGACTTGAAAGCAGCTTTACTTCTGTAATCAAAAACACTGACAAGTGTACTCTGCATACATGGACCAGATGATGTCTCTTTTCACATTAGCATGGTAGTGTTATAAAACCAGTCCAGTGAGATCAAAATGAACAGAGAGACAAAGGGAATTTTTCTGTCTTACCTAAATATTGATTACAAAGCAGTTGGCCAGTCTCACATAGCACTGTAACCCCTGTTGTTTTCTGTCCTATTTAGGTTACTGTTTAAATAGCAGTAAGCACTGCTGGCAATTATTTCTTTTCTATTCTATGCATTTTAGCAATCTGGAACCAAATTCTCTTTTCATTTATCCTAGGATAATCCCTAATGAAGGGGTACTACTGAACATAAAAGCAATGATAGCTAATTGCAGACATATAAAGTTCTTTGAGTGTGTACATATCTCTATTTACAAGAAGAACTCCAACACATCTATGCTTTACATGTAGATTAGTTAGGTTTTGTTTTCTCCCTCTCTCCAGGCCAGTACTGTCTCACATAAATACATAAACCAGGTGTAAGCATATCTTTCAAAAACATCTCCCTTTTTTACCTCCTGTTCCTGCTTACTAGAAATGATACGCATGGTTTCTAGTTCAGTTGAAAATCAGGAGTAATTAATGATGCCATTACTGTTCTTTATGGAAGGCAGTATATCCAGGTAGAAATTACTGTTCAAGAATGAGTGCATGATGAAAAATGAAAACCAAGCATACCAACTTAAAAAAAATCTCTTGTGTTTTTGAGCTCTTTTCTTTTACAAAGGCAGTACATTGGCATACTTATACATAATTACCACACTAAAGAATGTAACTGCAAGCAGGTAAAAGCAAATGCAAACAATTTGGCTCTACTGTTGTTTTCAAGGCCTTCATCATTACTGTAAACTGTTCTTGTTCTGGCTACTACTGCCTGGTTTGATAAAAAGTTCTTATGTCAGTGTCATACACAAAATTTTCTTTGTGTAAAAATACCATGGGTCATTGATTAAAGAAGAGGGGAAAAGCAATACAAAGCTGAAAATTAATTACTATACTGAAAACATGTTTACAACTATACAAAATGTGGCTACAGCAAAATGATATCCCCAGGGAAAAGCCACAAACTACACCAGTATGGGGTGAATTACAGTAAAATACACAACTGCACACAACTTAATGGAAATGAGCACTCAGTTAAAAGATTTGAGAGTAGTTCTTGGTTCTGGTATTTTAGTTTTGGGCATTTGGACTTTTACATTTTACATTTAAGTCTATGTTCTTTAGTCTGCTCTTAATGTAAAAAAGAAGTGTTAGGTAATCTTCACTAATGCTTGTAAATCAAGTAAAGTTTCAAAGATGAAAGTACAGCTCTTCCTGGGCTGGTTTGTCTAAATGTTCTCAGCTATAATATACTGCCTATGAATCAAAGAGAATAATTTCACTAGAAGTAGGCAAAGTCTTGGGGAAATATATGTCTGTTAGTTAAGGGGCAGCAAAAAATGGGTGATGTGGAAAATATTGAATGTTTAATGTTCTTTTGCTGCTGATTTACAGAATCCCTTAATGTGATTAGATGTTTAATAGTTTTAAAACTAACAAAAAAAGGATTAAGAGGATATTCCAAAGGTGAGGAAAGAATAGATTGCAGGATAATTTTAGGGAAACCAGAGGTATTAAGATCAACAAAGAAAAGCAAACTTGCTGCAGAGCTCTTGAGAAACTAGCTGAGGCAGTCTTGAGGCACAAAAGAGACAAAGTAGAGAAAAGCAGGTCTAACATCTATACTTAAAATGAAGAAACTATTGTTCTGTAGCATATAATGTTCATCATATGGCTTGCATATCAAAAAAAGATATCCGAGCAAAGTACTAATTAACAGCATAGTAAGTATCAAGCAACTTACTAAATTGCGTGAAACCAGTAGCATGATACCAGATAGGATAAGCCTAGCCTAATTTGCAAGAAATCTAGTTTAATAGTGGGAGGTCATAGATGAGATGTATGTTGATACCGTCCCAAACTTATCAAAAGTAAACTAACAAAGCTAATATAAAGTAGATGCGTTCAGCTGTCATCTCAAGAAAAAGGTCCAAAAAGGTGCATTGCCTTTTTGTTATCATTGTACTGTACATTGTACACCAAGATGCCATACGGTGATCAGCATGATAAGAAAGCTAGGTGTATTTTTAGAATTTCTTTTCTCATGCTGGCAAGCGGTAATACCCAAAGCAACAGCACCACAGCTTGTGTTCAGCCCACCGCTGACTCCCAGAATACAAGAAGAGCTGTCAACTGGTTTTGTGGGTTCATAATCCATTCACTCAGATTTCACTCTGGCTCCCTGGTTCGGGGATCTTGGCCATGTCTGAGGTACTGTGGGTGAAGCTTGCAGGAGGGAGTAGGCTCTCCTAATAACATTTGATCTAGAGGGGGGAGGAGGAGGATTCTTTGGGGGGTGTGATGTTTGTGTCAGTATATTTAAAACACAAAGCTTGGGTGCATAAAAGCTTGGCTTCTTGTTTGTCGCAGTATCAGTTATTATCTTATTAGACGGTATCTTCTCTATCATGCCTTGTCTCCATTATGGCTTCAGATCTTCACAACGGCAGCGTCACTACTAAAATAGTGCAGCTGACTTATGGCCTGATTAATGTATCTGCATATACAGCTTGGAAGTTCCCAGGGTAGCATTGCAGGGTGGCATTTGTTCATCTCTAAAGGGAAAAACAGGGGTGAAGCAAGAGCAGTCAATTCCCAGCAGAGGAGGTTTCAGACAGGAACGTCGTACGTTGCCTCTTGAGATCCAGACCTGAGGCCAAATTCAGGATTCTGTCACCATCTCTGTGACATGGCAGGGTGTACAGGCTCCTGTAGCTATGGGAATGAATCTTGCCTCAGTGAAAAGCTTAATCTCCGTAGTGGGTACCTAGGGGAAGGGCTTGTTGGGATCATTATTGGAAAATTTCTTTGCCAACAGTACTGAAAACAGCTCATTGAAATAAATACAATGCTTTTCAGAGAGAAAAATATAGAGTACGCCAAGACATTCAGTGTACCAATTTTCAGTATGCTTTCTGCATAATTAGCATGCTATTACAGAAAATAACCACAAGGTACCTTTAGAAATCTTTTTTTGTTCAGCGCTCTACAGTATACAAAGCTGATAGTACTATGCCAGATTTTAAACAGCAACTGCTATTTATGCAGGTATTAAAACACCTCCTGAAATGAATTTTTCTTTAAGCTTCTCAGTTTAAACCTCGACTACATGTTGTCACTGTGATTTGCCTGTGGATACCTAGCATTAGCTTAGTCAGGAATGCTGTGGTTAGCCTTTGCTCAAAATCAAGTCAAAATCTAGCATGAAAAACTCTGTACAGTTGAATGCATTAGCATTTGATAGCTGAAGTCAGAATACACCTGTACACTGACCTCTATTTTGAATCAATTTTATAGCCTTAAATGATTAGGGCTTGAAGTAAATGATTGAATATGCCTTGTGAGAAATGTGTCACGAATAAAAAGATGACAGATACTTTGTTTTGTGCTGAGACCTGTAGCAGATTTGTCTTGTTTAAAAAAATTACTAGAGTGGTGATGAAGAGATAATCTGAATTTTAATTTTCAACTAACAAAGAAATTTTCCAAGACAGGATTTTCCTGAAATGTTTACAATCTTTTCTAGTATAGTGTTGCATTTTTGAACCTCCTGTCCACTCCTCCTTTTACCTGTATAAAGTTGCACATGTATACTGGAGTTACTCACTGTTAGCAAAAGCTTATGACAAATATTTCCTGCTGGAAAGGGACTGCATTTATTTCCCTATGGCCAGCTAAAAAACTAAAATCATTCCACTCGCTTGACCTGTGATTTGAAAAGAAGACCTAGGAATGGATCTGAAATCCTTAGGAGTGTGCTATTAGATAATGTATATGTGGCAGAGAAGACAGTAGCATCCACTCAAACCCAGCACCAGTTTCAAGTCTGTATTTCTCGTGAAGCCCCAGCATGCTGTATAATTAATACATACAGTAATTTATCTCCTAACTCTGTTGGAAAAAATACCCTTTAATTAAAAATAGAAAGATCATGTTATTAAACTTGCTGAGCAGAACCTGAGGAGATCAGCATCTCCTGCCTCCTTTTGGAGTGCTAAGTATTTCCAACTTTTTTTTGTAACAGTCCTTATTTGTGTGGACATTCATGTGATGAAAAGCATGGGCCTGATGATGCGCTTGTGCAGGGGAACTTTAAAGTGTCCAACCACTTTGCAGTGCCTGTTTGCTGCTGGAATAGTGTTAGGCGGCTTTGCTACCCCTGGCAAGCTGACCCGATGATTCCAAAACTTGTACATATTTACTTCCATGCAGGTAAAAAAGGCAATTTCAAACAAAAAAAGTAGGCAAAAAGCTTCTATTTTGAAGACTTCTTAAAATAAATGGCTACTTGATTAGCGGTAGAACCTTTCTTGCTTCTTTCTGCAAAATCTGTATGCTATTAAAGAAAACAACCAGAAGTCACCTTTATAAATCTTGGATGGCTTTGGATGTGGGCATTTCTGTGATTTTACCTGCTAGGGATTCAGACCAGTGTGGTTCATTAAAGAAAGATTGTTCCTATGGAGGGTGGATCTCCTAAGTGGACTTAGTACTATGCCAGCAAAAATGTGGCATTTCCACAGGTCTCCATCACCAATGTGCTGCTGACCCAGACCGTGAAGTGCACACTCCACTATGTCGTGCTTCCTATCCTACACCTGAGGAGCTGGGACAACATCAGACTTTGTGTTTTTGTCAGAAACATAATATGTATTGAACACTTTTTGAAGGTATGGATGCTGAGGCCTAGTGAAAGAGGGACATTAGTGAAAAAAAACATACTTGTCTGACAAGTGGTCCAAGCTGTATTCTTGAATGCAACATTAAAGCTCCCATCTGTAATTGTCCTTAAAAATCATACAGCTGAAGCTCATCCTCTTTCTCTTTCTTACTAAAGTAAATATTCTGTGCATAGCACAAACTAATTCACTCCATATTAGTAATCTTCAAAAGACTGTCTTCTACCATAAAAGCAAATCTTCTACCTTGTCCACTTAGACAGCGGTGATACTTACAGTCTTTCCCATGTGCTGATAGCTGCTCATTTATCTTGCATTGGTGATAGTCTTTTTAGCTGACCTCTGGTGTGACTTTAGCTGAATAAAATGCAAAACATGAGCTGAATTACATCTGAAGGTCATAAATATTGAACAGATTCCCTGTCATGCTTGTAAAGAAAAGCATCATGTCTTTTTTGGTTTTGCAGTCAGTCTTTGAAAAGCAAAGGCCCAGCAGAAGTATCAGGGTATATATAGAATATTTCTTCATGCTTCTAAAGGAGTACAGACCCACTTCTAGAAATTTAATAAAAAATACAAACAGTCTGACCTTCAAAATTATACATTAATGCAGCATGAACACTGTAATATCAGGCACTCAGAAATCAGAATATTTTAGAAGGCTGGGCTGTTCTAAGAGTAATGTGGCTAAGCTGCATATCCCACATTACATATGGTATATTTTAATAGTAAGGACCTATAAAAACTTACATTTTAAAGACTACTTGTTCAATATCACAGAATGTTACAGAATGTTAGGGCTTGGAAGGGACCTCTGTGGGTCACCTAGTCCAAACCTCCCGCCAAAGCAGGGTCACCTACACCAGGCCACAGAGGACCTTGTCCAGGCGGGTCTTGAATATCTCCAGAGAAGGAGACTCCACAACCTCCCTGGGCAGCCTGTTCCAGTGCTTCGTCACCCTCAGAGGGAAGAAGTTCTTCCTCATGTTCAGACGGAACTTCCTGTGCCTCAGTTTGTGCCCATTGCCCCTTGTCCAGTCACTTGGCACTGCTGAAAAGAGCTTGGCCCCATCCTCCTGACACCTACCCTCGAGATATTTATAAGCATTTATAAGGTCCCCTCTCAGCCTTCTCTTCTTCAGGCTGAACAAGCCCAGCTCCCTCAGCCTCTCCTTGTAGGAGAGATGTTCCAGTCCCCTCATCATCCTCGTAGTCCTCCGCTGGACTCTCTCCCAGTAGCTCCTCATCTTTCTTGAACTGGGGAGCCCAGAACTGGACACAGTACTCCAGATGGGGCCTCACCAGGACAGAGTAGAGGGGAAGGAGAACCTCCCTCGACCTACTGGCCACACTCTTCCTAATGCACCCCAGGATCCCTTTGGCCTTCTTGGCAGCCAGGGCAAACTGCTGGCTCAAGGCTAACTTGTCATCCACTAGGACACCCAGGTCCCTCTCCACAGAGCTGCTCTCCAGCAGGTCCGCCCCAAGCCTGTACTGGTGCATGGGGTTGTTCCTCCCCAGGTGCAGGACCCTGCACTTGCCCTTGTTGAACCTCATCAGGTTCCTCTCTGCCCAACTTTCCAGCCTGTCCAGGTCACGCTGAATGGCAGCACAGCCTGCTAGTGTATCTACCACACCTCCCAGTTTGGTGTCATCAGCAAACTTGCTGAGGGTACATTCTAACTCTTCATCCAGGTCATTGATGAAGAAGTTGAACAAGACTGGACCCAGTACTGACCCCTGGGGGACACCACTAGTTACTGGCCTCCAACTAGACTCAGCGCCGCTGATGACAACCCTCTGAGTTCTGCCATTCAGCCAGTTCTCAATCCACCTCACCGACCGCTCATCCAGCCCACACTTCCTGAGCTTCCCTAGGAGAATATTATGGGAGACTGTGTCGAAAGCCTTGATGAAGTCTAGGTAGACAACATCCACTGCTCTCCCCTCATCTACCCAGCCAGTCATGCCATTGTAGAAAGCTATCAGATTGGTCAAGCATGATTTCCCCTTGATGAGTATGGGAAGCTTATGTTTATGAAGAGTAAGAGACAAAGCCAGATTTGAAGGTGATCTGTTCAGTGGTTAGATATTTTCAAACTCCAAAGTTTCACGTCTCTTTTTTTGGCCATCATTTTTTTTCTTTTAAATAAACATTAAGTGTGCTGGCTGAAATAACCAGTGTTCTCCTCAGAGTTAATCAGTTTGCCATTTAAATAACACCAGAAACTCTGAACTGTAGGGGTTTTTTTATTTTTCCAAATGAGAATAGATACGTCTTACATATTTTCTATAAAAAATGAACGTACTCAGAGATTTTTGAGTATCAGCCAACTTTGAGGTGCTCATCCATAGCCTTCCAAGTCAAAGCGTACACTGGGAAATAGAAACGGCTGAGGGATATTCCACACTTTTTTTTTTGAGACCAAAACTGAAAATTCTGTGTCAAAATGATTTTCAGAGGTGTAGGAGTGGATGTTGTTTTCATGTCATATTTTTTTTGTGGGTGCTTCAGTATCATCAGTCTGTAGTTTGTTCTTTGGAGTTACTAAAATGTGTGATGTATCTTTACTTCTCTCTGTTTAGAAACATATAAAGCAGCAGCATCAGTGTGCATTTCAGTAATTCTAGTGCCTCATTTTGAAGAGGTAGGGGTCAGACATTTCATGATCTTTCCATGGTCTTTAAAAGAAACAATATGTTATGGTGGTTAACCTTGACACCTGATTTTAGGAACCTCATGTCAGCTGGAGTCTTCACACTGATTCAGTGTGGGCTTGCACTCTGACTCCAAATGGAGGAAGCCAGCTGGGAAAATGCAGATGTGGGAGAGACCTGACTGAGTACAGACATTTCATCCCTCTGTATCCAGTGTGCCACCATAGGGCCCAACCCTCTGGGGACCTCCCTGCCCCACATTTCACCCTTAGACTTTAGGGTTTGTGATCTACTGTAAGCCAACTTAGACCTTTCTACTAATCTGTAAATGTAACTTGTATCTCTTTGGGAGGCTGAATTCAACGTGATTTGAAAGATAAAATCTGTCTTAACTACTACTTACGACACTACCTGAATAAGGACAGCACGTGTAGATTTTACTCTTTTAGAAGCGTGTATTTTATTATTATAGATGGAAAAGGGGAAAAATTGGGGACTACTGAATTCCTATTAAAGGCCTTTTTTTAATTAAAATGGGGATCTAATTAGCAGAGACATTAATCCGTAATTTATTGTTTCATTGGGTTTTTTAAATGGTTCTTAAAGCAAAATAAACTATTGTGTAACATGCTGATGTCCAAACGCAGTTGCTAAAAATAGTCTGTAGTGTGATACAGGTTAAGTTTTTAAATACAGTTATAAAAAGCCTTTGACATTTTTAAAAATTTCTGCATGTTAGAAAGAGTAACATTCTTCCCCATTAGGCAGACTTTCTCATTGATGGCAATGACTGAAGATAGAAGGCCTATTTCAGATAGAATATATTTCTGTTCATATTCTGAATCTAAATAAGATACTGTAGTCTTAGTTGTACAAATGTGTGTCTTTCCCCACTCTGCACAAATAAAACAAAGTGGTAGTCCATGATCATGAAAGTTCGCTTGCTATGCTTGTCAGAGTTGTAGCATACTGTCTGCATCGATACAGTTTGTATCCTTGAATTATGGGTAGCCACTGTGCGGTTTGTGTTGCAATTGAGTGGCCATATAAATTTAATAGTTACCAAAGAAAATCTCATATCTTCACAAGGGTGTGCTGTGTCTTGGACTCAGACTGTTTATCAGTTAGTTCTCTCTCTTACTAAGGATGTCAGTTGTTCCCTTCCCAGAATTATCGACCACCCAGGCAAAACTGGATTTTCTCATTGTTGAAGCTTCCAGAAGAAAGAAGTGGTGGAAATAAAACTGAACTGTAAAAGCGTTCCTTTTTTCCCTATTAGGAGCAAATTCAACAAGATGGGGTTTGGACTAGATGACCCACAGAGGTCCCTTCCAACCCCGAACATTCTGTGATTCTGTGAAGATAAAAAAAAGTTACAAATCAAGACATATTTTGCTAATCAGTGAGCAACAGACTTGGATTATTTTCTGCACCAGCCTATTGTCAGTTAAATTGTTTTTTTCTTCCTTGCACATCTTGTCAAAGGTCATCTAAGCTTCAGAGAGCTGAAGGGCCACTGTCACTCAGGGCCATTCATCTTTTATTTGCTGAAATACGCAATACCAGCCAAAGCCATGAGCAGTTGTGTGCTCCTGTGACAAATAGGAATGTTGAAGGCTCCTGAGACAAAAGGAAAATTGGACCCCAAACGATGTGGTTAGTCTTGAGGAGTCCTGATCACCTGGTGAGAGCTGGAGGGACTGGGCTTTAGGAAGGCTGCTCCTCAGCTGGAAAGATCCACAGGGCTTGTCAGGACTTTAGAGCACTTTTCCAGCAGCAGGGTTTAAAATTTGCACCAGCGAAAGAAAAAGTATATTTGCAGAGCTGCAGGAGATTTCTTGTCAGAAACTCCTGAACTGAGCTCTGCACAGTGGCTTCCCAGGTTCTCGTGTTCTGTGCCCACAACTGAACCCCTTGAAGGCATCGTCTGTTACTGGCTTCAGGAGGTGGAGGAATACGGTCCTCATACATTTCGTATCTGACTGCCATTCACGATAGGGCAAGCACAGTATCAGCCATGAGGGGTAGCCAGAAAGGTGCATTCAGCAGTTGCTGCAAGAACAAAACCGTGCCTTAATATTTATTAAGGGGGTTAAGAGGATTCCTAAACTGAATATCTGTATTTTTCGTCCTCCTTTACTCAAATTGCTCCTCCAGGAGCTTCTCAGACATGCACTAAACTTCTGATGCCATTAAGGAAAAAGTCCAACAGAGAACTTTTACAGTAGCTCATTTAACGTGTAAACAATGTGATCAGTTCTGACTTACTAATTTCCATATAACACAAAGTATAATGATCAAGGGATATACATACTATGCTAGTGACAAACTTCTGCTACAAATTTCTAGCTGCCTCCCTCATACAATTTTCTCCCACAGAGAAAATACTGATGTCCACTTGCAAACAGTACTGCTATTTACTGAGGCAGATTCAAATTGGTCCTGAACTGTTAATCTATGCAAAATTTAATTACTGAAGAACTTGAAGCAACTGTAATGAGAAACCACAGGTTTGTCTCAAAACCTCCTAATGCTACAGAGGCCTCCACCAAACCTTGTGTTTCCCCAGCACCCCACAAATTAAATCCTTTCACAGATGCCTTTTCTCTACCACTATATAGATCTCGCCTGGAGCTATTTTGCTTTGCTAATCCCATTACTTAAGAGCAACAGGTAACTTAAAGCACTAGATATTCCAAAGGAAGGTGAAACTTAATTTTTGGTGAAATGGCTAAACAGTTTTAGCTGAAACTTCCCAAAAACCATTTGCCCCTGGCCTGACACAAAGTAGAAAAGTATCACTAGAGAAGAAACTGTTTCAAAAACTTGTCTGCATGAAAGAAACAAAAAGTTAGAATAACACCCCTGACATAACCTTAACAGGCAGTGCTACCTGGAGCTTACTATAATACTACATCCTATCTGACTCAAATCCAACAACAAATAGTTGTGTTCTTTTTTCCTGTATATTTTGCTGCTGGCTACAGATAAAATTGGGCATGTTTCATTCAAAGAAAGTTAGTACCCAGACACCAATTATTCATCCACTCATAGGTGCAAAAGGAATAGTAAAGGGTATTTGCTTCAAAATAATGACTTCATTAAGCAAACAGGAACACAAATAGCTCAGTACCATAGCAACAAAGAGAGTTTTCATAAGTTGAAGAATAGGACAGGGTCACTGTTCCACTTTCATGGAACTAAACCGGTGACTCCTTTGATAAGCAGCATCACGAAACCAAGCTGGATATAACTAAAACATGTCTTGACTTTGTGTAGTTATGAAGACAGTGTAAATCCTTGGAGATATTTTGCTCATATCCATCAAAATAAAAGGACTCTTACTTCATAATTTTATAAGCATAGTCACTCCAGTGAGTGCTCTTTCAGGTTACTGTGACTATCTTTGCAACTACCAGAGAATTCTAAGCAGAAACAGCAGTGACCCTTCTGGATATAAACACTTTTTTCCCCATATAACTTTATAAATAATTAAAAAAAAGAAAAATCTTTGGATTGTGAAGTCCTTTGCCCTCTGCTACACAGGATGTTAGCTGGTCATCTCCATGTTGTTGTAAAGATGAAAAGACTGAAAATAACACCTAGAAATCTTTGCTGCTCCGTGCTGACAGGGCAGAGGCAGCCTGCATTGATCGTCACATCTCTAACTAGTACTACTCTAACTAGTAATAAGAACGTAAACTCAGTCTTGTGCTGCTTTCCATCAAAGCAATGCAAGCCAGGCTTTCCTTTTGCACAGGCTTGCATTCACTTCTCAAGTTGTCAGTATGCCCTGATAGAGCTTTTAGACACTTATCAATATTTAACTGCACTCCTATTGACTCAGCAATTACATAGTAATTGATTTATGATTGATTATCATCGTGTTAATGTTTTAATGGTCAAAGACTAATATAACTAACTGAATGTGAATTTATTTTAGATTTTCATGACCTTTGTGTATGCACACTACTGTTCCTTGTCACTAGGTTTTAAGTTTTACTTAATGTTGTATTGTTCACAAAAATAGCTGAAGATATTGTTTATAGCCTTATTCTTTGCCAGAATAAAGGCCTATTTTTATAGCACAACATGTTTGTTATAATGAAAACATTCAGATGGACCCCTTCAGAATATCTTGTTACTGGTTAAAACATATGAAAAGGGTGGGTACTAGCAAATAATTAATTAATCCACTGTGCCAAACATAAGAAGCAGTTAGCTGAAGGGTAAGACGACAAAGTTATTCTGTCAACGGCAATCTTGTATCCAAGAGCTAGGTTCGATGAATGATGCTTTTCATGAATCAGTTTTATTGATTTTTTTTGAGTGAAGAGATCTGAGGTGTAGTCAGAGCTCTGCCAGCTGTGGTGGAAGTAGATATTAGCCAAGAAAAATATCCAATAAATAAAACCAAAAATGTGGAAAGATGGAATCGTTTTCCAGTATGACAATGATTAAATCAGTCCTGTTGGTTTTGTTAACTCTTCAGTGCTCTTGGTGTGTGAGGTGGAGCCAGAGGTTGTGTGCATTCCGTTACGTACAAGAGCTATGGAATGGGCTGGAACGGGCAGGCAGGACCTCCTGCAGTCAGTAACAGTTCAGGAACTTACATGTTAGATAGGAAATTAAATCACAAATTAAGGGTTACTTTTTTTGAATAACTAAATAAATAAATAGAAGTCCAACAGAAAGCTGGGAACAGAAAGGAGTGGATTACAGGTGTTTTAAAACTGTCACTGTTCACGGTTTTTTACCCAGTCTTTTCTGAGACCATCTGAGATTAAGAAAATCTAACACAATTTTTTTTCAGCTGCGTTTTGTCATGACTTACTTTACTGGGGCACTTTCCAAGAACCAACTTCTGAAATTTTTCTCAAGATAGAGAGGCCAATTGCTCTCACAAATAGACCATGGTAGACTGAGTGTTAGATCTGGGCCTTAATCAAAGGAAAAAAGAGTAAAGGAATCTTCTAAGGATTCCTCACTATGCAAACAAAAAGGTCGATGAGATATTTCTTTGCAGAGCCAAGTCTTTCACTGGTAATAACTGAAAAACTATACGTTCAGCAATGAAGTGTAAAAGTCTAAAAAGTTTTTGGAAGTTTGTGAATCCTGCTTAAAAAAGCTATGAAAGAACTATCGCTTACTAGGCTCCTACGGAAAAGATGTCAAATCTTACTCTTCAGCACTGTTGTGGGGTTTGGTCAGATCTGTGACTATTTATGGTGTGTATGTTTGCATTGTCTTTTCCTGTTCTCTATTAACCACTGGAAGTTTTGTAACTTTCAGGCATGAGCAGTCGTGCAGAGATCTTTAGCACTGGTCAGAATTTTATGCCAATATTCTTGTTGAATGGAAACATTTATTTTTCTTATATCAGAAAGAAATTATCCCGGGAGCATGTTTTCTGCATGATGGTCACCTCTAAAACCAGAGTAACTTTTTGGCCCAATTGCTCTGGATTTGAGCAATAAATCACTTTATGAGAAAGCCCCAAACTAGGTTTTCTTTTACCTGAGCTGAGCCTGAAGTTTGGTAGCTTATTGGAGTGTTTCTGTAATCATAGTCTACCCTAATCAGTCTCTTTAGCTGTGCTGTGGGAGCACAGCTTGTTAGAAGGAATGTAAATACTTCTAATGAAGAGGAATTCTACTTGCATTCCTTTTTTTTCTTCTTATTCATTTTATCTATTTCCTCCTTCTTCCCAAAGCTGAGCTACAATCTGAGATAGTATTTAGGGTGGTATGGGCAAAAATATGATAGCAGGAAGTTCTTTATTTAACATTGGTGCAGATGGTTAATTTGGCATGTAGTGAAAAAAAAAATCATCAGAGCCTTCACTAAATACTGATTGCTTCTTTTCTGTACAAAGATCCCTTGAGATATGCAGTTTCAAAGTACCCACCTTCTAGTGTAATTTCAGCACAGCAGCTCAGACTAAGCACGGTAATTAAAACTTGAAGTAATAGACAGTGATATGGTAATTCTGGCTTCAGGACTTCTACTGTCTGATACAGTGTCCCACACAAAAATTTCATGTGTTAAATTCTCATCAGTCAATGTGGTGCAAGATCATGCAGCCTATGTCCATTGCAGCTGGTGTAAGACATGAAGCTGTCATAAAATACAAATTTTGGAAAATTTAATAAGAACGGGATCTGATCCAAATCCAGTCTGGTGATCTTTGTGATCTTGCCTAGCTTTGTGTTAAGGACTGTAGTATTGTACCTTAACTTGAGCGAAGTGACAAAATGTCACAGATGCCTTGAAAGGCAACAGGAAGCTTTCCTGAAGAGTCCAGGAGAAATATTCCTGAAGATTTGATAAGCCTGTTTTTTACCAAGATACTGGTTGAATCACTCTAGCAGGGGCCTCAAAGTAAGGCTGTATTTTGTCAAAAAAATACATCAAAATATCTATTAAATTAAATCTGTAAGAGTAAAAAAAGTGTTTTAAACATACAATTGACTCAAACATCCTTGTTATTACTAATATAACAATTCAGCTCAATGGTTTTCTCCTGTGAATAACCCATAGATATTCTTATAGTACTGGAAAAAAGAAATCCTCCTCCACCAGTAATAATCACTATCAAGAAGCTGGTTTTGAAGTGAAGTTCTTTTCTGTCTTGCATCTGTGACAAATACTATATGTGCATAAAACAACAAGGAAATTCTTCTGTTCTGACCTTGTTGCACTTTTAAATTACTTTGAACTCTTTGTACTTGACTAAACTGGGTCTGGGGCCTACAGTGGACCGTTTGACTCCTCTCATTCACTGGAACTAAATTAGGACTGTCAGGAAAAGCCAGTCTGCTGCAAAAAAAATCCTGCCTAGTAAAGAGTGGGGTTTTCTGTGTTAAGGCTTCCTGTTCATTGAGTCAGTTTGGATAAGGAATTACACTTTTGGATAGTTACCAGTACAAAGTTGATAGAGGTTGGACCATTGCTAATTCTTGGTTCAATTATTTTCCAGTTTTTATATTAAGTGTGCAGTAGGCACAGAACAGAACTATGTATTTCAGGTGAAAAATTTGGTTTCTACTCAGACTATTCATGGTGAAATGAATAAAACATTTTAAAATGACAAACCAGTCCAAGTGACTAGAGTTCATTTCAGCACTTCATATTTTATTTAAAACTCTTATCCATAGGTAGAAAATACTGACTTTCATGTTAAATATTTCATTTTAATTAAAACTCAATAGCAGGGGGAAAAAACAAACACCACCACCCCCCAAACTCCTGACACCACGGAACTGTAACAAAAGTTCTTAGAGCCTCCTTTTCTTTCTAGCTGCCCTGCTTGAAACTCTAAGGAGCTGAATTGTTAAAGCCAGTTTTATCTGAAAGTAGCAGAGGCTGCAGCTGCCTCTTATTCCTCAAAGCGATGTCTGAGGTAGCTCAAAACCATGTATCTGGGATAACTTACCCCTGAGAAAAAGTGGGGATTAAGTTCTGGATCCTTGAGTGCTGTATGCATCCTTAGGCTATTTTCTTCTCCCCTAACAGGTACAGCAGGCCTTCTGGGAGGCATTTTATTTATTTATTCACTTCTTTGTTTGCTTGTTTGTTTCTAATGAGCTTTGAGTGAAATTGAGATATGGCAATGCTCTCCCTGGTTGCTGGTCAGAGCTAAAATGAAGCATGCTACACTACCACAGTTCTTGTAGTCTTCAAGGTCTTTCCTGTGGCACCTCACTGACATTTGCAAAGCCCAGGCAGTAATGCTGTCCAGCCTTTGATCTACTTCCTCTTCTCATGCCACTTCTTCCCATCATTGCGTAAAATCTAGGCGGAGTCCTAAATGGACTCTGTGACGATTACTTGCTACTAGAAATGGTGATAATACTTTCCTCTCACAGAGGATTTTAATGAGGGCTAGTGTTTGAACAGCTCTGCCTGCAGCTGTGATATATGATAAGTCTCTTATTGTAGCTACTATCCTGCACATTATACTTTTTTTTAAGTGATCAGTGCTCTGTTTCTATTTAGCTTCCTCAGAACAACTTTTTAAATTAAAAGCTTCCTTTAAATTTAATACTGCAACAAGGTTATCTCTTCAAGCTGGTCAAAAGAAACTTGAACCTGCAGCTAAGAGATCAGCTGCGCCAAACCAGGTCTTTCATATGACATTCATTTTTATGTGGCTCTGCAGAACCATCAATATCCAAAAAGCCAAAGAGAGAAGGCAGCCAGGGCAATACTGAAAGAACTTTTACACTGACTCTTCTACTCTGGCTTCATCTCTCTTAGGCCCATATTATAAAAAAGATCCTTAGATTGTAATTTATTATATGTCAACATTCACTGGCTGCCAATGTACCCCCAACCCAATTCCTTGACTTCAGTGTAACAGAATATCCAGAAACAGCTGTTTTACATGACAAATTGCACTGTTGCACCCACTCTTGTAATTAGAATGGAAGCTATATAAGTTAGATCCACATGTATAAGAAAGACAACAAAAGATTAATTGCAGTCTATTAAAATTCTAACTTTGTCATCATTAGAAATTTTCTTCAATTTATGCCAGAGTGGAAGAAGTCCAATGCATTTGTGAAATGAATCCAGTGAATGCTAATCTGCCATGTCAAGCTCATTCAAACTTGAGGGCCCAAATGTATTCTAAAGCATAATTACTCTAGAGCTAAAATCTTAAGCAAGGTTTTGAGGGCTGTGTCTGTGAAACACAAATTGAAATTGCCACGGTTCATGTATAATCAAGTAGAACCCATAAAAGCAAGTCCTTCTGAAATTACCACAGGTATCAAAACCTAAACAGTATTATTTGAATGTCCACATTTCATAACGTTTTTGAACACTGCTCCTTTTAAAATTGACTTCAAATGTACTGAAGATTTCCATATCTTTTAAATTATGCATTTTTAATTTCTTTTATGTTGGCTAGTGATTGCCACAGTAAATTTTTTTTCTTTTTTTTTTTTTTTTACATAATTGTGCATGCAATCATGCAGTATTTGGGTAGATTATTATGAGCCTATGTATCTTTTTTCTGTTAGGACTATTAAGCTAATTTAAGTTCATTTTTATCGTAGAATATGTAAGATTTTTAATGGTACATTGTCAGTCACTGAGGTGTCGTAGAAGGTGAGATGGTCTTTCTTCATTATCCTTTTTTCAGGATAGCAGTATAACTTCTGAGAATACTATTCAGGGCTGTTTAAATCAGTATATAATTTTTTTTGCTGAAGGTAATCACAGAAGTCTTCTTTCAAATTGTAACCTGATGTAGAGAAGTGGGGTCAAAGCTGACAAAGACAGGTGATTCTTTACTACTGAAAAACCGATTTGGTAATGAAATATTCAGTTTAAATCAGAATTTCTGTTCTGCGCTTTGGGAAACTCTTATTTGCTTACGACAAGTGAACAGAGGTTAAGGGCAAAACAAACCTCTTCTGTTTTTCTTGTATGACTGCACCATACAAAAACAAAAAAAAGGACAGAAAATCCCTGGCACTAGCACTTCATTACTTTTCTATAATATCCATAGCTTAATTTATCCTGAAATGATTATAGCTTGATGATCAGCTAATTAGGAACATTCATCATAATTTTCACTGGCTGTTTGCAAAATATTACATCTGGGTAATTTAATCCAAGTTACTTCATGAGCACTTGCTTAAAATAAAACACACACAATATAAGAAGAAGAGACATCTCATTTCATCATAGCATTAGTAACAACATTTTGTAACTGGCTATTAAACTGCTTATGGGAGCAAACTAAAATCACAGGGAATGCTTAATGGAGAGTCCTAATCTGCAAAAACATGTTATCTTGGTTTCTATGTACATTTTTCTCTCTCTCCATAGTTTTTTGCTCCACATTTTTCCCTGCTGGGATGGCTGACTGTTGAAATATTTCTATTTATTCCATATGCATAAACTTACATGATAATTTTAATTTTTTACAAACTTAAGTATGCTGTTAGTGTTCACCATATCTGACTAATGACTTAATGGGTCATCTATGCAGTCAAAAAATGAGTGAAAAGTGTTAAATGTCCTGAAATCGTTAGAATGGCTTTGCTATTTGTTTCAGTGAAGATGCGATCTGGTCGCCTAATAATTGTGACAAATCTTTTAGCCATGAAATGGTTAAAAAATAGATGTCCCTCTGCCATTGCTCACGGAGTGACTCACGTCCATGTTAATACCACAGAAAGCAGTTCGATACTTAGTTTTCATAGTTGGCCACATTCACTAGGTCATACCAGTTCTTTCCCTCCAACTCCATTCCTTCTACCACAATAATGGATCAGATTTTGTTTCTCCAACTCTATCTTCACTAATGTCCTGAACCCCTTCTTCAGCACTCTCTAGTTGCTAATCCATGGTCTCCCCATTCTACCTTTAGACGAAAAACAACATGAGTTGCTAACATTCCCTGAAAATCATAGACATTTATTGCTCACATTCTCTTTCCATCTGCCCCTGCAAGCTCTTGCGTTCTCATCACAAGGCCACAGTTGCCCAAGGGATGGTCTCTGGACATAAGACTCCTTGTTAAACTGGTGCTGATGGGAGATAAGCAGTAGATGAAAAAAAGGGGAGGGGAGCAATGTTATAAGGCAGTAACAAAAAACTGAGGCAAGGAAGACAAAGGAGGAATGAAAGAGGAGAGAGAATGTTAGTGGGTGGAAGCTGATAAAGAAGAAAGGGTCAAAATGATGAGAGAGCTGGTAATGAGAGAAATGGGGAGAAAAGACAAGCGGAAGAACATGTAAAATGGCCCATGAATAAAGCAAAAGGCATGGACACATAGAAAAATAATAGCATAATCCTCTGAGATGCCATAATGTTAATCAATAGTTAATAGGACAAATGTCTAAATGGGCGTAGAATGAAGACACGGCTATAGCACACTTCCTACCAGGGCTTTTATTACAGCATTACACATGGTAATTTTGTGTATTTAGCAAACTAATTCCTTAATTTCCTTTTAATATTGCTCATTTAGGGATCTTCTACCTCAATAGCTTAATCTGTATTACTGACACAACCTTATTTCTGCTGGCAACAGTTGTTCTAATATTGCTTTAGAGAGTGGTGTGGATCTTAGTTTTCTTTCAAGTATGCTCACGTAAACCTGGAAGAACATCATCAAAGTCATTACAGTTCTACAGCTGTGAAATTTGTTGAAGTGAGAGATGAATCTGACCCCGTCTATGGTTCTGGAAAACCATTCAGATAGAATACTGCACAAAAGTAACTATCATTTTGGCTAGTTCCAAGAAAGTTTTAAGCTTAATGCTGTAGTGTCTGGTGATTAGGTGCCTTGTAGCTTAGGCAGAGGCAGAGAGAGTTACCCCTCACATGGAGAGCCAGGACACACGCCTTCACCCAGCTCACCAAGAAGGAACTAGTCAACATAGGAAAATAGAGAAGACTAATGACACTGGCATGATTTTGTCTCTACTCACCAAAGATAATTAGCAATTTGTACCAGGTTTGCGGTGGCTTCTGTGGGAAGCTGCTGGAAGTTTCCCCCATGTCCAACAGAGCCAGTGCCAGCTGGCTCCAAGAGGGACCCACTGCTGGCCAAAGCTGGGCCAGTCAACGGTGGTGGTAGTGCCTCTGTGATGACGTATTTACGAAGGGGGGGAAAAGTTACTGCAGAACAGCATTTGTAGCCAGATAAAGGAGTGAGAATATGTGAGAGAAATAACTCTGTAGACACTAAGGTCAGTGAAGAAGGAAGGGGAGGAGGTGTTTCAGGTGTCAGAGCAGAGGTTCCCCTGCAGCCCATGGAGGTCCATGGTGGAGCAGATATCCACCTGCAGTCTGTGGAAGACACCACACCAGAACAGGTGGATGCCCAAAAAAGGCTGTGACCTTGTGGGGAGCCCACGCTGGAGCAGGCTTCTGGCAGGACCTGTGGACCTATGGACAGAGAGGAGCCCATGCTGGAACAGGTTTCCTGGCAGGACTTGTTACTTTGCAAGGGCCCCACTTTGGAGCAGCCTGTTCCTGAAGGACTGCAGCCCATGGGAAGGACCCATGTTGGACAATTTTGTGGAGAGCTATCTCCCATGGAAGGGACCCTACGCTGGAGCAGGGGAAGGGAGCTAGGAGGAAGGAGCAGCAGAGACACATATGATGAACTGACCACTACTCCCGTTCCCTGTCCCGCTGTGCCTCTGATGGGGAGGAGGTAGAGAAAATTTGGAGTAAAATGAAGCCCGGGGAGAAGGGGAGGGGTAGGGGGAAGGCATTTTTATTATTTGGTTTTATTTCTCATTTTTCTTCTCTGATTTCATTGGTAATAAATTAAACTAATTTCCCCAAGTCGAGTCTGCTTTGTTTGTGAGAGTAACTGGTGAGATTTCTCCCTGTCCTTATCTCAACCCACGAGTCTTTCACTGTATTTTCTCTCCCCTGTCCTGCTGAGGAGGGGGAGTGTTAGGGCAGCTTTCATGGGTACCTGGCGTTCAAACAAGCTAAACCATGACACACTTCAAGCTTCGAACAGACAATTATGAACCTTTTTGTGGAACTGGTCAGTAAATTAAGTTGTGATATTCTCAGATGGGGCTGATGACAATAGTTCTGCTCCTTTCCTTTAGCCTTTAATCTTAGTGGTTAGAGCATTCAGTGGGCCTTCTTCCAATAGATCAGATTTCTAATTTCCCATTATAGTCCCCTAAACACAATGTATAGACAGTAGCTCTGTTCCTAAATCCTTAGGAAATCTAGCATTTTGAGTCAAGCGCAACTAGAGCATGAGTATATAAATCGTGTGAGAACAGACTTTAATTATCTGCAAGAAAAAGTAGACATTCTTTAATTACTTTTGCTTGCTTTTCTTCACTTCAAATTTACTGCAAATAGTGAATCACAGATATGATAATGTTATCCTCTGTAGAAAATGAGTGTTATAATCATAGAACCAGGGATAAGGCTGTTCTTTTTAAAGACTCTCCTTAGGATAGAGAAAAAAGTTGGGCTGACTCAGAACTTGCCAATTTTAGCATGTTTCATTTTTATCTCAAAGGGTGATTGTTCTTAAACTGAATGGTCAAATACAAGAACAAGAAACCTGTGACTACAATTTGAAAGCTAAAAATCCAAAGACAGAAGGGAAAGAGACAGACAGAGAGGCATTAAAATGAGGCAAAATATTTGCTAAAGATTGATAGATATTCTAACAGTGAGTCAAAAAATATCTCATTCAAGTGTGCATGAGTATGTGTTTGTGGATTGTTTATACGGTTATTATTAGTAGTAGTAAAACAGTTGTCATAATGACTGAATTAATAAGTGGAAGATTAATGTTAGGTATATTGAATGTTGTGTACAAACATGTGTTCCTATCTGAGACATGAAGTACAAGCTCTTCAGAACAGCAAAAGTCCTTTATACATGTCTGTTCAGGACCCAACAGCAAACAGAAAATAAGATGCAACAGAAAAGTTAACTGAACAAGGAGAATGAAACAAAAGGAGCACAGAGCGATGTGGTGACCATGATGAGTAATGGGATCATCACCATTATGAAAGCAAACTATAGCACAAATACTCTAAGCAACTTGACAGAAGCTATTGTGAGATAATAACTTCCCAGCACAATACAGCTTTGATAGTAAATGTTGATTTCCTTGCTGGGTTGTGCTGAAGCCCAGGTCTTCTGTCCACAAGGGGTGTCCAGGTTCCAAATGGAAGCCATGGGCTCTTGCACTCTAACTGCACCATGGTGTCTGGCTCTGTTTTTTATTAATTCCAAAATACTTTTACCAAAAGTTTTTTTCTGAGAAAAATAGAGAATGGCAGAAATGTTCAGATACAGAGCTGCACTTCGAGAATTCTTAGTTCCCAGTTTGGTGCTTCAAAATGCTTTTTTCCTGTTAATCTAGGACATAGTTTTTAAGAGGAAAAGAGTCTATAAATTTATGTAGAATATTAAAAACTGTTGCTTTCCATACCTGCTTGCATTCTAAGTCAATTCATTGTCTAAAAAGCTGCAATATGCTTCGATGTAATGTTTTTCACATACAATACTGTAAAAAACAAAAATTCCCGTGTTGCAGGTCAGTGCAGAATGTGCTCAGTAAGAATCTGCCAATTTCGTTTCGTGTTCAATCTTTTTTTCCTTGGTCATTTCCATAATCTCTATCACTTTAGCTGTCTATGCCTTCACTTGTAGCATTGACCTTGATGTTCTGTAATAGATGTCTCACATGACCTTTGCTCTTTCCTGTTCTCTCCTTTAATTTCCTTGGTTATCCACACTAGTGGTTTACTTCTTTTATGGCCTATTTATTTCCCAGTGATATGTTCTTTTCTTGGACTCCCATTTAATTAAACCTGTACTGTCAACTTGAAAATCACATTTCCGTCTGAAAATGATGTGTCTTCTCTTATTATGAGAAGCTATTGAGACGATTCTAGTTAAAAGGCAGAGCAGATCGGGGGGTGTGGGAAGGGGGAGAGCTGCCTTCCCTTTTTTCATTTTGTTTAACTTGTGTAACATTCCAGAATTATTTGAGTGTCTGGTATTTCTGGTACCTGAGAGGGTTTTGCCACTGGCTGTTTGCTGAAGGAGGAGAGAAATAACCCCTCCATCCTCCCTTCATTTCCTCTGTGGCCTTTCAGGAAAATATGATTTGACATCTAGTCAGTAGTGAATGAATTAAGCTGTATTGTAATACTGATTTAAAGAAAAATTAAACTCAAGACGTCTTGCTGCCCCAGTTGTTAGGGAAGGATGGGTGGTGTGGGCAATTCTGGGATGTTTTTCACTAAAGCTTTCATGATTTCTGAAAATATAAGTACTCTGTTTGTTCTCTATTTTTCTCTGCTCTGCAATTCTGTACTAATCACAGAGCAAAAACAGCTCTCTCAAATAAACCGAGTGTTCAATAAAGAAAAGTTCTTTCTGTTTCTAAGAGAGAAATTACTCCTGGTGCATTGAAACTGTATATTCTGGTATACTGTTTACTTTTTAAATTTCTAATTTCGAAACCTCATCCAAGACAGTTTTATAGTAGTATTGTCATCTCTTAATCCCTTCAGCAGATGCACTTATACTCACATGATACAAAAGACACTATGTGTACTTCAAACACATTTGAAAATGGACACTGAAGATAGTAGCAATATCCTCTGTCTTATTATGAATATGGAAGTATTTATATGTAAGTGGAAGATGGAGAGATAAAATACAAAACAGATTTAGGAAATGTGGAGGTGATTTATATCGAGCAGTAAGTTCTGGCCTTCATAAGTTAGGAGCCTGGATAAACAGACCACAGTAACACCACAGTTGATAAGAGCTCACAAATGATTGACTCAAGTTCACAACACACTTTTTTCTTTTTTCTCAATTTTTTTTTTTAACAATACATAACGGTGTTGCTAGTGGTGAATACAGATTGATTGAGGAGCTGGAACACTTAAGATCACTTTGCAAGGGTAAGGCAAGGAAGGACTACAGAGTATGGGGTCATCTCTTTGTATGAAAGGAGAAATATAATTTCCTTAATGGAATTCTAAAGGTTTTGTCCCACTCACGAATGTATTGCTAACAGGCTTAATCATGTCTTTCCCTCTCTCTTTTACTCAAAGCTAATGAACTTTAAATGTTTTTACACAACAGGGGAAAAGGGTTTCTGAGAACCTAGTATTCTAGAAAACACTTACTGCACAGATATCTTACCCACTGGGTTATCACAGGAAAGAGAAATTTCTCCACGTTAGTATTATGAATTAAATTGCCTACATTTTTCAGTGGGTATTTAGTCAATTTGAGTGATGTTTATCAATATTTTCTGACTGACCACAGGTATTGGCAAAAGACCTTTTAGCAAAGTAACTTGCACGTTTGCCCTCAGTATAGAAGTTTTTATTCCTTATGGTAAAAGAATAAATACTATCTGGCCACATCTCAGTGGTTTCTAAGTGTATTATACTCTGTATTGAAAAATATTACAGTAAATATATATGAATTCATTAAGCTCTGGAAGGAATGGCTTCCTCAGTGTGTGGGTGAATTCCTTAATAAAGGTCCTTGGCCAGGGTTAGATGTTTGTTTACAAGAGAGGGTTATCAGTGATTTGCCTTATTCGTCGTCAAAGCTCTCAGCACTAGATCAAGATGCTGTTGCCTGGCAGTATTTCTGTCCCTAGTCTGGAAGTGCTGTGTCAAACATTCAAAAAAAAAAAAAAAGTGTAAGCTTCTTTCATGTTTGGTTTAAACACATTTTCATATACACTGACACTTAGAATTTGTATATTCATTAAAAATTCTTCCTGAAATCTAGTACCCAAATCAAATTAATAGTTTATTAAGATTTTTATTCTGTATTCAACTAAGGCATTTTGTTTAACAGAAGGGATGGAAGAACACTGCCTGTTATGGTCAGGAGAGTGTTAAGACACACAGCCCACACGTAAAAGAGAAAAACTTTACTTGTCTATAACCAAAGGTCTTCACGGTGGACTCTGCTCATTCACAGCCACCAGCAGCAGTTTCCTTTTGCTTGGAGTTTTGGTATCAGTTCTGCTGTTGGGCAAACTGTACTAGTGCCATGAGCAGAAAACCCCTAAGCCCCTCAGGAGGCGTTGCTAGGAAACAGCTCTACTCTAACATCCCCTGTGACAATATGCCCTGAAGGAAGCTCGTTTCAGGTGAGTAACTTTCTTACATGCAAAATATACTTTCCGTAACAAACCTGTGACCATTTCCACCTAGGAGTACTTATTTTGCTAATTTGGAAATGTATAATACCAAAGATACCTCTTACTACATGGAGTAATCCCTCTGAAGTCTTCCATAATGTATCATGTCTAGTAATAGAAGTTTATGAGTCAGAACTGTAATTGAACAAATGTTTCACTGACTTCAATGAATGGGGCATATGGGCACTAGGTGGAAGGAAAAAGATGGAGTTTTATTCCATAAAATGAATGGAAACATTGGATACCCTCATGACTAGAAAATGAGGCAAATTTTAGTTCTTTGTAGAAGAATTTATGCAAACATTGTATTTTAACACTTTTTTCTATATGAATATTTGAACTGCTCCTCTCTGATTAAAATGAAATATATTCAGTTAGCTGAGATTAGCTATTGGGAGAAACAGATTAGGGTTTTTTTCAGCCTTAGAAGGGTCAATGGTAGCTGAAGAACGTATTTAAGAAAATGTCAAAATTAGGAAATATGTCCTTCTATATTGTGAACGTCTCTAAAATTTTATTCTAAAGATTGAAAGAAATGTATTTTATTCCTGAGGAACTTTCAGAGCACTCTGTTTTCCTCCACTGTCCTGACAGTACTTGACTTTCTGCAGCTTCTTGGAAAGGATTTACATAGCAAATGTCTCATTACCTATCAAAATCTCAGGGACAGATATTTGGTATCAGTATGTCCTGAGACTAATTGGGAATGATAGTTTGAGAGTGTTAAGGATTCTAATTATTTAATTTGTAGTGAAACACTAGGTGTTAAAATTCTGATTTTCTTTTCATTGCTGGTAAGGTGTATGTATAAGGACTCAGACATATGTTGTCTGTGAATTGAAACAACTGGGGCAAATGAGGAAAAAGTTCATAGAATCATAGAATGCTTTGGGTTGGAAGGGACGTTTAGAGGTCATCTAGCCCAACACCCCTGCAGTGAGCAGGGACATCTTCAACTAGATCAGGTTGCTCAGAGCCCCGTCCAACCTGGCCTTGAATGTTTCCAGGGATGGGGCCTTCACTACCTCGTTGGGAAATCCGTTCCAGTGTTTCACCACCCTCATTGTAAAGAATTTCTTCCTTGTAACTAGTCTAAATCTACCCTTCCTGAGTTTAAAGCCATAACTCCTTGTCCTGTTGCAACAAGCCCTGCTGAAAAGATTTTCCCCATCTTTCCTGTAGGCCCCCTTCAGGTACTGAAAGGCCGCAATAATGTCTCCCCACAGCCTGCTCTTCTCCAGGTTGAACAGCCCCAACTCCCTCGGCCTTTCCTCATAGGAGAGGTGTTCCAGCCCTCAGATTATTTTTGTGGCCCTCCTCTGGACCCGCTCCAACAGGTCCATGTCCTTCTCGTGCTGAGGGCTCCACAGCTGGATGTAGGACTCCAGGTGGCGTCACACCAGAGCAGAGCAAAATGGCAGAATCACCTCCCTTGACCTGGTGGCCACGCTTCTTTTGATGCAGCCCAGGATATGGTTGGCCTTCTGGGCTGCAAGTGCTCATTGTTGGCTCATATCCAGCTTTTCGTCCACCAATCCTCCAAGTTCTTCTGGGCAGGGCCACTCCCAATCCCTTCATCCCCCAGCCTGTACTCGTAGCAGAGGTTGCCCTGACCCAGGTGCAGGACCTAAACTTACTTGTACCTTTAATGAAAATACTATCTGAACAAAAAGCATAATATTTTCTTAATTAAGCTTATAGTCAAAGTGTCTTGTTGGATATTCATTTGCTTCTGGATACCCAGGGAGCAGCCATAATCTCTTTTTCCATCTTCAGTTGCCAAAGAGTTTGTGCCCTTTTCTCTCCAAGTCCCTCAAAATGGTTATGCATGGCTTTTTGTTCCCAGGTTTGTCTCCCAGGAGCACCACGTAAGGTTCATTTTCAATTTTCAGTTCAGCAGCGTTGTAGGCACAGAACATGTTATCATACGTTAGACAGATTTTATGTACTGTTTCTGTATTTAATGCAGGTTCCTGGCTTCAGTATCTTCTTTGGATCTTTAAAATCTACCTCTCTTGTCATGCTCTGCCCTTGTAACTGAGATGAGCTGAGGCATTTGAGATAACCCTCTGCAGGTATTTTGGCAGTTGGAAGCAAGACAATTTCATTGTCAGGGTATAATTCAGCCTTTTCTTTCACTCTGGATCCTTCGAGATTATTGACCTGCAGAATATATAACCCAGATTATTAAGTTTATTTTTTAGTTGCTTTCACTGTGCACTTGAAGAGACAGTGAGGTATGAAGGCAGCACTATGATTTTGCCTTCAATCAAATTAAGTGAACTTTAAATCAGGGGAAACTTCACAATTGAAGATGGCTTGCACAAGGATCTGTTTTATCCAAGTACACTAATATGATTTTCATTTTTTTTTTAAATTTGATTCTCCTTTCACACACCATATGAATAAGAAGCAACTTTAGTGAACTCATTGGATCTTCACAGTTGCAAAAATGGGCATTTTTTGACTACGTACCTTAACATTCTTAACACTAACCGCTGGAAATCAGATGTATGTGCACATACTCACTGGCATGCATTTGGTCTTTTAATTTCTCATGATAATGTGGGAAGAAATAATGTGCTAGCTATTTCTAGAATGCCTGGTACCTTAATATGTAAGATATAACAAAGTAAAATGAGTCTTCTTCCTCTTTCATTTCACAAGAAATTTGATTTTGACTATTGCTTTATATGAATTTGCATGATGATAACTTAGGTTAAATAGACTTCTCGGCTTTTCTACACAAAGTTATGACAAGAACAGTTCCTTTTAAATCTCATTATCATAATAAAATCCTATTGCAATATGCTAGGAAAAGAAAAAACAACCCAACATTTACATGCAAGTCTGCTTTAGTAATTGGCATCTTTATGATACATAATGCTCTCTGTGCTTCTTTATGAGAAATGATTTTAATGACCTGGAAGTTCAGAGTAAATGTTTAAGCTTTTACTAGTCCTTGAAAAGTGTTAAGGAGAAGAAGTTGTTGCAATACTTGTTAGTGAAATGATTCAGAAATTGAATTACAGATGCTTTCAGGGCCACATCCCATCCTTATATAATTTACAGAAGCAAGTTATCTCCCTGACCCTTAAACCTCCTGTACAATTACTTCCTTATTTAATAAAGAGAACTAGATCATCTACTTTGACAAGCTGAAACTGGGAGTCAATTTTTAAAGCCCAAATCCAGTAAGATATTAAATGTCACTTGCTCAGTATTCCAGGCTTTTGCTTCCTTCTGCAGCTGAAAGTGCTCAGTACCACACCGGATGATGCTTGCAGCATGTATGCAGTGTGTGCCATGACTACACCCTTTTGTTTTGTTTAGAAGAAGTTTACTGTCTCTGAAATGTTCAAAATGCAAAATTCACTTTGAAATGGGTTATTTCTCTCTAAGTTTCCTTGTTACTCTTTCTGACTTTGAAGAGAGTTTAGTCAAAGTTCTGGAAGAGCCAGATAACATGGACGCTACAGCCTGCATTTGAACTCTGTTACCAGGTTGTTTAGGTTGGCTGCACTACAAGCTCATATTGGTGCAGCTGTGCTGCCAGTGTGCATGGTGGATGTGAAGTGTGCCACTAGAAGTATTTTTCTGTTGATGTTGATACGCTATTTCGTTGAAAGGCATGAAGTAAATGGGCAAAAAAATATTCTTTTGTCACGATTCTTCCCTATCAAAACTTAGATACTTAGAAGTGGTCTCTGTCTGGCTGTGGCTTTACAGAGTTGAACCCATTAATAGCTTATTCAACAAACTGTTTACTGAAGTTCTAGGTATTTTGTGTTACTGAAAGTGAGAGTAAGAGAATGGTATGACGTGAAGGGCAATATTAATAACATATGCAAAGAAGATGTCAAAACAGTTAATACAATCATTACAACAATATTTTTAACTGATTCTCTTAATAATTTAAATATAGGAGAGTCCTGATGTATCAATAGAAGCTAAGATGGGAAAGTGAAGAACTTTTCTGACATAACATATTGTATTACATTATATTAATCTGAAATGTCTTCTTTTTTCTGATATCTGATGTAGGTGGAAATTTTCAGCACAATTATACTTTAATATAGGCTATTACAACCAATTCCAAAAATTCTGGAGAGTAAAATTTGCTTCCTAGGGGAGAGTATTCTTGTTATAAATAATGTTTTGTAGACAAAATGAAAATTCATAAATGCCAAATCTCACAGATAAATTATGAAAATGTGAACTGGACTGCAGCAAAATAACATTTCATTGAACTGTAGTGGACTATACTCTTCATCTTTGATTTTATTCCAGCCTCATTGATAGACAGATCATTATTTTAATTCCATCATGACTGGTTCAGATAACTACTTTATCTTGCAAAAATGCCAGAAAAATAAAACCGTATCAAGAAAGCTAAACAGAGCTAGTGATGCATAGGTTACTTGGGTCCTTCATCTCAAAAGCTTCTGAGATAGAAGTAATCCTTTAATCTTCTGTGTGAGTCTCAGTGCTCTCTTTTTTAATGCTGTAGGTTTTCACCTTTTTCCTTATTTTCTGAATCTCCTTGCTAAATCTATTCTGTGTTTGTTAACTGGTAGAGATGTCCCTTTGTCCTGGGTTTGGCCAGGACAGGGTTAATTTTCACCAGACTCCAGGAAGGGGCACAGCCGGGGGGTGGGGGCTGACCCCACCTGGCCAAACAGAGCCCGGTATTCCATACCATGTGACGTCACGCTGGGTTCCGGTGGGGGGGGAGCGGCGCGGCGGGAAGGCACTCGCGGCTTGGGCGGGCGCAGCGCCGGTCCGGTTTCGGGAGAGCGGCTGTTGTACGGTTCGTGGTTGTGTTTTCTCCTTATTTGTATCGTTGTTGTTCCTGTTTTCCCTCTGTTTGCTGTTCTGTTAAACTGCCCTTATCCCGACCCACCAGTTTCTGCCTCTTTCTTTCCATTCTCCTCCGCACGCCGGCGGGGGGAGGGGCGGCCGCGTGGCGCTTTTGTTGCCGGCGGCAGCCGAAACCAAAACACCCTTCAACCTTACTGACAGCAAATTCTTTGGTGAAGTATTTTTTATATACAAAGAAGATGATTTCCCAGGGAATGCCAAGGTTCATAAAATTATAGAATGATTTGGGTTGGAAGGGAGCTTATAGATCATCTAGTTTCACTCCCCCTGCCATGGGCAGGGACACCTTCCACTAGACCAGATTGCTCATTACTAATGGAGAGAAAAAGATTTTGAACCCCATGTTAGTTGATTGAAGGTTCAGATCAGTGAAAGAAAACATAAGTTGTTACAGAAAATGAGACAGGATGGTAAAATGGAAATACTGCCTAAGTGCAAGTCTTTTATGTCTAGGAGCTGATTTCTTATTCAAGAATCTGAGTTTAATGAAATTAAAACAAATTTATTTATTAGCTTTTGGAAAATTATGGTTTTTAACTTCTATTTTATTCTTCTTCTTTCACACTAACAGTGCTACTCATCTCGCACCACAGAATGGCAGCTAGTTATGAACAACTCCGCGTGCATAACTGTATTTGGCCAAGGAGCAGCTGATGAATCTTTATTGTGTTCAACGAGCTACACAATTTCTAGCCCAGTGCTGGTGCGATTGAGATGCTGCAGCATAGTAAACTATCTCAATGATGATAACATATAGGTGATAATAAGGGTAGGTGTGTTGTTACCTTGGCAAAATTACAATTTGGTGTATAACTTTACCTGTGAATAACTGCATCATAATCTGTATTTGGGGTTCAATTCTATACTGCCTCCTGAATTCCACATTTGTGTGCAAAGCAGGTGTACAAATGCTACCAAACAAGACTAGTACACAGTGCCTAACAGAGGAAATGCTAAATATAGTCCATAGAATGCATTCACACATTTAGTTCAATCACTGCCTTTGCCTGTGCTTAAGTCCTGACTCATGGACCCTCCAAACCTGTTAGACTTGTGAGTCTTTTTCCTAGTACCTGCTGTGATTGTGCTTGGAAGTTCTCCTGGGAGGAAAAGCCAGTGAAAGATGAGCCTTTCTTGCTGACTGTGAGCTTCCTATCTGGATCCCAAGCACTGCTGTCTGGACAAAGGTGAGCTGTGCTAAAATCATGCATGTGGACAACAGTACTATTTTTCATTTGTACTGACTTTGTCCAGGATCAGATTAGTAGCACCTTCATGGTCAATTGCTGTAGAAAAGTAGTGCCAGAAGTGCTTCCTCGCTGTGGCAAAATATCTGTTTTACATTTTTATAATAAGTTGTCTAGTGGATAGAACATCTAATTCTCTTTCAAAACTTTGACAGTTGCAGCTGTGCAAGACCTGTCTGAAATAAGGATATTGCTTAACCTGTGTGGACGTATATTTAGAAGGCCTTAGGAATAATTATGTAAACCATATGAAATGGAGATCTTTTCCCTTAGATCCTCCAAGAGCTCTGTAAGATGAGTGTAATTATAAATGAAACTCAAAAACTTATTATCAGTGTCTATATGTGCAGGTAGACTTCAAAATGGGTAGAGAGACAGCTTTGCTTCTTAAAAAGTGTAGTTAGCTTTGGTCTTACAGTACACTACTAGTCTTCTGAGATTTGGTAGGATTTCTCCTGTTTCTGCAACCAGTCCCTTTGGAAATACCATAAGAAGCTTGTTTTACTGTGATCTTCCACAGTGTCTGTTTTGGATGATGTCTGAGTGCCACAGCCTGGAATTAGGCTGAGGTTGACTCTGCCTGCCAATATAATGTAGCCAGCCCACACTGACTCACCCCTGGGAAAGTTCCTGATTCTAATCACCTGCTTCAGATGTGTTTGAATTCTGTGATTCACTTCTTGCTTGTTTTTGATGCAATACCTAGTTCTGATTTGTTCTCAGTGCAGGATCCAACAGAGGAACAATAACAGTCATTTATACAATGTCTTTCCATCTTCTGATTCCAGCATTGAGCAATCTCTCAGTGAATTGGAAGAGCGTATCTCAAGAACAAAGTTGAACAACCTAGGAAATACTTTGTTCTTTAGTGAATTCTTATCTCCATATAATTGTAATCTAAGTTGTAGCCACATTTAACATGAGGCAATTATACAGCATCATTTGTCACTTCACATTTTGAAGTTTTCCAAGAACTTTCTTCCAATTGGATAAAACCAGGCTAGCCAGTGAAAAGCCTGGGGGTGGCAACTCAGCTGCTAGTGGACAGTGTGCTAGTGAGGACCTTCGCTCTGCTGAGTCAGCGAGGGTACGGAATAGGGAGCTGTGCGGCAGCAATGGTGCAGCTTCATTGGGAGCTCAGCTGAAATGCTTTTATGCAAATGCACATAGCATGGGGAATATACAAGAGGAGCTAGAGATGTGCACGTGTCTGTGGGACTATGAGATCACTGGCATCACGGAGCCTTGGGGGGACAGCTCCTATGAATGGAGTATTGGGATGGCAAGATACAGGCTCTTTCAGTGGAGACCAGTGACAAGTGATGTGCCTCAGGGGTCGGTACTGGGGCCGGTGCTGTTCAATATCTTTGTCGGCGACATGGACAGTGGGACTGAGTGCACCCTCAGCAAGTTTGCCGATGACACCAAGCTGTGTGGTGTGGTTGACACGCTGGAGGGAAGGGATGCTATTCAGAAGGACCTTGACAGGCTGGAGAGGTGGGGCTGCGTGAACTGCATGAAGTTCAGCAAGGCCAAGTGCAAGGTCCTGCACGTGGATCGGGGAAGTCCCAAACACAAGTACACACTGGGCGAAGAGTGGCTCAAGAGCAGCCCTGAGGAGAAGGACTTGGGGGTACTGGTGGATGAGAAGCTCAACATGAGCCGGCAACGTGCGCCTGCAGTCCAGAAGGCCAACCGTATCCTGGGCTGTATCAAGACAAGCATGGCCAGCAGGTCGAGGGAGGTGATTCTGCCCCTTTCCTCTGCTCTCGTGAGACCCCACCTGGAGTCCTGTGCCCAGCTGTGGAGCCCCCAACATAAGAAGGACATGGATGTGTTGGAGAGGGTCCAGAGGAGGGCCACAAAGATGATCAGAGGGCTGGAGTACCTCTCCTATGAGGACAGGCTGAGGGAGTTGGGGCTGTTCAGCCTGGAGAAGAGAAGGCTCCAGAGTGACCTTTTAGCAGCCTTCCCTTACCTGAAGGGGCCCTACAGGAAGGATGGAGAGGGACTTCTCACAAGGGTGTGTAGTGATAGGACAAGGGGGAATGGCTGTTAACTAAAAGAGGGCAGATTTAGATTAGATATTAGGAAGAAATTCTTCACCATGAGGGTGGTGAGGCACTGGAACAGGTTGCCCAGAGAAGCTATGGATGTCCCCTCCTTGGAAGTTTTCAAGGCCAGGCTGGATGGAGCTCCGAACAACCTGGTCTAGTGGAATATGTCCCTGCTCATGGCATGGCGGTTGGAACCAGATGATCTTTAAGGTCCCTTCCAACCCTTACCATTCTATGATTCTATGATTCTATAATTCTAATTAAAAAAAATATTTTATTTTGGTTTTGAAACTACTAAGTGTTCTTGTGAGTTAGTTTCCATATACTTTTTCTTTGAACATTATTTTAAATCTATTCTGTCAGAAAAATTCCTTCACAATGTGTTTTTTCCTACCATAATGCTAATTAAACATCTGGTGAAAGCAATGGACAAGCAATTTTGGGCAAGTTCCACTTAGCCTGAGACTATTTGTCTTATCTTCAAACTGACTAAAAAATCTGTGGCTTTAAAGTTCCGTAACAGTAAAACTGCTAAATCAATAGAAAGCTTAAACTAGATAGTAATATCTCTTATTACCATGCAACGTGAAGCAGAAATGGTAGCAGAAATAAGTAATATAGCGAAGTATGGATTGTAGAAATTAGGATGTTTTGCTTAATTTAAAAACTTTCAAAAACTAGGAAGGGCTTGGTATAGATTCACTCATTACAAGTTGTTCATAAAAATACCTCATGTAGACATTATTGAAATAATATGCATATAAGATCTGACTTTTCTCTGAGTAATTTTATCTGAAAAGCCCTGTACAATTTTTTATTTACAGATAATTGAAAAATCACACTTGTTATGTGGGGTTGAAACATTATCTCATTATCTTCGATGAGGAAGCACAGCATAGCATTCCCATGCCTTTGGTGTGTTTTTAATGATAATATGTTCCTGTCAATCTCTTGACCCTTTCCTGTTTTCTAAAGTATTAGTTATTCTGAGATAAAAAAACTCACATATGTAAGATTTATTCAGCCATGTGTATTCTTAAAAAGGTAGTTTACCTCTTCATGAAAATTATCTAGAAAAATTCTATCAGTGTTGAAAATGCAGGGAGTAAGACTGTATTGTGGGTAAGCCATTACTTGGATGGAGCTTTCTAGATCTGACTGCAATTTCTAGTGCTGTGACCACTGATCCTGTGTCATCCTGAACATAGGCCTAGATTTTATTTAAGAAATTAGATGTATGAATAACTCAGAGAGGTCTGGGTCTCAAAACCTACATTCCTTATTTCCCTTATCTGTAAAACGTTGCTATTGCTCATCTTGCTTTCTACATAAAGATGTAAAAGCAAAGTTTTTCAGAGTTCTAAGGTAGTTAAATACCAGGTGACGTGGATAATGCCTGTTCTTCTGAAACTTTATTGCTTATTATTTAATTCCACTGTGGGCTGAAGTCCTGTCCTTTAAATCAAAGTCAGAATAAGGAGTTCATACATGTATGCAGAAAGATGGTTGTGCAGTAATTATCTGGTTTTTTATCTGACTTCATAAAAATATGAAAGGTAATACAACATATTCGCAAATAGTCTTTAGTTTTGACTATAGATTATTCTATTGTTTAAACTATTTGGTGGTTATCTTTCCTTTTGCTCCTCCCTCTCTCTCTTTAATTCCGTGTGCAAGAGTATTTTAATTATACTGCTGAATTTCCAGCACGGACGCAAAATTGTTTTTTTCCAGTACTATATCAGAATCATTATAAAGATGGAAAAATATAAGGTATTTTACACATATGTAAAATAAAACATATGTTCTTCTTTCTCCCTTATGAGAAGAACGAGATCAAGAAGGATTATTAAGTTGACATAACACACATAAAAAATGCATGTTTTAAAGGGGAAAAAAAAACTTTGGAGGTTTCAGTTTACTATAGCTTTGACATAATCAGTGTAATTCAGGTGAGGTCAAAACACTGATAAATCAGAATGTATGCCATCTGTCACTGGCTATTTTTGGGGAATAAGAGATTAGGACCCCCTCTTAATCAGTTAGAAAAAAACCCTCATTTTTTAGTGCCTCCAAGTCATCTTTACAAAGGAATAAATTTTTTGTGATTTGCATCTATTTCACCTTATCCATTACTAGAAGATTAATATAGAGGTAGTTAAAAGCAATATTCTACAGTGCATGAGGATCTTTCTTTAATGCTTTCCATGCACTTACCTAGAGATAGCGGCTATTACGGGAGGTCTCTTTTTATATATACATTTGCTAAGGGAGTTTACGAGATGAACAAAAATGAAGTAGAGTTCATACAATTAGTTTTTTTACTATCTGGGGTTAGCCAGCTGGAAAACTGGCTATCTTGCCTTAAACTGTTTTGCTATTTAGATATGTCAGCACAATGTTCTCAAAGATCTCTGTGGAATATAGCTTTTATTTAGCAGAAAATGCATGAGATTGCTGATGTCTGAGTGAGAGACAGCATGTTAGCATTCGTCTTCTGAGGTGCTCAGCAGTTTCAAAGTTCACTGGCAGCAAAAGATAGAATCTGGACCAAAAAAAAAAAGGAACTAGTGGATGTTGGAGCTGCCTGCTGTGAGATCCTGGTAACTTTGGAAGATGGGGAGTATTGAAGGATGGGTGAACTTTGGAGAGATTTTTCTCAGTAGCAAATATCATTGCCTTTGAGACACTGGACTAACGAAGTATTAATGCATCTGCAGGATAGCTAAGGGGACTTTATGATTAGCAAAGGGCCCTTTGGTTAGATCTATACTAATGTCCAGTGTCTTGGTTTCTGGCGTTGGCTGAAAAAAACAGCAACCCCTGGAAAGCAGTTGAAGTTAATGTTATGGCAATGGTGGAGGTTATATTTGATGAGGAACACAATGATGGATGCAACCATCAGTCTCAGAGTGTTTTCTCCATGAGTACAAGTCTCCACAGCAGAGAAAAATGTTTGCAGATTCACTAGCTTTTGTCACACAGGGGCATAGGAGATGGGATCTACCTCCTCTCTCAAACTCTATGACAAAGTATAGCTTCAACTGCACTGAAACTCAGGGGCTGTTTTTCATAGTAACTGCAAAGGCATATACTGCTGTAAATCCATTTGGCTTGATTCCATCCTCTTCTTGACCTGAAATAACTGAATACACTTCAGTCAAGTAAGTTACCTCCATAGAGTTAGATCATAGACAGGTCCCTGATCTCCTACTACTGTTCTTTTTTTTCCCTTTTGATTTTGGACGCTTAAAAAGAGAGGAAATTGGTCTGGTTTCCCACTGTGTTATATCTTACATAGTCAAATGGACTTGTGCAGAGGTAATGAATAAAATTCCAACAAGCGATTACTTTTTAGTTGGAAAATGTCTCACTGTGGACATCTCAGGACTCACACTTAATTGGGAAAAAAATATTTTTCTGTCATCGGCAGTAGAAATTCTGTGGTGCAGCACTTTAGCCTAGGATTGAAATCTCTCGTGCAGGAAGGAAATGAAACAAGATTTTCTTCCCTCAGTGTCATTTGATGAAACTCTGCTACTTTGTACCACATAGGGCCTGTTGACCCACTCTGAGGGTCCCTGAGATCTTTCCACATCACTTCTCACGAAGACTGCAGGTCCATCCTGAGTGGTGCTACATTTCATCCTGGGTGATGCAGTGTTTTGCCTTCTTTGCTCCATGACTTAATTTATAGCAAGGGTAATATAAAATGTGATTGGGTAATAAGAATATTACCTATGGCTCCTCAAGAGATCAGCTATATTATTCATGAGACTGTGCCTGAAGTAGGATCCTACACCAGAAATAAAACGGTGAAATATCAGATAGGAAAATTGAGTTATTCCTGGTTTATTCTGGCAGGAATAAGGAAAACTAAAGTAGGAAATAAAAAAAAGTACCCTCAAGCCAGTGATTTTCATTTAGATATACTTGTGCGTGATAACTTTTAATGAGAATGTGTATTTCTATTCAGCACCGTTGTTAGGTCAAATACTGCTGTTTACACATTTGACTGTAGCAGTTCTGCTCAACTCTTATCCATACGTTGTCCTTTAAAGAAATAAATATATAGAGAGGCAGTCTTTTTTAACAACAAAAATCTCCTTGATCTGTCATTGCAGGTGGGATTGAGAAAAAGCTCAGCTTTACTAAGTGTTGTGAGAAAACCTTTATGTCCCTCACAAGATTTAGACAGTGCTTGTGCAATTCCTTTGCATGTTTCAAAATGTATTAAACACAAAATAAATGGAAAATTTTAATGCTAAATTTCAGATCGTTAAATAAAGGTTAAATTAATATAATATTTTCTGTATTGGTAAGACTTCATTAACAAATGCTGATTTAATATAGATCATACATTTTCACTGAAAGAATGAAGTGTGTGTGATAGCTGTCTACTAACAGGTAATTTAAGCTGACTCCAGAAAACACTCAGATTCTGACTTTCATTGATATCTTCTTTTACTTTCAGTTATGCCCGTATTTTCATTGCTGGCAAAGGCTGTTTAAGTGGAGAAATGCAACTCCCAGCATGAAAGGATTATTTTGCTAATCTTCCTTAAAGCTTCCCCCCAGGTATTCTGTCAGTATGAGGTTGTTGGTAGGAGACAACTTAAATAAACGGAATATAAATCTTGTTTTTTGGAGCTGTGATTTGAAGTTGCGTGGTGTTCCACAGTCATGTGGAAGAGTATTTACTAGAACTGGTTTTACTCATTCTTTCATTCTGCTGCCCCCTAAATCTAAGACCCAATAGCAATAATGTTTTCTTGTAGCTGCCCTAGCAAATATGACTCTTATTACAGGAGATTCACACAGCTGGTTTTACTCATTCTTTCATTCTGCTGTCCCCTAAATCTAAGACCCAATAGCAATAATGTTTTCTTGTAGCTGCCCTAGCAAATATGACTCTTATTACAGGAGATTCACACAGCTTTCAAATCTAATTACACTCATGCCATTCTGCTGTGGCATACATTAAAATTTAGCAAATTAATCTTACAGAATGACCTGGTTACTCTGCTATAGTATTTCTTCTTTTTATTAAAGTTTTATTTTTTCTGAATTTTAGAAAAGGGAAAATATATTCAGAGACAGTACTGTAAATGGTATAGTATGTTTCATCTGAGATAATGGAGATGACCCATAGGTTAATAAAAGATAAAACCATTTCTAGGGCCCTGAACTAACTGGTAAGAGAACCCACATGACAAATAATTTTTTCTGTGTAGGCTTTTTAGAAAAACAAAAACAAAACCCAATACCCTTCCCACCACCATTTTAGCTATCCTACATGTACATTGGAAATACATATCGCATTAAGTAGAGGAAGCCACTGTCCCAAAGGTACACGGTGATGTGCTTTCACCAAGAAAAAAATTTTGCTATGATTCTCCTTAATAAAACCTGGCAAAACCACAGATCATTATAGCCAGAGTTGGACCTGACAGATTCTTGCTTACTGACCGACTTTTAATTTTGTGAGGTATGAGAACTTTTCATCTAGTACATCAGAATAAGAACTAACACACTAAATATTTTATTCTGTGCAAAGTTAAGTATTGCAGGCTTTAATTAATCTTCATCAAGAGTCTCTATTGAAAATAAAATAGGCACAATTCAGGAGAGTCAGAGAGGAGAGGCATAATAATTAAAGCACAAATAATGAGAGCATGTGACTCTATTAAAATTTATTATTAAAGTATGCTTTATAAAATCTGTTATACCTTTAGAGGTGCTTTGCTTTGATGAAGTGTTCTAGCCTGGGGCACTGGGTTTTTGGAGCCTTGAACCTTGCACAAACAGTCCTGGTAAGTGAAATGGACTGTGTGTGGTAATGTAAAGCCCCATCGTGGGCTAGTAAGCCCCATCAGTTGACCTGCAAACTGCCCCAGGGCATAGCCAGAACAGGGGAAGTCTGCACTAGTCTGCACGTGAACCAGAGGGTGCCTTTTCTAGATGCCTTAGGGAAAGGCTGTTTGGAGAACAAAAGGGCACTGGAGGTAATGGTGCTCAGTGATTCCCTGAGAGTTGACACTGGCATGAGATACAAACCCTGCGTCTGCACAGTGGTGTGCCTGGGACTGATCTATTCATATGCCAGCTCTGGGATTAGGGAGTTTAGCTCCACCTTTGCCTCTGCTTTTCCATGTGCCAAGCATGAAGTCCAAGTATCTGAGGCTTGTACCTGGCGGCTTTGTTCTTCAAATCTAGGCCTGCGAAATGAAATCCCACCAGATCTGAGAAGGGCCAAAGGTGTTTGCTTAACACTTGGATAAAGACTTTTCCACTCATAACAAAGCTTTCAAGGTGGCATAGTGGTTTAACTTTGTTTATCTATTACATGTTCTTTTCACTCCTGCTTTTCATTGTTTAATTCATTTTAACTTGTGGCTTTGTGAGATTCATATACTGAAACCATCCTATTTACTCATGCACTTAATATGTCCCCGCAACTGCAGTCTGAAAATCTTTTCTAGCTATGGCTCTCACAGGCAAAGGCTGTATACACTTACTCACAAACATTTAGTGCCATATTTGCTTTAGTGAATGATCTGGTATCAGAGTGTACAGGAACTCTTTCTGTCATTTGTGTTATGATTTTTTTTCAGAACATGGAGTGTGAACTGAATGTATAGGGTTGGGATAGTGTTAATTTCACTTTTCTGCCTGGGTACCTCGTGATGTTGTGGTTTGTGTTTAAACTTTGCCAATACTTCATCTAGTCTATTCCTTTTCCAAGAAAATGTGGCTGGAAATAACCATCCTTTTTCCCTCTCTGTGATATCTGTGCTTTCTTGTCAGCTAGTCACTTAGCCGCTGTTCTTTTTCTGAACATGCAGTTTCAACAGAAATGTTAAAAGACAGTGAGTCTACTTTAATGACTAAAAGTGCATTGAAAATCACAGAATGGATACATTAAAAAAGAGTTGAAAGCTTGCCCCCAAAAAGCATTTGAAACCCCACCAGAAATATGGCTAATCTTGAAGAGTAAGACTGTGACTGTGGCGTCATGTAGCAGGAACCCCTTTCATACCCTGAGGGAGCCAGTTTGTATCTCTTTTCCTGAGATACAACAATATCAGAGAATTTGCCTGCTTATGCACACTACTAGGCAATTGGGCGAATGGGTAAGAATAGGCAGGAAAAGACTGCAGCCTTATTTTATTCTCCTTCCCTCGTAAATGGCCTTTGTTTCCAGTTTGGAAGGATAATAATTTGCTGTTCACTTTTGCTCAGGAATGGATACACAGTCAAAATCAACCTTCCATCAGAAATTATGTGGCCTAGTTATTTTTTAAGTCATCGATTCATCAGTGACGGTTTTTTCCAGCTGAACTAATGGTACTCTATCTAACCTTTCTCCAGTTCTTGTTTATGCTTTATTTACATCAGCTCCTCTGCAGAGCAAATGGGAGCAATCATTAGCAAGGGATTCTTTGCCTCTTTCAGGGTGGAAAATCCTGTGTAAAGCTCAAGGCTGTTACAAAGGAGTAAGAACCAGCAGGGTGTACGCAGCCAGGCTCCTGGCTTGCTTTGCACAGGGCAGTTCCTCTGGAAGCAGAACTCTCTGTGCGAAACACTCATCCATGAGTTATTGTCGTAAAGAGTAGTGAAATGACCCATATATATTAGAGCTGAAAAGACCTCTGGAGTTACCTACTCCAACCTCTGCAAACAATGTTGGCTGACGTGATCCTCAGAGATGAATGTTTGCCTTGAAATCAGTGACCCTCTCTGCCATACCACCTCCCTCTTCTCTCATTTTGTACTATTTAATCTACATTTTTCCCTTCAGTAATTTTGAGATATTACTATACTTCTACCTGCTTTTCCTATCGCTGCCAACAGTCCTCCCACACCACCCTCCACCTTCTTTTTATTAACTCCTCTTAAGTACTCACAGCCTGTTATCATGTCATCTTTTCTCTAGACAGGGCAAATTCAGCAGTTGGTTTATTGCCTAACCGCTCTTAATACAATAGTTTCTGTCTTCTGAACTTTGAGGATCTTTTTTTATTTGCTGGCTGCCATAGTTAAGTCTTCTTTTTTTCTTTAAATCTACATTGATTTCCTAGTAAGGAATGCTCAGAGCAGTGCAGATGTAGCCTTACCAGCAAGGACTGTGTAAAACACTATTTCAGTTCTGTGTATAATACCTTTCTTCACGTAGTCACAAGGACAGTAATCAATGGGATAGCAGAAAACACTGAATTTTACAGAAGTCAAAGGAAAAATCACTGAGCACTGTAGAAATCAATGAAAGATGAATTAGAACAGACAGATGAAGAAATTGGTAGAATGATGTACTATTTTCTTAATAATACAAAGATAGATATCCACCCACAGATTCATATTTTTTCTTTTAGAAAAAAATATAAAATCTTAAAAAATAATAATATAGAAATTATATTTAAAATCCTTTTTTCCTTGTGTTCTCCTCAAAACACTTTGGGCCAAGCTCCTTTACTGATTATCAACCCATCTTGAGTGCACACAGAACTTTGCCTCCTGGTCTGCAGGGCACCTAACTTGTGCCACCATGCAGCGCAATACCCAGAGTGCCACCTCCTCTTATCTGATTCATGCATCGTATTCTAAATCACAGCACTGATGGAATGAAATAACTGAGCATAAAGGCAAGGTCCAGTTTGAAAGAATTGGCACCAATTTTGGTTTGGAGTTATGAGCACGTTGGTAGTAATACTGTGAAAAGGAAAATGTAGCCTATCTTTTTTAAAATTGCTTTTAAATTGAGGGGTTGAAAGGACTGGCTTATGTATATATTACATGTTTTTTTGCTTTCATTTTAATTGCAAATAATTTTGCATAACTTGTGCTCAAGATTATTTGAAACACATTTACAATACATTGTATTTCTCTCCCAAACCACTGCGAAAAAATAATGGGGGAGAAGGATATTTGCTTAAAAATACAAATCTTTAATTAAAAGTATCTATATGTGAAGCATCTTTCTTCAGAATATTTATTCAATATTGCCACCTTCAGGTGAAAGTGTATCTAAGTATTCAAGGAGATTTCCTCCAGACAGAATCTTACAATTTTGCATGTTTACAATTATTAAAACCATGCTAGGGCTTTTTCTTCTTAGAATTGGGAAGGGGAGGGTAAACAGTGGTGGTGGTGTGAATTCGGGGAAACTAAATTCCTTGAGCTTAAGCAAAGAAAAGCAGAGGGGAAGAAAACACCACAGTTATTACAATAAACCCATATAATGTGTGGTTTCCTTTAAGAAATCATCTCAGACAAATAGAAGCATGTTTGCTGGTCTTTTGCAGTTTACTTTTCTGTAGCCTTGTCTCTTGCAAAACTTCTCCTAGGCTTTTCCCTTTTCTTCCTACTTTTACCCTGGACGGATAAAGATGATTCATAAAGTGAATAGATTTGGCTTGGTTGAAATTCAGATCAAAGTTCAACCTGAATTTATAAGAGAAATTCACTAAATTAAGAACAGACAATGATCCTTCTCAAAAAGAAAGGAAACTTGATGGTAATTAAACTGTGATCTGAATCTATAGCAAAAGTGTCAAAGCTATTTGGTTGTACCAAAACTGAGTCTCTCTTTAAGGGTTCAGTGAAAAAAAATGATAAATAGAAGTAACCCTTCTAGGTAGGCACTCGAGCTAAGTAACATTTGCTTTGTCTGCAGTCTTGCCTCTGCTGGTTTCTCCCAGTGTTAAGCAGAGAGATTGGTCCATAGCAGTGACTTACTGATTAACTGATGGCGGGATCCCATTTCCTGTGTATCCAAAGCCAAATTCTTTTGAAAAGTAGCATTACACATTACACAAACAGTGCCTTCCACCCAGAGAAAGATGTCATGCTGTTCAGTAACAACAATGGCAAACACTCCCTTTGGACTGAGGCACAACGCTTCACTTCCCACTTAAATGATTTTGCACTGTTGCACTAAAGAGCTGGCACATTACTTCCCACAGGTGGCTGCATTTCAGCAGCTGGGTGAAGTGAGTCTCTATTTCATCTTTCAGCCGTAGTGAGTACTAAACATAACGTAGGGCTCCTCTATTTCCACAGGCTATTAACCGTCCAAAACATTTACCTCTGAGGCTAACCTTCACAGTGCTTCGATTCCGAGAAATGTCTCTATTCAAAAACAATGTATTAAGTGGGAGTGAATAAAGTCCCCTTGCAACAAATGGTAAGTATATGCAGGAGCAAAGTGGGGGCTTAAACAGTTTTCTGAACTTAGTCCTTCTTAAAAGTAACATTTTTGTTTTAGCAAGTTTAAGCAAAACCTCTTCATTTGTTTTTGAATAATGAGAGAATGGTAATAAAATGTATAACCTTACTGAATTTCTGTCCATAAAAGCATTTTAAAATATGGAACTTTATCAATAGTATTTTCATAGGATCTACAAAACACAGCAGAAGTTCAGAAGAATTGAAAGCTGATGTCTCCAAAAGAAAATAGTAGGTCTGCAAAGACTGATCGGTATCCTTGACATAAAAAACATTTGTTTTTATGGGGAAATACAACCCTCATCTGGCTGACAACAGGACCACCTAAACAAATAGTTTAAATTCTCTGTTAGCTGAAGGTAATACCTGCTTAATAGGGCAGATGGAAAGGGTTGTTCTCAATATGTACCTGGGCTGCTTGTTTAACCACGGGCACTTCAGCAGCTTCAGGTATGAGTACAGTCCCAAGTGAACTTGGAGGGAGAAGCTTTATTGAGGAAGGGGAGGTAGGTATGTATTTTACAGCTGGACTAAACAAGATGCTGTATACGGCATATCTATAAAGTATTGCGCAAAACTTGCAGAGAAAGGTAATAGCTAAGCATTCAATACCTCATTTTCATTCCTACTGTCATTTAGAAAATGTAACTGAAGATGAGATATTCTCTGCATTTATAAAATGGAGAATTATAACAAAAAATGAAGGGCTGTAGAAGTGGGTGTTTAGTCAGAAATACTTTCTACAGTCGAAAGAGGAAATAAAAGTGAAATTAGATACTAAAGGAAGGAAAGCTCATCCAAGAATAATTCAGCATTCAGTCACTGGCAAAGGGAGTTTAGTAGTCCAAACAACAGATTTTGAAATACTTAATCTGCAGGATCTGTGGAATTATGTATAGGAAGAGATGTCTTGGCTGTTTTCTCAAATTAAATTGGTTGAGGCCTGTGCATTATATTACATGGATTTATTCTGATTAGATCGAAAGGTAAATGCCGTTCTTCTCAAGGGAGGTTCAGAAACTCTAGAACTTTTTTCTTTTTTTCTTTTTTTTAATGTCATGGGCTTATCTTTGGGACACTGCAGCATTGTTCCTGCATCCATGGTGGCTCAGAAACTGGCATGCCATTTGGCTGCTGCCTTGCACTTGAAAAGTTGCTGCAGTTCGGTGTGGCTACGTGGAGGCAGTTATAATACACTCATCACAGTGGTATCTGAACACTCTATAATCTCTAAAATGCTTGAGTATGAATGGCTTATATAAATGTAGAATATTATTACTGTATACTCTACTTAATTGGGATATACTGAATAGGGATAGCTGCTTTACTGGGTCTATCTCCGTGGAAACTGATGACAGTGTGTACTAATGACTGTTAGTTAATCAAGATAGTATTGGCATATGTTCTGCTTAAGAGGACTGATTTAGTTTCTGCTAAATAAAGTGCTGTTTAGCCAGGTGATAAATAGGTGTGAAATCGTGAACTGGTTTTTGAATATGCAGGTTGGCAAATAAAGACAAAGAAGTATATTTTGCTAGACCCTTGGGTACATCAGTCAAGTGTGGCTGAGTTCAGTGGCACTGGCTGAGGCTAGGACCACTCTGTCGGCATCGCACCACATCGCTTTTGATCGTGGTACTGACAAGCCTACTGGCAATGGTAATTCGTACTTGGCATTTCTGTAGCTCGTAACAGGTGAGTGTGTGTGTCGCACTGCATAAACAGATACACACCAAATACTGTGTCACACCATCCAGCTATGGGCCTGACCAGTCCAAAACAATCCAGTATGTATGGTGCACCTACTTCCCAGGTTTTGCCAGTGGAAGACATCAGAGCTTTTGGAGTGCATGGGGAGCATGTTGCTCTCTTCGACAAACTGTTTTGCATTTAACTTCTTCCTTGCCAGCCTGAAGCATGTTTGGGCCCTAGTAGACTTTTTTGTGTGATTTTGGTAAATCTCCTTGGACTGTGATTCAGTGAAGTGCAAAGCAGGAGTTCTGCTAAATTAAACAGCAGTCTGTGGAAGAACTAATTCAGTCTTTAGTGTTGAGAGGCACTGTGGCTTGATGGACTTGGCACACGTGGAAGTGCTACCACTTTTTCTTCTCAGCCTTAAGCCATTTGCTTAACTGTAATATAACAGTATATAAGTCCATGTTTTTTCCATAACAATGTTGATCTCTCACCTGACAAATGACATCTCCTCGTCGCAGAAAATAAGTACAAAGTGTTTGATTTCTCTGTTAGCAAGATAATCATGCTAGTAAAAGCTGCAAATCATTGTAGTCTTCATAATGGGGTATTAAAATTAAAAGCTCACAGATGGTCCGTAATGAAAACCTTGGGCTGTTTTATTTTACCATGGAACCAAAGAGAATCTAACATTTCTCATGTATGGAGAAACCCTGAACATACTGATAAGTCATTTCTGAGTAAAAATTTGTAAAGTCACCGAGAAAGCAGTAGGTCATCTCAGAAATTATTTAAGCATTCTTATCAAAATTAGTATTTGATACCAGAAGTATTGTTTTCTGTATGAGAAATCCTTTTAAACATCCTGTGCAGTGGATCTGGTAACTGTTGGAAGCCGTGTCTTATTATAGCTGCTTGAAATTCACATAGTAAAATTAAAATCATTCAAGGTGTATTCTGCTTCTGAGTTCACAGTTTCCACAAAAGTTCAGTGTTTCTATGGTTTTCTTTTCATACTGTCAGCTATTTCTGGACTCTGGAAAACTTTGGGTTTGCTTCTTGTCCTTAACTGAGAGACACCATAAAAGCTGAGTCAACTTTGTGATGTTATATTCTTCAGTTTTAACCTGGACTATAATATTGTTTTTTGTCAACAAGCTGTGATGTCTTGTACATTATATTTGATGTATTTCTTGAAACCTCAGCTGCTGAAATCATGTGCAGAATTAATCTCATCTAATCTATACTGTTTGAAAATTAAAGCATCTGTTTTAAACTGGTTTCCTAAGTGCTCCCCCTTCTATGTGCAGCTGTGTAAACAGATGATTTTGTGGAGTTCCAGGACAAGGTGAGATCTGAATCTTTCTTGAGATGCTTTTCTCTCTTTCACTGCTAAAAGAAATGGACTTCAGATGGCATGCTTAGCCTAAACATGGACAGGAACAACATGGACCTTTTGGAGTGTGTCCAGAGGAGGGCCACAAAAATGATCTGAGGGCTGGAGCACCTCTGCTATGAGGAAAGACTGAGGCAGTTAAGGCTGTTTGGCCTGGAGAAGAGCAGGCTGTGGGGAGACATTATTGCGGCCTTTCAGTACCTGAAGGGGGCCTATAGGAGAGATGGGGAAAATCTTTTCAGCAGGGCTTGTTGCAACAGGACAAGGAGTTATGGCTTTAAACTCAGGGAGGGTAGATTTAGACTAGTTATAAGGAAGAAATTTCTTACCATGAGGGTGGTGAAACACTGGAACGGGTTGCCCAGAGAGGTAGTGGAGGCCCCATCCCTGGAAACATTCAAGGCCAGGTTGGACGGGGCTCTGAGCAACCTGGTCTAGATGAATATTTCCCTGCTCACTGCAGGGGTGTTGGGCTAGATGACCTCTAAAGGTTCCTTCCAACCCAAAGCATGCTATGATTCTATGATTACCTCTTCCCTTGCTGAAACTCATTCTCTGTGTTCCCTTATGTTAACCTAGCTTAACTCTTTGCGTGCTTTTTATTGCCTATCTTTAAGCAGAAAAAACAAGCACTGCTTGTTGTTTCTCTTTGCAGTTTATTTTAAGACTAGCATGCTATTTAATATGTCTTCTCTATATTTGCCACCTTTTTCACATTTAAGTGAAGGTGAGACTGTGAACGTCTGTCTCCAGTACTCTGTAATCCATAGCTAGTGGGGCTCTTACCTGCTTCCCGGGTGAACAAGGTTATTCAGTTTTTTCAGTGGAGAGGCTCTCTGTGAAGGCAGCTGACTGCTTTTTGTGGAACCAACACAGTGTAAGGGGTATCCTTGAGGAAAATTCTCAGCAGAGATCGTAGGGCAGTTCATAAAAGTTACTCAGATGTAGATATTCTACTCTTAGTTGCAGCTGTATAATCCAGAGGAGTACCTCCTGATTTAGAGATGTGAGAACAAAATGTATCCCTATTAACTTGGCTGTTCCTATGCTGTGAACATGTCAATTACGAATAGTTTGGCCCTGGATAATTAGACAACAAATATCTCGTTAACTGCTGGTAGGAATCAATTCTTTGCATGGTCTTAAGTTATTGTGTTTCACAGAGATGGTGAATCAGACTCGTGATTAGTTTTATTCTCTGTAAGCCCTTTCAAGTCATAGGATGAAACAAAATTATGACCGAGTCTAACGATGGACATGGATCAAGATTTTTTCTCTCTCTGTCACGAAATGGAGTGTTATGAAAAGGTTCCCTTCCATTATTAGTTTAGGAAAGAAGCGTCAAATTGAAAAATAGAAGAGAAAATAAAGGGAGTTATAGTCTGCAGTAGGTGGAGAGAGACCATTTCAGCTCTTCCCAATTTGCTAGAAAATATCTTTGCCTCTCTTATCATTACCTTTCATTCCTCCTACTCCCAGCTTAAGTTAAAATATTTACTGAGGCTCTTGCCTAAAACCACTGGAGCTAAACTGTTTTAGTATGGGGTGAATTTGCAACAGGATTCTTATAATTTGTGCCCAGGGAATGGAAAGAACTGTGTATCATTAGGCATGTGGCTTATGTAAGAGTCAGGGTAAATGGTGAAACAAAGAGGAAAAGAAAAGCAATCACTCCTGGACATGCCAGAGAATTAACACAATAGTTTTCTCAGAAGAAATTCTGTTATATTGTAAAAATACCTGCTTGGACCATTTTAAAACTTTTCATTATTTGCTCAATAGACTGTAACAGTTCTGAAGCTTACCGTAGTTTTTATTCAATAGACCAATTCTTTATTTGTGGCCTATCTTGTAAATATATACTTGAGCAATTCTAAAAGGGCATATTTTACTCAATGGACCATAGTGGCTCCTCTGGAGCTTGTTATGTTGTACAGTATTTTGTAGTATGTTGCTGTTCCAATGTTAATAGAGGCATACTCATCTTTATGGTGTGTTCTTTCTGGGATGGATTCCCTTCTAACCACTGAGGTGCCTATATGGAAAGGGAGATTGCTCCAAGTAGCATTATATTGCTCCAGACTTCTGTGTCTCTCTTTTTAAAATGACACCTGCCTTCTGGAGGTGAGATCATTAGTGGGAATTGATGCTACTTTCCAAATTTTACTGGAGAACCCTGTATTTAAACTAACATGAAAAAAAGCGCAACTCATTCTAATCCTATGTGGGTACCTATATGCTTGCTTGAAAATCTTAGTTTTCTGGTGTATCTGTGAATGTCTCAATGACATTGTCTTATGCACACGGAATGTATTGTCTTTTTTAAATAATGCAGATACTCGGCTTTGCCTTGCACTGATGCTTGTCGGTATCCCCCTGCAGAGGATCTGCACGTTTCTAGCAACCCAAAAGGGAAGGTGAAGCAGTAAACTGGAGCATCCTGTGAAAGGTGCAAGGGTTTACTTCTCAAACCATAACCATCTCTCCAGGTTGCGTGAGGGAGGAGGTCTTCTGCAAACAGCAGTCACTGAAGACTACAAGGGTTTTCACGTATGTCTGGCTTTCCCACAAAATGACAAAACCTGAGCATGAGTTATTTACCTCGAACCCTGTGACAGGATAAAGGTCCTGTATTAGTTATGAAAACACCTCCTAAGTTAAAAGCTGAAGCAGAATCTCCATTGGTGCATGTTAGCTTTATGACTGGTAATTTTTTATATTGTCATCCCTGCTCCTTCCCTTTAGTGAAACAAAACTGATTAATTGTTGGATTTTTTGGGTTTCTGCCTTTTTTAATTTTCTTAGTTCTTTCAAAGCTGCTGGCACTGATGAGGTATTAACACCAGTAAGAGGTGCATTTGCATATGCAAATTTTACTCCCTTAATTAAAATCAGGAGCACTTGATTACACTGCTAAGCCCCAGAGCTGCAAATATGTAAACAAAGGTTACATGCTCAGAAAGGAAAACTGAGCCCTAAGTCATGTTTTTGTGATAGATTTTTGTTAGTTCTTAGTCTTCTGTCAGTGTGAAGTCCAGTGCCAAATTAAATTTCATATTCCTAGATTCAAGTGCATGGTGTTCCGGGAACACACTTTGTGGTTATTTTGTTTAGGTTTGGGATTGTTTTGGTTTCATTTTGTATTTTCTCCTCTGACTTGGAACCCTCTTGCCTGCTGGTTGGTAAGAATAAAGTAATTAAGGCAGGTGTAGCTTGAGGAATGTGATGGGGCATCTAGAAGAAGTTAACAGGAAAAAGAAGCCATGGATTTTTATTTGTTTTTTATTTCTCCTCCAGTGCATGGCCTTTGTCCTTCAAAATCCAGAGAATGCTGCACTTCTGCTGCCTCCAGAAGTCGTGAGAACTTTCACTGGTGGACCTGAGAATATGATTTGGTGAGACATTGCCTCTTATGGTAATCACCTTTCTCAAAATGCTTGTTCCTGTCCTTGCACTGTAGTCTTTAGCCTCCCTCATCTACAACTGTTCTTGATAAATTGGATCATTCAAATCATCTGGTCACCCCAAAAACAAAAAACCCCAGCAGAGCACCCTAGTACTGTATGCTTTCTCTAAAACAGATAAGTTCAGTTATCTAATTCATAGCACAGTTTCACAAACAGTGTTGGCATGACTGAGCACCCTGTTAAGAGCCAGGGAAAAAAATAGCTTAGGAGGGATAAGTTGAGGAGCAAGAATTTCTTAGACTAGATATACCAATGTTGTGAGCATACATTGCAGATGGGCCCTCTCTGATAAAGGCAGTAGCAATACCTTTTGGTTTCCTTGAGTTTTTCTAAGCATAAAACAGTGTAGCAGTGCAGAAGATTTGCTTTCCTTACAAACACGTGTCTTATTGAGCTGTCAAGTTCCCTTTGTGGTCAGTCAGTTACCTAACAGTTTTAACAAATAAGATCAGTCCTAAAACAGATACAGGAATTAAAAAAACAGAAGATATTTATACTGGTGTAGCTCCCACAAACCCACATCTTCTCTAGATGTTTCATTAGGACACCATGTATATGGTGCAAAGTAGGTGTGATACTCTTCCATGCTGCTTTGTTATGCTTGCTTTGCAAGGCAAAAGTGACTATAAATAGTATTAGTCAGTAGAGAATAAGACTGTTGTTTCAAGTAAGAAGCTCTGAGATTTTCTAAGGCTATGGCATGGCGTGCCGTGTTCACCTTTTTAAAAAAGAATATTGCAGGGTCTTATTTTCTTGACATTGAGCATAAGTTTAACACTCTGGGGTCTTTTCTGCTTGCTTTCTGACTATCTATGGGCTTTTGCTGATGTATAAGAGAAGTAGCAGAATTCAGCATCTGCACAGCTGCAGAAATAGCAAAGGCTGATGCCAGTATGTCACATTTTCAGTTTGTAAATTCCACTGACTCAATTCACTTAAGGATATGATTCAAGCCCACTCGTCACACATAGCCTCTAATTGATTAGGAGTAACTAACTATTAAAGAAAATTTGAAAAAAAGGTGCCACAAGCTTCACCCAATGAAAGCATAGCTGGCAGCACCTAAGTTCAAGGCAAGTCATAGTTACCCAAGTGCCTGTCAGAGTACAGCCTTTGTGAGATTTACTGCCATTAAGACAGACAATTTTAATCAAAACCTGTAGAATCAGAGCATGTATTCACCAGCTCCACATATTGACCCCACCATAAATACACAAATTACCATACTCTGATCTGTGACAAAGACAGAGACTTCACGTCACCTGGAAAATGCATCTCTGCTTTTTATCTTAATTTTACGTGGTACTTAGTACACAGCCAAAGTAATATCCAAACTAGATTATCAGTCAAAGTAATACATTTCCTAAAGATGCACTAGAACCCAAACACAAAGGGCAAGTTTCTGTTATCAAGATAAAGGATCTTCTTCTGTGAGTTCCTGCACACATCACATTAACATTAATGACAGTTTCAGCCACACGCATGTATATCTCTCATTAACACTAAAGCGCAATACCTGCACATAGATCTCTGGTTAATACTGATGGGAATTACATACGCGTGCAACGCTTATTAGCATTAATGAGGGTTCTCCTGTGGATATCTAATGATCGTTAATGGAAGTTACACACAAGTGTATTTCCCATTAACATTAGTGGCACGTGCATCTCATTCATATTGATGGGAGATACAGGTGGCCATACCTCTCATCTGTATTAGTAGGAGTGATGCACACACTCCAAGGAGAAAGCTATGCCTGCCATATCCTTAATGAAGAAAGTTTGAGCTGTTGTAAATTCTGTTCTAAAGCAACTTCCGTTTGTGCTGTCTTTTGGTGAATTATCCGAGCAAGGTATCTGTGACCTTGGCTGCAAGGCACAAGTTTCCTTCCCATGTGAATGAAGTATTTCTGAAGAAATCCAAGCATTCTTTTCTTTAGTACTAGACAGCATGTCATCTCTGCGGGTTTTTTTAAGCAAACGTATTTCTGAATTGATGCTATTTCAAAGAAAAGTCTGTATATGCTTTTCACAGCATAGTGGTGGCACACACCAGCTGCTGAGTTATTGCTCATAGACACACAAAATTTATTATAAGTTCTTGTGATCATAACTCCATTTTACATCATGCACTAATGCAGCATTGTGTTAAACTCTGATATGGTTTCTGATTAATGTAATAGAGGACTAAAAGCCATAGCTTCCCTTTGGAGTAAAAATGGTATGGATTTACTAGAGTACTGAGCTTTTTATCCTTCCAGTTATAAAGGGATTAAACTTCAGTGCCCCATTCAAAAATGTGTTCTCACACCAGCCAAACTCTTTCCATGGGCTTTTCTACAGGACTATATTTTGGATCTCCTTTTGAACACCTGCCATTGCTGTGCAGAGCCCAGGGTTTCACGTAGTGGGGCAGCCGAGGGGTCTGCTCCTGGAGAGCACTTTCCTCTCTCTGCTCCATAGGACATCACTGCTTGGGTGGGTGCTGAAGACCCAGGAAGAACCTGCAGGTCAGCACCAGGAGGGCACATGGTGTCCACGTGATGTGAACAGGGATGAGCAGACAGGGCTAAGGAAGAACACTGATCTCCCTGTGAAGTTACATACATGGAGACAGGGAAAGGTGATTGCATAAAGCTCTGCCCTGGGAATCAAGTGATTTGTAATCAGTTCTCAATCTTCACATCTCATAGTAGGATAAATTCTTCTTCTTCTATTATTTGATACACTTACCACTTTGTACACAGGAATTATAACCTGAAATAGGTTCTCTAGATGCCACTGTAATGGCTTAGCTATAGTTAATACTAACACTAACAGCCTCATCAGATATATGCTATTTAAAACAGAAAGCAATACATTTAGTTTAAAAAGTGCCCTTTGGTAAGATAGTCTTATTGTTTTTCTCATTACTGTACAGAACTAGAACATCCATTGTCCATGCAAATTAGTTACAATAAACAATGTTTGCAAATAACAGATTAAAATTAAAGGATTATGTTCATCAAACACAACTACTGTATCAGATTCCTTAAGGCTGGGGGAGGTATATATTGCGCTTTCCTGTACCAGTAAGTCCCCTGCTGCACAAGAAGGCTTCAGTGCAAGGAACGGCAGGCTGTATCACTGCAGCTGCTGCTCCATTTCAGGAGCCTTCTGGAGAGAGGGAAAGCGAGCAAGACTGTGACAGCAGTTTTAACTCGCACAAGAGCTATGCAGACAAACTGCCTCACATGAGCCTTTTGCACCTGCCCTAGGTCTGCCTCTTCAGCAGCTTGCATTGAGTACTCTTTTGTTGCATATTGGTTGCTCACCATTATGGTGGGGTAAGAGATGTTGTTCCTGCTTTCTGTACCAGCAGATATTTTATTGCTGGGCTCTCTGACCCCAGCAGGGTTTGTATGGGCACTGTATGTAATCTACTTCAATTTGCATGAAAATCAACAACATGTTTAAATACTGCAGGCATAAATGCATAGAACTCTTTATAGGCATAAACATACAGATTCGGACATATGCTTGCATAAGACACACACACACACACACACACAATTATCCATACTCACATTCACCCATCCTGGAAAGTCTAATGCAGCAAAGGTGATTCTAGTACTAAAAGATGATAGATGTCAGAAGGCATCAAGGAAAATCACAACAATAATATTCTGTCTGGCTACAGAAATATTAAAGATTCTAATCTGTAACCACAGCTTTCACTTATAGTTCAGAATTCAGCTGCTAAACAAACTAAATAATTTATCAAGTACAATATGTTCTAACTCTGCAGCTTCCAAAAGCTGCAGCCATACCTTTGTTTCAAAGAGTCACCAAATGGTGGAAATGTCAAGCTCTTCTTTATAGTGCATCTTCCTCAATTCCCTTGGTAGACGGTACTAATATTTTTTTTCCTCAAGATGTTTTTTTGTTTTTCTACTTTTCATCAGGGTGGAGTTGCCATGGCAATAAAGTACGATGTCTTGCTGGATTTCACCTTTGCTGTCTTGCTTCATATGGTTCTCTCTGCTCAGAGAAAACATGGTGGACACAACGCACATACAGATGTCTGATTTCAGATTTCTTTCTCGAGCGTGCTTGGCAGCTGCTCTCCTGAGACAGGCAAAGCAGCACTTCACAAACAGCACTTCACATTCATCCTCCCGCTCTCTAATGGCCAACATCACATCTCCCTTGCTTTGTGAGCTCTCTTTTAAGATGGACAAAGCTTTTCATGAGACTTGCTTCCAGTATAAACAGAAATTTTTGTTTAAGCATTTAAATTAACTAAATGACCAAATCAATTCTCCTTCTCTTGAAGTTAGTTGAGGTTGAATGGTGAAATATGCCACAACAGAAGTTAGAAACATCCATCTGGCATCCCAGTAATATGCCCAGAGCTAAGCCAGTGACCAGATTTAAAAGGCTGGGTTTAGGTGGTGACACTGTCACCATGACTGTGCCTCTGAGCTGGGTCTCTCCCTTCTTCTCTCTCAGTGTTTATTGTCGTCCCAGTTTTCCCAGTTAAACTTCTAGGACTTCTCCCAGAAAAAAAAAAAAAAAAGGTTCAAAAATTACATCACTCACCAGGGTGAAGATTTTTCATTTTATATATCTCTCCGGCACCTTTCAAAAATAGGTTATAAATCTGTTATCTATATCTGAGTTTCACAGTGGGAGCATCTCAGAAATCCAAATGAAAAAGGATAGTAAATTCAAACTTAAGTCACAGTCGCTCAGTTTGAACCCTGCAGATCAGCTGTCCTCTCCTTGTGGAGTACCATCAGTGAAAAGAGCTGATATTTCAGGGTACGCTAATGAATAACGCATCCCATGAAAGTATCACTAATATCTTCAGAATATAAAACTCCATATCCTAGTAGCTTTATGTCACAAAAGCAATTTAAAAAATACATAATATTTTTAATGCGATGTGAATTTTTTCCCTTTAGTGTTTGGATTTCTCTTTGCAGTCCAAAGTAAAATAGGAATGTATGACACGAACTCCTGTGTGTTAGCCATGATGCCTTTCTTTGCCACTTTTCAATACTATGCTTGCAATGGTCAAGCTGAGAAAATGTTTTCTGATTTCCGGATTCAGGTGTTATCCTCTGCTTTCCTGCTGTCTTTCTCACTAAAGCTTCATCAAGTTTCCCTTGGATTTTACTAACATTTTCCTGGCAGAACATGAGTGTCAATTTAACATATCGCTATAATATTTGTTCTTCTGACTATATCAGTCTCTGACTGCCAGTCCCACTTTTTCTCTTGAACAGATACTATTAGTGTAATTATTACGCATACTTTATAGCACCCAAGAGACATGGGCATTGTCTAGCTTTTATATTTAGTAGATGCCTTAGAAAACTTACGATCTGGGTAGAAGGCAAAAAGCAACACATGGATATCAAGTCAGAGACGAAGAAGGGTGCAGCGAGACTACATGACTTTGCATGCAAAGCAGCAATACCAGCACTGTGATATTATCTCTTTCTTTTGGGGTATTATGATAAAAGAGAGATTGAAGGGGAACCTCCAGAGCTGTCAGATGGTTGTATAGCTGTTCCTTCAGGAGCTCTTTCATAGGATGTGCTGAGGGAAAGAGCATGAAGTTATTTGTCTAAAAATCTTGCAGTTAGCATAAGAGGTTGGCTTGCCAGATGAATAGGTGGTAGGAATTGATGTCTTAATAAACAAGCCACTCAGAAGATTGAACAAACTTTTCTGTTATGTGAGAAAAAGTAGCGCATGTTATTTTTCTGAACTGGAACTTCGGTTTTCAGCCTGGTATTAATGGCCTGCAAATACAGGTTTACTGCTGCCATCGTGACAAGGGCTCTCTGTAATTTACAAGACAGACTCTGTTTACTATTTCTGTCCCAAGCTAATATTTCTGAGAATGGTATGTGACAGCTACAGTGAAAATCATGGCTGTAGAGCAAGATGTGCTTTGGCTACTTCTCTCCAGGTTGCTTCTCAGGGCAGAGACCAAGCCTCCTGCCAGTCATTTGGACAGGACCAGGAGTTCAGGTGCCATTTAAACCAAACCTCATCCCATTTTTCTAACATGTGAGGTCCAGCTTCGCCTGATGCCAGTAAGCCTTTCCTCAGAGCAGTTGTGACAGTGCCTGATTATAGTAACCTAAAAGCAGGTTCTGCACAAAGATACAGTGGTCATTCTGTCACCTGAAGCATGCAGCATGTGTAGGTTCCTTATACTGGAAAACTGAGCTGTGGCTGCTGACTTACTGCTATTTTAAGAATGCACCAAACCCCAGGCAACACATGATAAGAGGAAAATAAGAATGCTTATATTGCTTAACATTTTTATCAGGATGATTTCAAAGTATTTTGTGTGAGTATCACTATTATCCCCAGGTTGTATGTGGTGGGACTGAGATAAAGTACCAGTGAGCTACTTTCTCAAATGCTTATGAGAGTTAAGTGATGAAATCAGCAATGAATCCCCCACCTTGTCTTTCCATTACATGTTGTAACTGTCACATGGACCCATATCATGTACAATTCTGGTATTTATGATTCTAACTCAGCTGCACTCCTTGCCATTTAATTCAATGAAAATATGCACAATTTTGGGGGAAAAAAAGGCCTATTTTGGGGGGCAAGCCATATGTGTTGTTTATAGTCTTAAATGCACTTAGTGTGAAAATCTGGTGGCTCTTGAAAATATCTTCCTGGACTTTTTGCTGAGCCTGCCAAGAACACTGGTAATTAACAGAAGTGATTTTTGTGACAGAAACAAAAAAGCTGAGCATATGTTTTGGTTATAGTCTGATCCTATGTCTCTGAAAGAGGAATAGAACTTCAATCTGCATTAAGAGGTATTAGAACTGAAAACACAGTTCATTACTTATCATGTTTACACTGAATTAAAGCAGAATTTAGCTTTTACATTCAAATGTATTGCTAGAAACGTCTAATACTGTTTGATTATAGGTCCAAGGACGCAGTTGGCTGAGCTGAGGTGCTGAAGCGTATTATGGTGCAGCATTGCCTGCGTGTCAGCATATGAGCACTATCCATGGTTGATTCACACGGGAAAACCCATCAGCCAAATATCAGCTTTGTCATGTGTATAGTAACCATAATGTTTGCAACATCACATTACAGAAGATGTTCAGTCAGGTACGGTTATATTCCACTAACTCTGTATAACATAAAAAAAAAGATAGCTTCCTTCTTCTGGAGGAAAAAATCTGCAGCTGAGGATGATTCCTAACCACTGCTGAGACAAAAAAATTCTCGTAGGTTTCACTGCTGCAGAATACAGCAAATAAAATGCAGCAATGCAGCTGCAATAATGATGGACTACATAGAAGTGTTTGACTTGTATGCATGTGAATACATTTATGAAAAATATTTTACTGTAGTCCTGCAAAAAGTCTTGCAGGCCAGATAGTGAAATGTCTTAGATTTTTCAACAATAATAACAATAGTAATGGATAATTTGCGCATATAATAGCTTCTGTGTGTTAATATAGCAAAGTTATTTACAACTTTCATCTAAACATCAGGTTCCTTTAAACACTATATACATACATTATGTATATATTATGTATGTATATGTATTATGTATTTATTTGGGAGTACTAACAACCCTTGTCAATGACTCTTCCTAAGAGAGTAAATACTCAGTCACCCTTTAATTCGATAGCTGCTCTTCAAACAAACAGTGAAAATCTGACCTATAATTGAAGACAGGTCGTAGTATCTTATTTCTTGTGGGTATTATATTACCCACAGGTAGTTAAGGAAGTAGAGGAGTTGTGATATTAATACAATGCATATGCTAATGAGCCAGAGCTCTTTCATGTGAGAACTGAGTTACCTTTTGTCTGTGCAACTGGATGAGAACCATTTCAGTACATGTTATCCTGTTATTCTTCAGCTGTGTGATGTCTGCAGTATTAACCATTGTCTGTATTTCTGTATCTGCGTAATTCCCTGAAAAGGGATATAATACTAATAATCTTGAATAGTTTAGAATTTTGCTTGTATACACTTGCAAATGCTTTAATCACCTTGCCAAACAGAGTCAATAAGCAAATATCTGTTGTCAGGGAAATGGTTCAGATAAATTAAACAGAGTATCTGTACGCACTTGTTACTGCAACGGTATCACATAGACCAGGTCTTGAATATTATTATTTCTAGAAATTTGATGTAATGTGGATTACCTCAAGCAAGAAAAAAAAAATCCTTTCTGATTAAAGAGTACTGGGAAGGGCAGGTGAGCCATCGGTTTTGATGCTCATTTTAGACACACCGGATGTAAATACAATGTTAATACAAATCTGAAACATTTAAATTTGTTAATTTTTGAGTGGACCAAACCCACAGTTCTTGCCAACCACACTGCTCAAACTGAGAGAGAGAGGGACATTATTCCCACTTTCAGAAACCTAGAAGCTCTCTCTCTGAAAACAGAAATCAGTTTGTATCATCACAACAGATGTGAGAGGTGTCAGTGAGGGCTGTAACTTCAGGCAAGCATCTCAGAGAGAAATCAGACAAACTCTTTAGTGACAAAGATTCAGCATTAGTGCAAATGCCTCTAGTTATAAAAAGACGAAGGGAAAAAAAGACATGCTGTATAGGTGAAATCTCAGTAGACTGATACCATTTTTTTCATGAAGCATTAGCGAGGTTTTAAATAGCTGCAACCTGCATATTAAAAATGCCCAAGTGTATAATACATGAATGAGGGCACCTTCACTGAATACATTGTGAAACAGAACTGTCATCTCCCCCCCCTTCACAATCATACGTTTGCTTGCCTATATGAATAGATAAGAACAGCAAGAAGCACTCATCAAAAGTTAAATTAGACAGTGAATCAATGGATTAAGAGGCTATTTTTAAAAAAAGCCTCCCTTTACCAGTTCCTTTCTTTCCACCACTTTCTCAAATCAAGCCATTTCTTTTAAGGTCTTTGTTTAGACACAAAGCCTGGTAAATGATCATGTTTTATCCACAGACTGACTGGGGCTTTTTTGTGATTCATTCACCTACTGCTTCAGCAAAGATGTAATCCCTTCTTCATTTATATACCTAAGAGACATTTCAGACACAGGAAAGAACGTATGCTACCAAAAGGAGGCTGCTACATCTGCTGTGTTTGATATATGTAAAGCATGGTAAAAATCTCTCTGCAGCTGTTTGTATTCAGGATGAGAGGATATAATAATGTACTTGCAGGGCAGGAGTGACTCACTGAATGTTTCAACAAGATATGTAGATTTTATCCTGTGCTATTCAATAAAATATATATTTATTTTGACAAGCTGTATATTCCTGGCCCACGAGCCCATTTCAAGAAACAGAAACACAGAATTTTTGGATCAAAGTAGTTTGACTTTTTCTCCTTAAGTATTGATTCCCTGCGTAACCATTATTTTGCAACACTCTCTGTAGAAAGGCTAGCAATTCAGCTTTTTAATGATGTACTCTAATGATGGAAGAAAAAAAAAGTCACAAGTTTTCTGGTAGAGGTGGCTGTTGTCTATGACACTGGTTTTTAGCTCTCAAGTGAGTGGAAGGATGTACAGCTCCAAGTGACGAAGCTTACGAATTGCTGTTATCAGTGAGAGCTTGCTGAGAAAATGAAGTGCTTGTCTACACTTCTCTTTCACATGCCGTGGAAATTAAAACCATTTTAGGTCCAGCATGCAGGCCTTTACAGATATCTGAACTGTGTTTCTTCCATCTGACTCCTATCTCTCTGAGCTGTTAATAGCACTTCCATACACAGAGAGATTTTTTAGGCTATTTATGATGCTCCTTTGAGTATACTTAAGCCCTCCATTTTAACAAATGCTGGGCACACAAGGAAAAAAGTTTCTTCTGGACAATGCTTTACAATGATAGAAATTACAATGATGTTTAGAAAATGGAAATCCCTTCCTATTGTAACCACAAAAAATTTCTAAGTAGGAGCAGGCTCTTACCTGTATTTACTACATTTCTTCGTAATTAATGAAATCTGGTTTGCCCCTTCTTGTGTGACTTTGACAAACCATGTAAGCTTGCCTATCCTAAGATTTCATGTGGCCACAGAGTTGAACAAAAGTCCCAGACTTCATGCAGTGGTGAGGCGGACTGCCTCAGCCCTTCGCAGGCTGTGCTATGCTCAGTGATGGAGCAGTAGCTGGCGGGGAGGACAGAGCAACAGAGATCATTAGCAAACCTATGAGACAACACTTTGGCAATCTGCATTGTACTTAGGAACAAACATCAGTACGGCAGGGAAAAAAACCAAAAGACAGAAGATCACTAAAATGGCAGAGCTACTGTGTTTGCTTAAAATAAATAAAATCAGCTCACAAAGGCATTGGCAAATAAAGGACTTGGGGTTTACTGTTACCTCCAGTGGAGGTTTCACTATCCTTGATTTATGCACCATCCTACTACACTAAGGGTATGAAATTAGATTTCCTTTCTTCTCCAGGACTATTTGCAAGCTGCTCCCGAGTCCCATATCAACACACACTTCTTACTTGAAAAAGGCTGCCAAATTGTGCAAATGAGAAAACAAAGCGATTGACTCTTGTTTAAAATGATCAGATGATAGTTAGCAAAACCATCTTTTCCTGGCTGCCTTTTCAAACCCCTACTGAGATAAAAGGAGGAGTGTGTGTATGAAAAAATCTGAAACCTTCAAGACACAACCTTTTTGTGGGAATGTTGGAATGGTCTTTTCAGGGCTTTCTCTTTATTCTCATAATTTTTAGAAATATAGATTAGAACAGACCAAAGAAAGGGATGAGACACTGTAAAAGGAAAGCATGAAACAATATTAAAATGATATGTGACTTCATTCTCGCCTGAAGGCATGCTGAATTCATAAAGAGACTTCTCCAGGATATTTCACAGTGTGGTGGTACACAGCCTGCTTCCCTGACAGGTCATTACTGCATATCATGCTGGGATGCGGTACATGGCACGCTGGTGGCTGTTTTACCTGCCTTGGTCTTAGCATAGCCCCTGTAAACAGAAGTCGAGGACTCCATCTTTGGAATCCTAAATGTTCAGGCAGACTCACAAGACAACAGGTGATTGATTTGCACTACAGACAGAGCTGTCAGAAAAAGTTGTCTTGAATTCAGAAGGCTTGTGGACAGGCTCCTTGCAAAACTTCCGTGTAGAACATGGGTGGCTTTATGGGGTTGGCTTGTGGAAGTACTCCTTTCTGACTTTGTGCAAGGTAGCAGACCCTGAGTGATTGTCCTGGGTTTGGCCAGGGCAAGGTTAAATTTCACAACAAGCCAGGAGGGGACACAGCTGGGTGGCTGACCAAAACTTGTCAAACAAACGGAGTATTTGATACTGTGTGCCGTCATGCTTGGTGCAGAGCGAGGGAGCTGGCTGGGAGAGGTTAATCATTGCTGGGAACTCACTGGGCGGTGAGAGAGTTGCTCCGTGTATTCCCTTACTCTTACCAGTATTATTGTTGTTACCATTCGCTTCCTTTGCTGTGCTGTTAAACTGTCCTTATCCCAATCCAAGAGTTTTGCCTTTTTCTTTTGATTCTCCTCCCTACCCCAGCAGGGGGAGGGGCAATAGAGCAGCCACATGGTGCTTGTTGCCAGCTGGGGCTAAATTATGACAGTGACAGAAAGAAGTTCATTGATAAGGGTGAGAGAGCAGAACAACAAATACAGAAGAATAGGAGGGCTGAATGTACAATACATAATAGAGATGCATTAGGATGGATGAAACTGTGAGGAAAAAATACTGAAATAGTGGGCTATGGTGAAGGCACAACTCACAACTAGCAGAAAAACTGCCTTTCTGTGTTGCATAATGTTTCTCAGATGAGAAAATACGTGGTTAGTATTAGAGTTTTGCATGGCCATTCTGAAACTTATCCTGGCTCCTCCAGACTCGCAGGAGTCATTAATGACACTGGTGACACTGATAATGGAAGAACTTTCCTCCAGGCCATCTTCCTTTGACAATAAATTGTCTTCTAACCGGAGTCCACATTCTGCCCAGACAAGAAGCAAAGCAGTAACAGAGTAAAAACTACAAGTACTTGGAGACTGGGCAGAGACTGACAATCCAAGCCCTTTATCAACTTTAGGCCTTTTAAAATTTGCATTGCTTGTGCAAACTGTTAGAAAGTAAAAGCTTGTTAGTGGTGGCTGATGCTTATGCAGATTTTGAGAGCAAACCAGTCAGATTTCCTTTTTGAATACTAGTGCAGCTATGAAAGTTTTAGAGATATACAGATAATGGGAAGTATAATTTTACTTCTTTCCAGTAAAATATGCAGCCTTCTGGAGGCTGGCAAAATTTTAAGGCTTTTAGACATGCTGGTTGTTTAGGTCTTTTTGCATTTAGCTTCAGGACCTGAAAAATTAGCCTTCTGGCAGTATTAGTACCCTCCTAAAACTAAAATACCAATTAGTAATAATAGCAGATACAGTCTCAGGGTGAGGCCATGCAATGAGGAAAAAATAAAATGCCCAATTTTTATGCTAGATTAACAGCATTTGACTTATGGCTAATTAAAGTAATTCTTTAAATCCGCTGTGGTCTTCCTGTAACTTTTCTGACCAACTGGAAGTTGAAATCACTTACTTTTTGAAATACAATAAGATAAAATGTCTAGTTAGCATTAGAGTGGGAAATGTAACCTATGATCTTATTGTTCTTATTTTTAATCTGCATGAACTTTTCTTATTCGAGTGGAATAGAAAAATGTGTGAATCAATAAATGGTGCTTCAGTGTTAGCTAGCAGAATAGAGGAAGTGCAGCTGTGGATGAAAAATAGCTAGAGGTTTCCTTGTAGCTGTTACTAATCTACTTGGTTAAATTTTCGCTTCTGTATTTTTTCTTTTTTCCTTTCTTTCTTTCTTTCTCAGAAATAGGCTCAGTTAGTTTATTGATTTGGTTTTACCCCAGTTTTTTAAATTGTAACAGTAGTTGTGACTCCTGGTTTGACCAGATACCATCGCCTTGACAGCACTTGTAGGCTTGAATCACAGCTACCATGTTTAGAAAAGTTCTTAGGTTCCGAAGGCCCTGTTAGATCATTGGATGGGAATATCAGAAACCAAGGCTATCTTACTGCACTTATTTGCAACACAAAAGTGTACATCAGTGGCTTTATGTGAGTCTTAATAATAGTTTTTTGTATGAGCATTAGTATTTTGAAGCCAACAATATGATAGTATGATGAATAGAAGACAGAGGATGTGGGGGACAATTATTTATCAGTGTGGATTAAGGAACAAGTGAAAAGGTCGATGCACTTATTATATGATGACATAGCTAATCAATGCACGCTCATTCTCTGTTTGATCTGCATTAGTGAGTTAAATCCTGCTCCTTTGTGGCTACAGAGGGCTCTTTTGCATTACAGCCAGCCTGTTTTTTCTACAGAAAGGCAGAAAATAGTGGATGGCCACATGGGGATACATGGCTAGTGGACTGCACAAAGCTAATTTTCTTTGCTTGCTCACATGGTAGTAATGACCAGTAACATAATGGAATTAAATAGATGAAGAACTAATAATTCTAGAATAGAGATAAATTTAATGCTACGCGCACGAAAAGGAAACAGGCAGGTAAACATGTAGTCCTGTCGTGTCATGGCGAGGAATGAGACTTCTCTGCCTCAGCTTCCCCATCTGTAAAGGGAGTTGGTCCTTGAAGTCTCTTGGCATCTAAAAATTTTTGAAACCACTCTATAGATCATGTAAGTTTTCATTCAGAAGACTATTCCTAATTAAAAATCATTCCTAGGTAGGATGGTTTCCTTCATGCTTATTTGCTTTTGTAACATCCTATTATTTCTAATTTCTAAATTCCATTATTCTTTCAGCCAACATTCTTAAGTTCCTCTCCTAGCATAGTTATAGCTACCATGCCACCCTTGGTCAATGTTCAGCTATGTGACATAATTCTCTTAAATGTTCCTCATCAGTCAAATTGTTCTGGTACTTAAATATTAGTATTGCTTTTTTTCTTCTCCTAAGCTCAATATCTCACTATCTATCATTGCCCTTCATTTATAGCTTGTCAGCCAATTTTAAATCCATGAGACAGTTCTCATTTCCAATCCAGTTGAGATTAATTTTTCAAGTACGATTTCTGAGGTGTTGCCTCTGATATCTACTGATTCTGGATGTAAGATTGAAAATTGCTCCTTGTTTCAAATTCGTTACCCTCACTGTTGTCACTCTCTGTTTCAGCACGTATATGTAGGATCATAATTTCACTCATTGCTGTTTATTGCTCATGTTTCTGCTGTCAGCTGCTTGCTCTCCTTTAAAAAAAAAAACAACTCCCATTATTTTTCTAGGGATTGTAATGTGATTTACCAGATGATAATATCTACAATTACTCTTTATTCATCTTCTAAAGTTCAGTGCCATACAGCCATCTGGTGTCTCATTAGCTCTGCAAAATCCCTAGACTACAAAGGAAAAAAAAATTACTCACATGGCTGAAGTATGTGAAACCTAATAAAACAAAGGAGACTGCTCATATTTTTTGAGCCAGGCATATAGGTAACTCTTGCGGGACCAGGCCATAAAATACTTTCAGAAGATTTCTTTGGTTAATCGTGTAAAGTAATTAGTATGAACACTGCAACATACTTCATGCAGAAGTGCTAATAGGCCTGTATTAAGGTTTCCCACGCATTTCTTTAACAGCTTTTTATCAATTACCCAGGCATTAGATTTTTGACAATATGAAAAGCAGTGTAAAATACTGTTAACTTGAAGCATGTTGATGGATGTATGCTTTCAGGACATTTGGAATCAAATGCAAAGTCTTCATCATTTCTTAATTAGTCATTTTGCTTTCTCTCTCCCTTCTGGTGCTAGAGACCCACATATCATCCCACTCAGTTTAGCATCAACATGATAAATTTTTTGGTCCTCTTCCTTAAACAGTAGATTTTCTCTCTCAAACTACTTGTCCTCGCCAATATACATATAAAACCCCATCATATTTGTCTTGCATTCTGCAACAATAATTCATTTTTTTTCTGTCTGGAAGGATGTTACTGCAAAGGAGCAGCTCTTTTTCATGCCCCCTTTTCTGACTATATCTGAGAAACACCTTTGAATTTGTTAACGCACTGTTCAGCAAAAACACCTACCCTATACCAATTTTAGTGTGTCATTATTAAGGTGTGAACCATTTTGTGAAAGGCAGCTTCTTATTGATATAGATATCATAAATATCTTTCAAACGACCACTCTTTGAACTTGTGACTCATCAGTCGGGCATCTCAAATTCCCTTTTGCTAACTGCAAAATACTGATCTTGCTTATTACCCCCATAACAATAACCCCTAGTTAGGAAGAGAATACTGCTTCTCCTGGCAAACTGCAATGATGTCTTGTGTTTCGTTACTTTCTGCCACTTAGCGTATTAAATCATCTTGCACACAGCCAGTCTTCTACATGCCTCTGCAAAATCCTAAATGTTCTTTTGTAGGATCCTGGATGCAGACTGGGTGATGTGGAATATGCAGGATGAATGTCGCTTGCTATAGTTAACTTATGGAGCCTGCCCCAGCTCAGAAATGCATTTAGCCTTGCATTTTGGTAAGTAATATAGGAGATTATGTATTTTTATCTCCTTAAGTACGGATCAGTGAAACAAAGAGAAATGAGGGATGCTTCCTCAGGGCTTGTAATGAGTCTGCAAGTGAATTTCCTGAAACCCAGCAAATAGCTGCCGCACTCTTCCTACTGAAAAAAGTTAAGGTCTCTAACCCAGTCTTCAACTGCTAGAAAATATTAATCAGAAAGGTAGAGGCAAATTCACCTACCTACCTCTAGCTGATTTGAGACAGCAGGGAGTAATTCAGGGTTACTTTAGCTGCTTTTGTATTATATATTTGTTACAAGCATTTTGATACAAGGATCGGCACTTCACCAGCCTGGGAGAGAGGAACATCCCAAAGACAACTTGCCCAGGAGAAACAGAGAGACTGGTCAAACTCTGGAGTTGGAGCTATGTACAAATGTAAAAAAATCAATAAATACTGCTTCCCCCAACACAAAAGCAAACCACAACATATCCCCAATGGGTTCTTTCAACTGCAGAGATTTAAATTCCCACTTTATTCTTATTTAATCACAGTCCAGATGAGAAATTATTAACACTAAGAAACTGTTTGGTCAAAATACCAATATTAAATCCACTCTGTATAGTTGGAAGTTTACATAGCTGACTGGCTGTGAAATAAACACTGGAATGAATGACTTCCACAGGTCAGAAAAGAATTTGCATGTAAACATCCTGACAAAAGAAGAAAGCCACTTTTAGACAGCCTCTAGATTAAAAGCATTGTGAATTCTTCTCAGGTTTAGCATAACAGTCCTGATGAACCAGTATGCTCTCTGGGATAAGAAAACATAACATCTCTGGAAAGAAGAGACTTCAGCGGAGCCAAGTCAGTTCAGGATCATTTAATTCAAAATCTCCATGTAATTTCCTTTTATTTAAACCATTATTAAGAAATATCCTTCAGCTTATCACATGTGAAGCGTAAGCTTCCTTTGGTATTAACTTTGACACATACAGAGCACTTGGGGGATTATATTAATTTAGGTGATAGTACCTGTTAGTGAGCATTTGATTGCCCTCAATGCAGAAGGATTTACTCTTGTTATTGATTTGTTGGCAAATATATTGGGTGGAAATCCCCTGGTATTGCTGGTAGCTGCAGATTCCAAATTTTATTGGATTTGTGAGCAATTTTCCTGTGTGTTTAAACTTGAGATCACTTTATAAAAAGAAAAGCCCGTGAGTAAGGTGAAAAACAAATGCTTGTTTTATTTTGTCGAAAAGGAAAGCTGCCTTGTTTTGCTTTGTTCCTGGTTGTTGATTACATTAGTCTGGGTTTTGTCATGGTTACTCTTGCGACAGGCATCGAAATGCGAACACATTGCTACAGGAGCCAGTAAGAAAGAAGCTATTACCTCTAATGGGCAAGTGGTCATTAGGGCACATTCTGTCTCCTGCAGAGGATAGAAATCAAGCCCATCCACATTTTAGTTGCTACGAATAAGTTTGTGGGCTAATATGACTTCTCTTATAGCACTATTTCTCTCCTAAATAATTTCCCTTAATCCTTTAGGCAGGAGTTAATGTAAACCAAGAATAAACCAGACTGCACCCTTGCCATCCCAGCCCCTGAGGCCAGGCTTGTTTCCAGACAGCACCTCCCCACTTGCAAACACCATGACAGACAGGCCCTCGGGCAGATGGGGCATGAGGAAGTCTGCCCCTTGTCTGCAGGCAAGACACAGCCAGGGAGTAGGTCCAGGGACCCCTGGGAGCACGCGGAGAGGACAGGGAGCATCTGGCTTCACCACTCCTGTGCTGCGCCTTGGTCTGTGCTCCAGCAATCAATATACTCTTAGTCCTTGTTATCAGGTCCCCAGGAGAGGTAAATTGATTTATCTTTATCTATTCTTTGCCAAGGTGCAATCCCTCTGTCCCTACACACTGAAATTTCTGGTAGAATTCCACAGCAGTGTCACAAATAATAAGCACAGAATTGGGCCTCCAGGACACAAAATGTCTCCTCTTTAGCGTTTCTTGAAGACCGATTCATAAAACTTGATCAGAATTAACAACGACAATAAAAAAGGTGAGTTTAATTAAAGCCATATTGGGAAATGTCTAAAGAAATAAAGTGTTTCATTATGTTCTCTTCTTATATCCTACAATATTCATCCAATTAAGGTCAGCACTCAAGCTATTTTTAAGATATGGCATGAATAAGATAACCTAAGATATCATATGATTGCTCCAGCTGAGACATAATAGTTGAAAGTCATCTTTTCCAATAAAAATAACAGTGAACAGCGCTATTAATTCATGGTAACGATACTACTGGGAGAAGTATATGACTTCCACTGCTGAATAATCAACAAAAGTAAATTAGCTTTAAGCAACAGAATGTATGTGTACGTCTATGTCTGTGAGAGTAAATGACCTTGAGAATAAAGAATGGAAAAAAGCAAATTAAATACAGTTTTAAGCATCATAAGAATATTTTTAAATTATATGTTTTGAAATGTAGTCCATGTGAATTCAAGACTCTGCAAGGCAAAATTAATTGTCATTCTCTTCTAACACATTTTAACTAAAATGCACAGATGTATACTTCTACCTGAAACCTTTCCAAATTTCAGCTTTATCACATGAAGAAATATGGTTCCTGGCACATTTCATTTTCACTTTAACTCAACAATATCAAAAGAAAAACATTAAATTTAATAAATCTGCATTTTCTTATCCTTTGTCTCTCAGTCCTCGCTGTCTCTTTCAAGTGGGCTGTATTTAAAGGGAAAGCATTTATCTCTGTTGTAGACATTTTTGATCAGCCTTTTCAAGCTGATTTAAAACTTTCAATGTCTTAACTTAGGAAGTCATTTTTAGCTGTTTTTATCTATTAACTTGATGGTTTTTTCTTTCCTACTCTTCCTGCCTCCTAGATATGTACCTAGAAGGTACATATTTTCCTAAAACTACCTGCTTTTGCTTTCCACTACATTTTTGCTATTTAATCAGGTGTGTGCAATTTGCAGTTTTACCTGTTCAGATTTAATGTGTTAGTTCAAAACCTTCTTGTCACCTTTGAAAAAAATACATTTTGCCTTTTTTGCAGTCCATTTCTCACTTTTTTTCATACATAGGTACTCCACTCACCTCCACATACTCAATGCCTCTTTGCATTTTTTTCAGGTTGCTTTTCTTACAGTCCTTTGAGTTACTTCAGCTTCAGTCTCTCTCATTGGATTGGTAGGCATTTTTTTCTCTATTAAATAGTCTTCAATATATCAAATGTGTTGTTATGTGGAGAGAAGTTGTCATGTTTTGAAGCTGATTGACACGGACTTTTACAGAAAAGAAGTTAAAAAATACTTGAAGACTTCGTGTTTTTCAGTTTGGAGTGCTTCATAACTGGAAAAATGGAAATAGCTAACTAAATGCTGATTGTGTCATTTAAGGCTATGCTCCAATAATGCCTCTTTTTTGATTGTTTAAGATGGTCATTTTCCTATGAAAAAGTAGATAGAGATACATAAACTTATTGAAATCTTGGGTTTATCTTGTCTTGAAAGGAACCAGTACTTCTCCAACAGTTTATGTACTGCAAATGTTCTGTATATGAATATATATAAACCAAGTACTTTTGCACATAACCTCGGAGTAACCATTTTGAAATTATTATATTGAATTGCTGTACAACTGTTATTGGCAGCTATTTTTAAGCAGAATCTAGGATAGCTTAATAGCACATCAAAGGACATGTGAATTCCATAATACTTCCACAGCCTAAAAGTGCAATTTGAATAATGATAATTATATGAGACATAATTAGAAGCAAACTAGAGACTGATTTGTATGGCCATTCTAACCATGATTTATTTTAAGAAACTGAAATCTTACAGGCATGATAGCATAAAAGATACTAATGTACTACAACCTCTCAGTATTTCAGGCAATATTGAAAACAAAAGTACTACAACAAGCTACTGTGTTGTAAGTTTTGAAAGAGTTAATGTGCCCTTGTATTGTTTTGGAGTCAGTTTGCTCCTGTAAGAAACACCATGAATGTGTTACAAGGCTTCCCAGAAAAATTTGGGGGAATTTGACTATGCTACGCTGTCCTTCCACTTGCTCATCTGGTGTGCCATCTTCTCCAAGGACTGGCCGTTGTGGGGAAGGACTTAGAGCAAGTGAACTAAATGCCTGTTGTTAACTAAGACATTATTAAAAGTTTATTTTGGTTCATGGGAACTTCCTAAAGGAAACCTGTCTTACTTTTTTGTTTCAGTCATGCTACAAATAAATTAAGGACATTAACTGAGAACAGAAGAAGAGAGAAAAAGGACAAGGGAGGAGGGAAGCTGAGTAGAAAGATGAAGCTAGGCAGAATCTGAAAGCTATGCTCTTTCTCTGCATGAGGCAATGTATACATAGTATGTGTAGGCATAGTCTGTGCATGTGTGTCTAGGTATGTGCATTTTACACTTTTTAACTATGCCTGCATGAAGAATCAATGCTCGGTAATCAGTTGTAAGATTCAAACATCTTTAGGTGATAAATTTTCTGAAATAAATATTACAGTGTTGACATGTATCTGTTATATGGTGTTAGTGACTGAAAAATACATAAATAATTTTGAATAAGTATGATATATGGGATCGATTCATTGCGACTATGCTGGATGACTGTCTAAGTAGACAAATTTGTCTTTCAATGATTAGAATGTATGCCTTAGATTTTTGTTCTCTGGAAATATCTAAAACTACAAAACTGCAATTAACTTAAAATTTACACTTTTTGTTATGGCTCTTAGTGACAAATATTTTAAGGGTATTTACAGAAGACAGAAAAGTCTGGGCATGGATAAAGCCACAAGAAAAAATCAAGAACTGTTTGAAAAAGTTTTGTGATGTTTTCTCAAGTTGATACAGACCATAACATCAGTAGGTGTTCTCCCAGCCAAGATTTGGATATCCTACATGCATTCCTACTGAAGGCATGCCAAACAAACAGAGAACTATTGACTTTCACTAACTCTGAATTTGATACAATGAAGATATTAAAGTAGTGTCTAAGAGGGTTGAGGAAAACATCAAGAAACCAAGAATCCAGCAAAGACCACTCAGTAGCTGATAGTCACCTGAGAGATGATGAATTCATTCAGGTCAAAAGTCTTGCTTTTTTTCATATTCATATATCTACAACCTAGGCAAATGACAAATTTCCACTAGCAGAAAGTGATAAAACAGATATTTGTCTTTGCAAGGTGGGATTTGCTCCAGTAAAGTTTTCAGCCATATGACAAATGTAATTATTTCAAAATCCTGTGGGTATTTACCGGTGCAATGAGTGTTTCAAACTGAACGAATATCCAATTCTGCTAGATTCCTATCATAATTGTGGATTTTTATTCCTGTTCTGAAATAATTTGGATCTGCATGTCATAAATTTGTAACTTGCATGTCATAAATGTGTGGTTTTCAAAGCCTTTTGTGTACAGAAGACATGTTTGGAACAAAATTACATCGGTTTAGCCAAACCTGAAAGTGCACCTTAGATTCATGAAGAATACATACATGAAAGTATTAGTCCTGCCAGTAATTTTCTAGTCCTTCAAAACAGACTACAAAAGCTCGCAGAATTCTGGAAGCTAGTGGATATATGGAGGGCAAAATGTTAGAATAACTTCTGTGTTTTTCTTTAAGTGTGTTTATTCAAAGCCTGACATACATATGTTTTTTTTTAAAGATACAGATTTTAGATATATGAGTTTACTTATAAAGATACAAATTTACATATATGATATATATACACAGAGATTTAGATATAAAGATTGATATTTTTAGATATAGGCTAGATATTTAGATTTTTTAAAAAGATTCGATCAATGATATAGGGAATATTAATTGAGATCTGTTGGAAAATAAAACATTTTATGTGTTTCAGAAGGAAAACACAAAGGAAAGCTCCTGATCTACTTCAGCTTCTTAGGAAAAAATACATGTTAAAAATAAGTGACTAAATAAAGTAATATGTTAATAACAACAGAGAGACTTACCTTGTATTAAAATCTTTGGAAATTTTGAACAGTTAATTTTGTGAGTTGAATTCCATTTTGTAACAAAAAGTCTTTGAAAGTTAAAGTCCCCTGCAGAAAAGATATTTTGATTCAACTATAACTTTCTGCTTGTGAATATAAACATATTCTCAAACTGATTTTGCAGTGGAAATAATAAACAGGTGGAGGTTTATTTTAAAACTGGATGTTAAAAGCTAGACTGCTAGGAATCAGGATGGGATTTTCTGTGTCAAAATGATTTAGGGACATCTAAGATGTCTCATATCTAAGAGACCTAAGTGGTAATCCTGAATTTTTCGGAGATCCCTAAGATGCACTGTCCTAACTTTCATATATTTTAGAAAATTAAACCATCTAAATTTCAGTTTGTTTTTTTCAAATGTGCTAAGCACCTTGGCATCATTACTAGCTTTCTTGTGGCCCACAAAACTTACTTTTTTTGACTCTCCCTTGTACAGCCCGATGAATGAATCTCTTTCAAGTTAACAAACTGACACAGACCTGCATTTAATGCAATATTTGGTGTTTTGAGCAAGTATTCTGCACAAATTTTTTTTCTCATAACTATCATTCTATCAAGTAGTGCTGCTGCTACATCTGTGATAACAATAATAATAATAGCAATAGTCACGATGATGCAGGTTAGGAATGCATACAATATTTAATTTTTGCCACAGACAAAAAAGTAATTTAGAAGGGACTGTGCAATGGCCTAGACTACTCTCAAATCCATAAATAAACTATTTTGTGAGTTGTAAACTTCTAATTTGCTTTGCTTGGCATACTTAATACATTCCCTATAGCGGACAACATCCACCAGCATATTCAACACCAAGTGATCTTAGCTTGTGAATTCCTCCTTCATTTCGAACTGTTCAAATGTTGTATCTGATGATGCAAGCAGGATTTTCATGTGCTTTTCACACAGAAGAAATAATAGATGAATGAAAATCTTTGCCATGCAAATTCTTTCCTGGAATGGCAAATGAGTTGTGACCTAGTTACTAAGTAGAAGTGATCACCACAGTATTGATGATACATGCTGTTCTAAAACTATGATAATTAAGGAGCATAATGCTTTGGGCATACAGTCAAAATTTCAGGAACTGATGAAAACTGGTGGATCTTTCTATTATTTTTTGATTCCTTGAAAATACCACATATTAACATCTTAAAAAAAAATCTTCAGAGTGCTTATGTTTGTCAGGAGGTCTACTTAATTAATTTTCATTATCTCTATCTATGAAAAGTCAGAACCAAAAAGGCCAGAGAGCTCTGTGGGCACTTGTCTAAAGGGACAGTTAAATATTGAACTAAAAACTATCAATGTCTCAAGATACATTTGCTTTTGACTTTGCTATCTCCCTCTTCAGTTTAAAATGTCATCTTACTAGCAGAGTGATTTATGCATGAGAATAGCTTTACAGATTTTTGTATGTTGATCTGATTATAGTTAGATGTCCCAGAAAAGACAGGCACTCACAAAAATACATTTACATGGTAAGTTCTTTATGAAGATTTGGAAGAGGAATTTCCTTTACTTTTCCTAGTAATGAGCAGATAATTCATGTTCAGCAATTTCTTTGATTCACATAGCCTATTTGTGCTCAAGAAATATTCATAAGGAGACAGAGATTTTTCTCAAATTTATGCAACATTCAAATGTCTTTTCCAAATATTTTTTTAAATTGTTTCCTTTTCAGTGTGATCTCCAGTTCATGTCGTTTTGTTTATCTGCAAGCTGCCAGTGTTTTGGGGTTTTTTCCCACCCACTCACTCATTAGGTGAAATCATCCTCAGATTTCAGATCAGAGCACTGAAATGGGATTTCAGCAAAAGTACCAGGAAAAAGTATCAGCCAGCTGTCAGTTAGAAACAAGGACAGAAGGACTGCAAACTTCAGCTAAAGAAAATTCATTCACAAGCACTTGTGAACAATTATATCATTAGCCACCTTGTTCTAATCTTCTCCAATTATACCATGCATTAGCATAAAGCTTAAACTATTTGCAGACTAAGTTCAGCACTTCATGTTGTGTGTGAAAACAGCTTTCAGGTCTGTAAACAAATGAGGGACATCTGAAATATTTTATGTCCTGTCCTTATAAAGAAAGAGTAAATAAAAGAAGATGACTATATCAGTATAGGAACAGCACTTTGTGGAGTGGGATTCCGTAGGCTGTATGGTGTTGAACTACACAACAGATTTCTAGGACACTTCATACTAAACTGAGGAGAAGAAGAATGGATTTCTGATAAACATATATTGTCTGTAAAAATCTGGGAGCATTTTCGCTCATGATCTTAATAATCTTCCAGTTAAAGGAAAGAGGAATAACTGCTAATGGACAACTGAGGTGAATGAGAAGGAAAGGCATGCATATGTTTCATCTTCTCAGTCCCACCAGGGGTCACAGTAACACTTTGCATTTAGCAAGTTCAAGACAGAATTTTTTAAGTCTGTCTAAGGATATGACCTGATGGGAAATTTTGGCCATTTAAGATCTTGTGGTCTTCTTTTTTCTGTACTTTTTGCAACATAGCTTTTTGCATATTGCCAGATTTTGCAATACTTTGCGATAATGGGAAATGTTCAATTGTTCCATAGCATATGCATGAGAGTTGGAGTATTATACTGTTCATCATCAGACTATGCTTCCCAAAGAGACCTGTGTACTGCCGCCCAGAAAAAGAGAAGAAATAAAAACATATAGCAAATTGGTTATCACGGGACCATATTGATTGCTGACTGTGTAGGGGATGGAATTTGTGCTGTTTGTTTGGCTAATGGGGGCTGGTTCAGGGAGGAGGGAGAGTTTATTTTTCATTTTTGCTGTTTGCTTTTCTGTTAAATATAAGACTACCTGGGTTCTTCTGACTTGAACTGTGAAAACTGTCTTGCCAGAGTAGGATAATGGTCCAGAATTTGGCACAAACCTTGGAAAATACTTCCAGGTTTTACAAATGGCATCTTTGCCAAAGTTTGAGGCAACACTCTACACCTTGTAATGGTCCTTGACTCAGAACAGTGTTTCACCAGTACTCAATTGTTCATTTAGTCACTGTCACTCAAGTATTATAGGAAGCTTTTAATAAGCTGATTTAGCGATCTTTTTAGCAATCCTTTCTATTAGATGGTCTTATATACTATGCCATCATTTACAATATTGCCTTTTTTTTTTTTAAGGACCGGTAATACTGTTCTACCAGTTTAACCCAATATTGATTTTCCTTTATATCTAACTCTCAAATTCTCATGCTGTCATAGAGGTAGAATGTCCTTAATACTTTAATAGGAACTATTATCTATGATCTTTCATTGTATTATAGATAATATGACTGTAGTACAGTAAGTAACTGAAGGACTTACTTCTTGTTTTAGTTATTATTTCTGATGCAGAAGGTGAAAAAGATAGTCTGATGGTAATACAGTCATCAATAGTTACCAGAATACAAAGATCATATTACTTATGAATGTCGAGAGTGAGCATATTTTTGATCTTCTTGTCATTGGTACAAATCAACAGTAATGCAACAACTGTCTATTGATCTCCTAGCCAGAATCTACATGACTTTGGATGCATATTACTATTTCCTCTAAAAATAGATTAAAACATAATGTCGATATTGTCTTGGTAACGCAGAGAAGGATCACATATCAAAATTCAGATCCAGGCTTTTGTAATCAAAGCATTAGAGATTTGAACAGAGGAAACAAGACAAGAGCTGAACTTGTCACCTAATAATGTTCACAGCAGACTGAGTACATAGTCTGTGCATCTTGTAAAATACTTTCTTTCTACTACTTTTTGGGGAGAAGAAGCTCATCTAGGCATGAGTAGGGTACATCACACCGGGGCTGATTTTTATATTAAGCTGAGGAAAACAAACTGCTGCTTTTCCAAAAACTAAACAACAAATTCTGTTTTGAACTCTGATCTTATAAGAAATGCTGAATTTTGCAGTTGAAACATGGTTTTAAACCCTAAATATTTGTAAAGTGTCTTGCACTTCAGAGACCATGAGGTACTAGCTGGCAGTAATGCATTTTGTGCAAGTGAAAAAGTTAGATGTGCAAGAACATGCAGCCTCCTGTTGAATAGTTGGAGTAAAACCACTGGCTACACCTGGCCTTGTACCTAGTCCATGAAGGTTGCTGCAGGAATGAGGATGATTCTCTCATGATGGAAAGTGACCAAATGGTTTGTGGCAGCTCTGGACTTTTACTCAAGGTGTAAACAGGGAGAGCGCGCAGCCCTCTTCCATGATGACACTGGTTATGCTTTAGGCCTCTTGGGATAGATAGACCATAAGCTGGAGCAAGTAGGCTACTGTGTTCAAGCCAGCAGCAGGAAGTGAGTTTTAAGATGCTTTTGCAACTGGCTCTTTCTCATTTATTTCTTAACCTACTTACCTGCAGACGTCTTGGGGTCCATGATTTCTGAATTGTCTTATGGTCATTCTTTAAAATGCTTCCCATTTTGAAGCAGGAAGACACACACACACTGAGTAGCATAGAGTTTTCTGGGCTCTAAAGAGTTTCAGAGTTGTGGAGAGCATTAGACATACTAGCGTCAATGGAAGAAAAGGAAAGGTGGAGCATTTATATGACAGCAGATCTTCTAAAGCTACTCTGCCATCCTTCTTCTCTGCTTTCTATACTTCACTTACGACCGTGTACTTGCCCCCTCCCCCCACTATAAGCATAGGGCATGGGGAAGCTATCAATTCAGAACTGATGAAAGACCCTTGGCTGAAGCAGTGCATCAGAGACTTTTGATAGACTAACAGTAAAATGGAAATGTGTGTCAAAGTGTAAGCCAGACGCGAGAGCCCTGAAGACCTACACAGCTGAAAGGAAAATAATTTTTTCCCTAAATTCAGGGCACCGTATAGTTTTAAACAATGGTTTCCAACTTGCTGGATAAATCTAGATGTGAAAACCCATATTTGGGGATCAATTTTGGCACCCAAACTCATACTTGGGTATTCTACGTTTGCCTGAATCCTGTTTGGCCAATAAATTTTCCCTCCTCCCACCATTTTACATTATTTATTGCTTGCTGGACAAATAGCATTGACTAACATTTTTGTATTTCAATCCACCAATTGTACATGTGAATCCATAAGATCTAAGGTGCAAGAACAACTCTAAATGGTAAAGCAAAATATTGTTTTTCAATTTGTCTTTTTTACCTATGAAACAACATATTAAAAAAAAAGCTAAAAAGCTGCAGAACCTTTAAAACAAATGGCCCTTGACTACATGCTTATCTAATGTGGGGTTTTTTAATATAAACTGACCTCAGTGATTTGCGGTTTGGCCTTGCCCGTTGAAATAAAAGTATACTACAGAAGAAACTAGAAGTAACAGGTATTAATAATGGAAGCTTTTATTATTCTAAAGCAGTTTCAATCTCATTTTTATTTGGGCAAGTACTTATATTGGACTGAAAGGGCTTTTATACAGAGATATGCTACATAATTTGTTTTGCATGATTAGTCGGAGTTCTAAGAGAAACTTTTCTGGACCTGAGCTGAGAAAGACTTCCTAAGCAAATAAAATTATAATAGTGATCTAACAGATGCCTTCAACCATGTGTGCTTTCCTGGCTTATAAAATTTTTATGAGAGTTTGTTTTGATGATGTAAGCAAAATTTTCTCATGATTTCTCTGCACGAAAATATAGACAAATGTAGGGATATTACACTACCTTTGCATAAATGAAATCTTGTCAGTAACCTGGCTTCTGTAGGAAACACTGCTATATTGGCACTCCAAATCCTCCCTGCTAAATATAAACCAATAGGTCCAAGCCTTAGGAACAAAAAAAAGAGAAAATAACCTTCAGTCTTATTCATATGGATTTCCTTTTTCCTCACCTTTCTTCTGTTAAAGCAAATATTACCAATAAACATTTTCTAAGTCTGATGTTTATGTTTAACAAAAGCTAGAAAGAGCTTAGAGAGCTCTTCTGATACAGAACAGGAGCAAATTAATATTGTGATTACAGTGAATTTCTAGAACTAAAACTTTCTCCTGAAAGGAGAGATCACATTTCTTTTACAGAAAGTAGAGTAGGAGGGCTCTGATTATTAAATCTCTTTGATGCTTTAAACATGCTAAACAGATTTAAAGCTATTTCCCTTAGTGTAAATATGAAGTAACAAAATATTAGTTTTATTAAACTGGGTGGTAAAACCGCCATAGCAGATTTGTCTATTTCTATAAAGTTTCTAGCCTAACCATTAAGACTGAGCTTAAAAGTGTCCATGCTCTGGAGAACCTTTCTGCTAAATGTAAGCTTCCATTCTTCTGATTTAGAAATTCAGCTGAATACTTATAAACACAAAAGTACACCCTGGAGACCTCTATCTATCTGAAGTGTTCCCTTGACTATCCATTTTGCACATGTGCATTAAACTTTTGAAGCTGGTATATCTTTGTAAGGCTGTTTAGGGTAAGTACGGGTGTTCAAAGAGCCAGGTCATCTGCTCGCTTACTCATCTGTCTTTTACTCTTCTGGTCAGGATTTCAATAACTTGTTGAGAAATTAAATTTAATATGCTGTATTTTCTTTATAAAATCAAAATGTTTGCTTACTAAATCACTTACCATGCAAAGAGATTGAAATTATGAGATAATTGTCTATTGACTTTTTAATAAGTATGACAAAAATCAGACAATTTCTGCCTTCATCAAGTGTGCTGATGTTAGAGCTTTGGCTGAACCTCTTTTTGCCTATTTTAAGTCTCCTCTGGGTTTTGAACATTCATCTCTCCTATTGTTCGTTTCCTAGTTTTCTAATACCAAGGGAAAGAGTATGAAGCCTTGCAGATCTTTTGCAGTCTCATTGAAAAGATGAAAACAGGATCCACAAGAGAGAACTAGAGATGTAGATGAGATTCAGCCAGGTTTTGCTAAAATGATTGGGGTAAACAAATCTGCAGAAACATGTTCAGAAGCCATCTTTTAGCAGATAATATTTCAGCTGTTACACACTTACTGTGAACAGTTTAGGTTCTTGCCGCAGATTGTTGTCTTCAAAAGCTTTCAGTGTCTTAGCAGTATTGGTTTTGGACTGTTGGGTTTTGTCGGTATAGGAGTTACTTCAAGGTAAACATAAAGATATGATAATACAGTAGAGTGGGTTTTACTGCATTAATTTCCTTAATAGGCTACCTGTGGGCAGAAAGCACGAGGTAACCAATTCCACTTTCAATACTAGCCCACAAGGAGCAGCTGTTAAATGTTGCATGCACGTAACACCCTTCTTCCATACCCAAATGCCCACATGTGTGTTACTTTGTGTAACTTAGACCGGTTTTGTGACCCCTTCTAATTTTCTGTTGGTGCTAAGAAGCAGCAAATAGTGATGTATTTTAGTAACTCGGTCCCCTCTACCAATGCTGCTACAACAGAAACATCAGTTTAGATTTTGGATGGCTTGATTATTTTTTTCTCCCTGCTACATTATTTACATTTGCTCATGCTCTTTACTGTAGTGCAGTCAGAGCAGATTATGGGATATGTCATGGTTCCCAGAAGTACTCTTTGCAAAAGACAGTTCTTCCCAAAATGGCACTACAACATTAGGCAATGGGTACATTCTGAAATCACTCCCAGATATACGCCTTGCTGAAAACCTGCTTCGAATATTGGTTTTTCAAGTATGTCAAAGCTTAAAGCTTTTCTCTTCTCTAGTAGCTTTGAGTTCACAGAATCACAGAATCACACAATGTTAGGAGTTGGAAAGGACCTCTGTGGGTCATCTAGTCCAACCTCCCTGAAGAAGAAGGGTCACCTACAGCAGGCTGCACAGGACCGCATCCAGGTGGGTCTTGAATATCTCCAGAGAAGGAGAATCCACAACCTCCCTGGGCAGCCTGTTCCAGTGCTCCATCACCCTCAGAGGGAAGAAGTTCTTCCTCATGTTCAGGTGGAACTTCCTATGCTTCAGTTTGTGCCTGTTGCCCCTTGTCCTGTCACTGGGCACCACTGAAAAGAGTTTGGCCCCATCCTCCTGACACCCACCATTCAGATATTTATAAGGTCCCCTCTCAGCCTTCTCTTCTTCAGGCTGAACGAGCCCAGCTCCCTCAGCCTTTCCTCATAGGACAGATGCTCCAGTCCCCCATCATCTTTGTAGCCCTCCTCTGGACTCTCTCCAGTAGCTCCTCATCTTTCTTGAACTGGGAAGTCCAGAACTGGATGCAACACACCAGATGAGGCCTCATAAGGACAGAGTAGAGGGGGAGGAGAACCTCCCTTGACCTGCTGGCCACACTCGTTTTAATGCACCCCAGGTTCCCATTGGCCTCCTTGGAAACCAGGGCACACTGCTGGCTCATGGTCAACCTGTCTTCCACCAGGACACCCAGGTCCCTCTCCGCAGAGCTGCTCTCCAGCAGGTCCGCCCCAAGCCTGTACTGATGCATGGGGTTGTTCCTCCCCAGGTGCAGGATCCTGCACTTGCCCTTGTTGAATTTCATCAGGTTCCTCTCTGCCCAACTCTCCAGTCTGTCCAAGTCTCGCTGAATGGCAGCACAGCCTGCTAGTGTATCCACCATTTCTCCCAGTTTTGTGTCGTCAGCAAACTTGCTGAGGGTACATTCTAACTCTTCATCCAGGTCATTGATGAAGGAGTTGAACAAGACTGGGCCCAGTACTGACCCCTGGGGGACACCACTCCAACTAGACTCCGCGCCGCTGATGACAACCCTCTGAGTTCTGCCATTCAGCCAGTTCTCAACCCACCTCTCTGACCACTCATCCAGTCCACACTTCCTGAGCTTCCCTAGGAGGATGTTATGGGAGACTGTGTCGAAAGCCTTGCTGAAGTCGAGGTAGACAACATCCACGGCTCTCCCCTCATCTACCCAGCCAGTCATGCCATCGTAGAAAGCTATCAGATTGGTCAAGCATGATTTCCCCTTGGTGAATCCATGTTGACTACTCCTGATAACCTTCTTTTCCTCCACTTGCTTGATGATGACCTCCAGAATGAGCTGCTCCATCAACTTTCCCGGGATGGAGGTGAGGCTGACCGGCCTGCAGTTCCCTGGGTTCTCCTTCTTGCCCTTTTTGAAGATTGGAGTGACACTGGCTTTTCTCCAGTCCTCGGGCACCTCTTCTGTCCTCCAGGACCTCCCAAAGATGATGGAGAGTGGCTCAGCAATTGCATCTGCCAGCTCCCTCAGCACTCGTGGGTGCATTCCATCAGGGCCCATGGATTTGTGGGCATCCAGATTGCTTAAGTCCTCCTCGACCAAGGAAATGTCACCCTCTCTGTAGGCTTCCACTCTTACTTCCAGGGCCTGGGATTCCTGAGGGCCGGCCTTGGAACTGAAGACTGAAGCAAAGAAGGCATTCAGTAACTCTGCCTTCTCTGCATCCTCCGTCATCAGGACACCCACCTCATTCAGCAGTGGCCCCACATTATCCCTAGCCTTCCTTTTGCTACTGATGTACTTGAAGAAGCCCTTCTCATTGTCTTTGACATCCCTTGCCGGATTCAGTTCCAGGTGGACCTTAGCCTTCCTCGTTGCATCCCTGCATGCTTTGACAACATTCCTGTACTCTTCCCAAGTGGCCTGCCCCTCTTTCCACATTCCATGGACCTTTCTTTTCCACCTGATCTCCTCTAGAAGCTCCTTGTTCATCCATGCAGGTCTCCTGCCTCCTTTTCTAGGTTTCTTGCTCAGGGGGATGCACCGCTCCTGAGCATGGAGAAAGTGATGTTTAAACAGTGACCAGCACTCTTGGACCCCCCTGCCTTCACAGCCCTGGCCCATGGGATTCCTCCAAGTAGTTCCGTGAAGAGGCCAGAGTTAGCTCTTCTGAAGTCCAAGTTTTGATCCTACTTATCACCCCGCTTCCTGCATGCAGGATCATGAACTCGACCATTTCATGGTTGCTGCAGCAGAGTCCACCTCCAACTTTCACATCCTCAACCAGTCCGTCCTTGTTTGTCAGTACAAGATCCAGCAGAGCATCTTTTCTTGTTGGTTCCTCCACCACTTGCATCAGAAAGTTATCATCGATGCTCTGCAGGAGCCTCCTGGACTGCATGTGCCTAGCTGTGTGGTCTTCCCAGCTGATGTCAGGGTGGTTGAAGTCCCCCATGAGAACCAGGGCCTGTGACTGTAAGATTGCTTTCAGCTGCTTGTAGAAGGCTTCATCAACTTCCTCTTCCTGGTCAGGTGGCCTGCAGTACACACACACAGTAATGTCACCCGTATGAGCCTGTCCCTTAATTCTAACCCATAAGCTCTCAGCTCGTTCCTCATTTGCCCCCAGGCCAAGCTCAATGCATTCCAGTTGCTCCCTCATATACAGAGTAACTCCACCACCTCTCCTTGTTGATCTGTCTTTCCTAAAGAGTCTGTAGCCATTCCTGACAGCATTCCAGTCATGTGACCTGTCCCACCACGTTTCTGTGATGGCGACGAAGTCGTAGCCATCCTGCTGTACAATGGCTTCCAGCTGCTCCTCTTTATCGCCCATGCTATGTGCATTGGTGTAGACGCACTTGAGCTCTGCTGTCAATCTCACCCCTGACACTGGCATGCCACACCTGGGCTCCTCCCTAGTGAACTGGGCGATGTCCCCTCCCCCCTTCGAACCTAGTTTAAAGCCCTCTCAATGAGCCCCGCCAGCTCATGGACAAGAATCCTTTTTCCCCTTTGAGATAGCTGCGATCCGCCTGTCGCCAGCAGGCCCGTTGCTGTGTATACCTCTCCGTGATCAAAGAAGACAAAATTCAACCGATGGCACCAGTCCCTGAGCCACCTGTTAACCAGGTGAGATTTCCTGCCCCTTTCAGTGCTGTTCCCTGCCACTGATGGGATGGAGGAAAACACCACTTGCACCCCCATCCCTCAACCAGTCGCCCCAGTGCCCTGAAGTCCCTTTTGATGGCCTTGGGACTTCTCTCCACCATCTCATCACTGCCAACCTGCATTACCAAAAGGGGGTAATAATCAGAGGGCCACACCAGACCAGGGAGCTTCCTAGCGACAACGCTAACCTGGGCCCCAGGGAGGCAGCAGACTTCCCTATGGGATGGGTCTGAGTTCCGTGTCACTTGGAGATGATGCACAGAAAGGAATGCACACAAATACAAACACACACACATCCTTTTTTCAGCCAGTGTGTTGGAACCTCCAGAGGATGAAAGACACTCAAAAGCTAAGACAATCTGACCCTTCTTGTGGTACCCCTCTACTCTGGCCTATTTTTTCTCTTCAAGGTCAAGTGTCTTCTGCCACACCTCAAAATAAACACAAAAATAAAACTAGTGCTTCTTGCCTCTGTGGTAGCACTGTTACTCTTTAATAGCAAATAAAAACGGTAGCAAAAAAGTTTGTTGCTGTAGTAAGGATTATTTAACCTGAAAACATTGTGAAGAAATGATCTGGATTGTATTTAAGATAGGAAAAAGAAATACAAAGGCTAGAAATTGTTGGGCTTAGAGGCATAAATCAGTTACTGGTTAACTTTTACAGTTACTGCTTAACTAAGCAGTTTCTCACATCTAAATAAGTTATCCTGTAATTTTCCCCTACATCCTTCTCTTACACTGTCTGTAGAAGCTGGTTACTTTCAAAGACAGAATATTGGACAACATATGTGCTGCCTCTGCTCTGGCACAGAAGATCCAGTGCTCAGATTCAAGGCGACTTACAGCACAGCTGTTGTCCTTTGGTCCTTTATCCTGTTCCCTCTGTCATCCTCTGGCAAGGTATGGCAGAGTGACAAGTCACCTAGATGTACTTAATGTGAAATGAAATATGCTGCTTTTTGTTGCTTCTGTTTATTAATTTTTTATTTTAATAGCATGTCATCTTAAAATACATTCTTGAAAATACTTTTGAACTAGGGAGCATATTAGTCTACAGGTCATTTTATTTATGCTTTTTTTCCCACACTGACATGCTACCAAAACTGCAGCAAAGAGATTTTGACTTTTAGGAGAGCTAGGTAATGCCGCAGTGCAGAGTGAATAAAACAATAATGTCAGATGTGATTTTTTTGCATGTCTGTGTTTCTCACTGTTTTTTGAAAACATACATATATATATATATATATGCATACAGTCTGACCCACAGTGTGTTTCTGTATTTGCCCAGGAAAATACTAAAAGTTCTGATGAATACTTCCCTGTTCTGACCTTCCAGAGCTCTGCTTATTCACGGAATACTTTTATATCCTGACCTGTAGCAGATATGGCCTGTTATGATAGATCATGGAAGGCTGTTTTTAAGTACCAAGGCCATGCAGTTTTCCATACCCTTGATAGTAAGGGCTTGATGTTTTCAGCCTGCTGCATACATATCCTTCATCCCTATTTCACTATATACAAGCTGAGAATTTGAGTTGGAAGGTAGCTGAGACAGCTCTTTGCCTAATCATCTGTATAGGTAGAATTCCCCATAGGACATGCCAGCTTGTAACTAGATGTAAATGTGTGACCTAAATGCTATACATACAGGAGAAAATTCAATTTCTAACACTTGTGTGGGGAACTGTTACTTCTTTCTCAGGAAAACTTAAATTATGACAGAGAAGTTACGTTAAGATCAATGTGAAGTTTTTGCTTTTATGAATAGTAGATATTAATGGCTACTGGTGATGATCATGCATAATAATCTAGGCTAAAAATCATGCCTGAGCTGTACGTCCACAATGTCTGAACGTTCAGGCAAGCAAAGAGCAGAAAAGGTGGATGCACCTGCCGCTTGATATCAACTCCTTGAAAAGAATTCTAACTGCAAGAGTGAGGCTGTGCAATTGAAGATACAAGACAGATGAGACCTGCAGAAAAAAGTAGGGTGAGGTACTTCCTGTTGGTTATTTTGAAAGTAGTTTTGTGCAGTACAGTAAATATCTCATTGTCTAATAAGAAATTGGTTTTAAGTAGTTTAGTTTAAAACTTCTTCTTAGGAGTTGCTATTTTCTGGAAATTCTGTTAGACTTTTCCATGAGAATTCAGCTCAGATCCAGTTCCAGTAGAAATGGGCATACTTACAGCTAAGAACTAGACTCTTCTGTTAATGTCAATAGCAGCTGTTCATGAGCACCCAAGGACAGACTTTTTTCCCTCAGGGTATGTTCTACTTTGACGTTCCTAAAGTCTATAACCCTTTAAAGTTACTGGGAGTTACGTGCTGTGGTATGCATCAAGATACAAGATATACCCTGCAGTTAAATATAATAACATTCCTCTTTATAACCAGTACTGGACACTGTATTCACATTGCTGAAAAACATACCTTGACTGAGGGTTTGAACTAGTGGTCTGTGTAGTTATTTGCATCCGTCAGTGTAAACAGAACTAGATGTATCCAGTTTGTCATAGCAATCGGTAGACAATCAACAAGTTCTTACTGTGCTGTGCCAAATCTTTAGCATGGCAAATCAGCAGTTCTGCAGCCTGCAGCTGCCAGCTCCCTAGCAGAGTCCTGTGTAAGACAGGGAGTAAATGAGGAAGTGCTCACCCGCTGAAAGTGGTTTCCCTCATGATCCTGGAGGCAGGTGTGTGTCTAGGACTCCTCTTGCTGCTATATGGTGTGCAGGCAAGACTAGATTTTCTATTTTTTTATCATTACGTATATTGTGGTTTTTATCATTACCTGGAATAGAATTTCTTTATAATTTTCCATCATTCCTTTTAGCACTGCATAAGCATGCAGGTGTGTGTTTATGCACATTTCTCAGTGGGTTCATATGCCTTGGATGAACCTCTTTGCCTGGCTCTGAGACCATCTAGTTCTTACTCTCATTACTTGTGAAGCTGCCACCTGTCTTCTTCGAGCTGCTGCTGCATAAGCACTTTGGTTTGGTGCGATTCTTTAGTTTTGTTATAAGAAATTATGCCAGTAACTATTTAACAACATAACCAGGCAGTGCCACAGAAATGGGAATATGGTGTTTACCCTTGATTATACAGTATCATTTTACCTGCTTGCTCTGAACAACACTTTCTGTATGTAATGCATTGTATATTGATGAAGCAATGCCACAGAAGCTTCCTACATCTGCTCTCTCTGCTGCCTGAAAGTGGCTGTAATTATTAACATGATAGCTAATCAACAAAAATATCTGCCAGACACTATTTAATGGCCTCAGATTTCTCTTCTTCAGAAACTAAGGACATGAAAGTGAAAATGAGTGCGCAATATGTTCACTGATTGCAATATGTTCATTCTTATCTCTTTCGCGTTTTGTGCTGAAATCCAGCAGCACTGTTCTGCTGGAGTGTGAGATACAATATTGAACAACTTGTTCTCCAGTACTTGTTAACAGAATTAAGACAAAGCCTGCGGATACTGCTAACTTGTGATTATCTTCCTTGAAAATATCCATCTTATACTGTAGTTGTAAACGAGTGGTATGCATGCTATCTGCTATGAATGGTCATAACACTATTGTTTTAATTGAGTAAGCTTTATATTTTAAACAGTATTGCCATCTTGTGGTTCTGACAAGTTTTAGCACTCTGTTTCTTATTGCAACCCTTTTTTTCTTTGTTGTGTTGGCAAGAATTCCTGAAATGCCATGGCACGTACAACAGAATTGTTATTGCCACAGCTGCAAAACATTCACAGAAAAAAGTTAAAGCCTATATCTCAATGTCATAAACTATTTCTTCAGTCTTTCAGTATGATAATTTATCCACATCCACTGAAAGGAACAGAGGAGATAGTTAAGTTTTTTAATAGAAGGTTCATTGTGAGACACCTGATTGTAAGAGCTGCCATTAATTATTACCCACTTTTGAAATGGACTTTGTTCCAGACACATATCCTTCAGCAAGTGTCTGGACTCGTCATCTGTGGCTCCTGAACCACTTATAGCCCACAAGATCATCCACAGTCCAAAAAGAGACTTGTGCTATCATAAGAGTACTTTTGTCTCAGACATTAATAGTAAGGGCTCAGAAGAATGTTCTGAATTCACAGTGGCATAAGTCAAATATCTTTTTTTCCTCAAAAAATATTTTTTTTTCTGTGTTTGCACAGCTCTAGTCCTAAGGGTCCATGCTCTGACTCACTTGTGGACGATGTTAATCAATAATAATGTACCACTGTCACTGGCCTCAGAGAATGCCCTGTCAGAGTTCAAGACATGCAGCCCATTTGGCAATGGATGGGCCAGCTCAGTACTTCAAAGAGTGAATAAATTAGCCTTTTTATCCAGGAAACTGAAGATACGATGCCTTTGTCAAAACTTTTTACTGCACCGGTCATTTGTCAGATAACTTGACAACTCTGCCTTGTCAGATGAGTTGCTGAGCACCTGATGTTACATGGTCCCACTGAAAGAAAGAGGTTGTGACTTCTGCTGGAGATTAAGAAACTGGCAGGATTTTTTTTTAATCTCTCTTTTCTATGAAAAATGTCAAGCTGCTTGTTGTCTGCTCAAACTTTTATAGAAAATAGCAAGTCTCACATCAGGACTACTTATACTCTTGGTATTAAATCTTTTGGTGACCCCAAGAGAGTGCCACTCATCGCGCCCAGAGCCAAGGCTTTCCATATCTGAAGTCAAGGCCCTGTAAACAAGCAATGGTTTCCCTGAGGCTTTGCTCTTTCCCACTCTTCTTGGAATTGTTCTACCTAGTATGCAATCAGGAGTTTTCAATATTCTGGATTTGAGATCCTGTAGAAATCTGCCAAGTACTGAGCAGGTACCTCTGAAAATCCCATCTATGTAAAACACTGTATAGTGTACATGAACTCATGAACTTGCTGTTTTTCTTTCAGGACACTGTTTCAGACTGAGCCTATGAACAAGGATTTCCTGTTTTGCAGGTAAATTCCAAGCATTGACAGGGAGGGAAGTTTATTGACAAAGAGCTTTTCTTGGTAAACCAAGGATTCCTGACAGTCTTTCTCCATATTAAACTTTATAAAAGCTGTACCTGTCAGTGAAGTATTTTGCTTTTGATGAAACAATATCTTCTCATGAAAAATCCCTATAGCCTCAGAAATTAGGCAATCCTTGATTTACAGTAAGATGTGTGAAGAAATATGTATATTTTACATCTATGCACTTCAAAATATTACTTCAAAAGTCTATTCTGAATATGTCGTTCAAGTCCAAGTTGAAGTATTCTGTTTTAACTTTCCTGGTGATAAGTCTAAAATGATGAGTTTGTGGAAGTAGTATCTTCAGAATGGAAAGTCCCAAGATGAGTAGCCTTCTAATGGAAGTAAACTAAACACAAACAACAGGAGCTGTATTTACGCATGGGTTTCTGAGATGAGTTATAATACTTATTGACATCCATTTTTTGTGCTTGAACAGTGAGCCCTGCTAGTGGACCTGTGCTACACATTTCCTATTTTTACTCCTAAGATGAGCAGCCTACCCTGAAAAACACCTTTGTGATTGGTAAAAAACTTTCTCTCTGTAATAAACCATAAAGCAAATCTATTAAAATAGATTGAGATTTTTAATAATTTTTATGTCTTCTAATGGATAAAAACAGATGACATCATTCTTTCACTGTAGTGATACTAGAAAATGAAAAGTTGTCATGGTTCAGGTTTCAGAACACACTACACATGATGTACTGCACATCCTTTACACCCAGAATCCGGACTGGGGAGACAGAGGATGAGGATCATCTTTTTTATGCATCAGTGTAGTGAACATCTGCCAAAATCTATCTAGTTATTTTAATTCTCCGTTTCAACAAAGTTGACCATCTGCTCTGTCATCAGCAAAGATCTTGTTACAAAAGCTAAATCAGAAGCTCACCTGTCTTGTGCATCTTGTTCTCGCTTAACACAAACACTATTGTAACGGTATCCATCTGTAGGTATGATGGTGACCTGAATCAGGTACATGCTTATTGAGTCAAAATTAACAGCTGGAGTTGCAGTAAACAGAACGCCAATTAAAATCTTTAGACTCTATCAATAACTAAAAGGCATGAAATTAAGTGTACTGCTTAAAACAGTCATTCTGTATAATTATGATACAGGATCTTCAGACACATATAAAAACCAGTAACTCAGAAATTATAATACAGAAATTTTCCTGAAGGTGATTCTAAACTCTTCAATGAAATTGTTGAACTTGCATTCTTTTTGTATTTTCAGTTACACATTTAATAACACAGAACGACTCTGTCACTGGATAAATATAAAATTCAATACCATAACAAATTGTCAAATTAGTGTGTAATATTAGAAACTCACTTTTGTAATGGTCTGATTTTTAATATAATTGCTCAAACTACAAAATAGTACATTCCATTTTTCACTTTTCTTTTTTCCCTCCCTGACAAAATGAGGGAAAATAAGAGATAGTTGTTGGAACCTTTACATAACTTCAGTGTTCGCTAACAGAAAAGAAAAATGTTAGAGAAGAGGTTATTATCATATAATTTGAGTTAGTTGATGGGCTTTTATATTGCTTGCACAGCCATCACTGGCCTTGAAGAATTTTATTCTGTTAGTTTTAACCAGAAGACGGTGGAGGCTTTGCAGGACTGTAAAGACTTCAGTAAAATGTTAGTTTCTCATAGGAGGAAACCTGCCAGAGCCAGTAATCGTTAGGAACTGACCCCCCTGGCTCAGACTGTGGGACAAGCTGCACCAGCAGGAAACTCTGTGTGTTACTGCAGCCCAGGCCAGCTGAACCTGGGCCTCCAGACTGCTGCCAACGCTCACAATCTTTTGCTACCTTTGTCAAAACCCGAAGTTTTCTCTAATTGAGGCTGCTGATAACAGTATATTGTTGATGCTTAGCACTTAGCAAAAAGGCAGCATTTATGTTATGTGCTTATTTGCAATTCACTAGAACTGTTTTGTCTAGCATTGGAGTGAACTTGTTTCTGTGCGCTAAGTACAGTACTATCAGCAAAAATTACATGACTTCATCAATCTCTCTCAATACCAATTAGTGGTTATTTTCCAGAACAGTCCGATTTAGATTAAGCTAATCTATTACTTTATTAGTATTTAGATTATCCTGATGATCGTGATCCAGCTTCTTTAATTCGGCATGTCAGCATGCCTATGTAGGATTGCTCTGTCGCAGACAGTCCTTTCAAATTTTGTTAGAGACTCATTAGCCTTACTGACGCATCACATTGTGTTCCAAGAAACACCTAGCAATCAGGCCTTACTCTCTGAATTACACGTCATCTTTCCTAAGTATTTGTTAATTGAACAATCATAGGATTGCATTCAAGCAGCAGAGGTGATTTGAAATAAAAAAAATATTCTAGTTATGCTTTACTACATGCAATTTTAGGCTGTATATAAGTAGAGTTAACAGACTAAAGCATGGTATTTACTCACAATGAAAGCAAATTTCTCTTCTCTCATGAATTTACCATGTCTCTTTCAAAATACTTCTCACCACAGCACATTCAGCAGGTCCACTCGCAGGACCTCATCTCACGGCAAGGCCACCTGGGGCCCGTCCCGCCGTACCTGCAGAAGGCAGGCAGGGCACGGCACGGCAGGGCAGGGCTGGGCAGGGAAGCAGCCGCAGCCACAGCCGCAGCCCAGTAAGGCCAGGCAGGTTCTCAGGCAGCCAGGCTGTGGCTAAGGCACGCAGCTGAGCCGGGCAGTTGGGGTGAAGCTCACTGAAGTGTGGGGCCAGCCAGGGGCATGGCTGGGACACGGCTGAGGCAGGGCATGAGCTTCAGGGCATCTCCACCTGCTCCAGCGTCCATCGGCTGCAGTGTAGGTGTCTGCTCCACCGTGGACCTCTTCACAGGCTGCAGAGGAAACTCTGCTCTAGCACCTGGGGCACATCCTCATCCCCTTCGTTCTTTATCTCTGACCTTGGTGGTGGCAGGGCTGTCCCTCACACTTTATTCTCAGTCCTCTGCCTGTAGAACATGTTTGCCCTTTCTTCAACATGCTCTCACAGAGGCACCACCAGTTCTCAGTGAGGGGCTCCGCTGTGCCCTGCTGCGGGGCCGTCGTGGAAGCGGCTGTGCCTGGCACAGGGCAGCCCAGGCCGCCCCTCACAGAGGCCGCAGCTGCAGCCCCCTGCTGACAGCACCTGGGCACACACACTCGATACAGTCTCTTCAAGTGACATACCCTAAAATATACACTCTAAGGCATTGCTTTGCTGTCCATGATAGCAACATCGGTGTTTTAATATTTAGGTTTTCCAGGTCATGGTACTGACTGGCTGCAGAGATCAAAGGACAACAGATCCAATATTTAGCTTTAAAGGGTTTCAGGTCTTCCACATTTTCAAAGACAGAATAGGGATGAGTGCTTAATAAAGCATGTGAAATAAATACCGATGTTGACTGACTGTTAGCAGCAACTGTTGCAGGCGCAGTTACTCTTGTGAGGTTAATCTGGTAAGGCCCAACGCACAGGACCACTGGAGCTGTTTCTGACCAGGATCCATGGTGAGAGGCAGATCAAGAGAGACCATCCACCTCACTCAAAGCAAGGGGAAGCAGATATCCTAGACATTTTTTTCAGGTAGTGTTTTAATAATCTGTTTTTCTCTTAAGTTTGCTAGAGACTAGAATCATGGCCAAGTGACAAAGAAGAAGTAGTTCCTGGTGTGTGAGGTCCATGAATACTCCCTGGGGCCCAAGCTCTGTCACAGCAGCAGGGGTTTCCCCAGGGCTCAGCCTGTCCTCCTCAGCCTCTTGCCAAGTCACTGTAGCTAACTGCTCAGCCGGATAACACTGGGGAAAAAATGGCCTAAGATATATAATATATACTTGATGCAATTTTTTCTCAATATGGAATGGCTTATTGGGATATATCAGATGTTCAAATACATGACATTAGCATACTGTCTCTGAACAAAGCACTGTCCTCTGCGCTAAAGTTGTCCAGGTAATAGTAGAAAGTAATTCTGAAGGTTGATAAGTGTAATTGAATGCATTCAGGGCACAACTGCAAATCTCTTGAAGCTGTCATAAACCATGCAAAGCTACTTCCTCGGTGACAGTTTGTTTAGCATAAAAATGGAATCTGAAGAGCCTAAGCTATTTATTTCAATTCAGTGAGATACTCAGCAAAGCTTACAATTGTGTTACATTCTGTAGAAATGCAGTGTCTCCTGAACATACAGATGATGCCATCCATATCATTAACATAGATACAACACTGCCTTTGTGTATATGTGTGCATATATACAATATATACACATCAGTGGGAAGGGTAAAAATATATTTATTTTGCACAACTTAAATGCTTTCAAAATTAGAGAGCAGCAGAATTGTGGTTTTCTATAGTCTTTGTCTCTGGTTTAGTGTGTATTCTTTCTAAAGTAAATACCAGCATGGTTTAAAATAGTAAAATCATGACCATGACCTCAATGGCAGCACGGGTGGTTTCTCTAACGTCTCTAGATATTTGTTTTAGAAAATTTGTTCATTCCCACATATTAAAAGTTTGGTAATTCCTCAGTTTTGCTGATACAAGCATTTGTAGAGCAGTGTGGTCATGAACATGAAGAGTATATTTTTTTCTCTTTTTATATATTCTAGCAATGAGCAAATTCAGTTCACATTTGTGATACTGTAAATTAGAAATCCCATGCAGATTTAATTTCATATAATCACTGTCTTTACAGCAATAATTAAACATAGTTGAGAAAAAAATAGTTTTCCAGTGACAAGACACAAGGAATTTTTTTATGGTGTTTTTTTTTTTTCTTTGATGGCAAAATGTCTACTATTTTTCAATAATGATAGAAAAATGCATGGAACCTTAGAGCAAAGAGGTGTTGCCAAGGTGCTCTACAGCAATACATTCCTAAAACTCCAAGTAATTTCATTAGTAGCAGCACAAATTTTTTTTAACAGCTGAACAATATTATCATGAGTCTGCAAATACTAATTAGCGGTCACTTCGCTCACATATAAAATAAATGCGTAGTGTTTCCTAGAAATTGCTTGGGGAGAAAATTCTTCACCTAGCTCATTTATGAAAAATAATTGTAAAATAATAGATTTATCAATTATCAATTTTCTGGTGCACGAAGATGCTAACAAAATATCTTTATTTTCAATCAGAAGACAACTTTCCAATAACAGAAGAATTGAGTGGTAGATTTCCATGAAATTTTTTTATTAGATCTATTCTAAATCTGTCTTGAAAATATATATTTTATTATAAAATAGTTAAAGCATAAAAAGGCACAGTGTTTTGAAGCATTGTTAAGAATGTGGGAAAATGAACATGAGGTTATACATACAGTTAATCAAGTAGTCAAGAAGTAATAAAGTCATGAGAATAGACCATTGTGATGAAAGAACTCTCTTCTCATGAGATTAATTTCTTCATGTTGACTTGATGTTTATTTTTTATTGCCATCTTTGGCATTTAGATTGCAGCTTTATCCATTACCTTATCCATTACTGTGATCAACTTACTGAACATTTATTCCCTAGAAATAAGGCACATTTTGTTGAAATGGTTATGGCTAATACCTTGCTATTGAGGATGTAAAATATTTTGCATTATTTATCATCCCATTTTAAAACATGCACAGTTGAAAACCCTTCTGTCAAACATCTCTTTCACATATTCCATGAGAGCAATGGGTTCAGTATAAGAAAGGAAAATTAATACAATGAATTTGAAGTTGTTTTACACTCCTAATTCTTAAGAATTTTCAAAATGCATCATGTGAATCAGGCCTCCAACATTGTTTGTTCTCAGTCTACAGTCTGTGCATGACTCAGACTGTCTAAGTGCCTCAAATAGATGTTACAGCACCTAAACAAACAGTAGATGACATTCAACAAAAAGACTTAGGTGGTCCAGAGCGCCCCAGACTAAGCATGGCTACAACTTAGCCACCATGATGGACTGAAAACAGACTGGTTTGTGTTTCTGTCCTCCATCTTGTCAGTGCTCTGCTCCTACGTTTTAAGACATTTGTCTACTCGGCTGCAGATTGTTTGGGAGGGACAAGAAAGGTGTCCTTTATCTTTTGGTGAAGCTGTGCCACTGACTGTCCAAAGTTCAGGGACACAGAGAGAGACTAAGCAAGAGTAAGACTGCTTGTGTGCCTAAAAAAGCTAAAGAGCGGTTTCCTTTAAGAGGAGGAACGCCAGGACTCTGGCTTCACATGGGGCATTTCCTTAGAAATACTTTTTGGCCTAGTGTTTCCTCCTGGGAAGAGATGGCTCCTAGTTTCACATTCAGGAACATGGGACTGTCCTTTAGAAACATCCATGGCTCCTGCACAGGTAATAACTTTCTGGCCCTTAGTGGGCTGTTTTAAGGCTTCCATGACACTGGCATATTCCTTCCTGAGTCTGTCCTGACCAAGTCTTCAATTTGGCAGGCCAAAGACCAGACAGATCCAAGCTGTTTATGCCTCAGTTACCCTTCTATAACACAAATCCTTCTGCAACATACGTTGCTGTGATGATAAATTCATTTGTATCTGTCAGATATTAATGTATTAGGAGGAGAAGGAAAGGACGAGACGTAAATACAAAGATGAATAGAAGTGGCCTTATTCCACTCTTATTGTCTCCTGCTGTGATCCCTGAACTCACAAGCATCCTGCAGCACAGCTCCTGACCAGTCTCATGATACCACAGCTTCATCGTCAGATCCTGAAGTGTCTGCCATCAGAGTATACAGCAGGCGAGAAAAATAATGTTTCTATTCTATTTTCCTTCCATATCTAAAGTCACCTCCCACCATAGTAACTATTTCAAGTAGCCATGTAGAAACAGAGTGTATACCTGCAAAAATAGTGAAAAGAAAAGCTCAGAAATTGTTTGCTTAAAAAAAAATAAATACAAGTTTGAAAAAGAACTGCCATTTCTGTCATTTTTGAGGAATAGAAGAGGGAGCAGGGAGAGTTCATACTGCAGATATTTTACTGTGTAAAGGGTGTTGGGCTTGAGTAAAGAATTCTCCACTTATTCACTCATTATTTGTTATGATAAGGGTGAATTAAAATTCCATCTCTCTGCAAAATCATTATTTCAAACATTTTAAGGGAAATATGCATAAACTAAAAAGATTACTGTATCTGATCATTCAGGTCTCAGCACTTTTTTTTTTTATACTGATATCTACTTGATTTCAATGAAAATTCTGTATGCACAAGAAGTATCAGACTGAACCATTGATTATCCTAGAAATAAAACTTTGCATGCTGATTCAGATCCCTAAACAGTTATGGCAGAAATTGAACATAATGGGATCTATAAATATTTCGTGTAATTTCCAGCCAAGTGCCTATGGGATCTCCTTTAGGAACATGAAGAATGAAAAAATATATATATATATACACATGTAGATGCACATATGTAAATATGTACAGATACACAAACACACTGCTATACACACACACACTGCTATACACACACACATGCTTATATGCTACTTGGTTTTACATTAGTCAGACCACTTGTTTCCTAATCTTTTCAGGGTAGACAAATACATTGAAACAAGGTTATACCTTCAATCATTACAGATTAACTAAGAAAGTTCATAAGCGTATAAGTTTCAGATCATGTGAGGCCAAAATTCTACTGAATCATTCAGGATTAGAAAAACTCTGTTACCAGATTTTTGTGTCTACCTAGATAACAGCGAGGAAGGGAAAAAATGAAAGTGGCTTTCATTTTGTGACAGTGAATTAATTCTAATTAATCTACACACCACTGACATACACTGACATTCAGCATACACTGATATTCAGCATACACTTAGTTTCTTGGCTACTGATGGGAAGTATTGTCGGGGGAAAAAGGCATTAAAGACTAATGAACGGTAATATAAAAATGTAAATTTGAGCATACTGATAAAAAGAAATCTGCCTATAAAGTCCATTAGGCAGTAGAGTAGCTTTTCAAAAGAAGTCACTGATTCATCAACTAAGCTATGTTCAAAGCAGACCAGATAAAACACTTAAGAGGTAAGTGAAGAGGATCATCTTGTAATTATAGTGCAACTGAAATGAACCCAATGGTCTTATCCAACATTCTGATCCCTGACTGTGGGGTAAACAGAACATGGCATTTGAGTGTGAAGATCAAAAGAACAGAAAGCCACCTGTGACACTAGAAGATGAATATTTTTCCAAAGTCAGCAGACATGGGAAAAGAAATTATATTGCATCCATGACAAATGGGAAGATAGTAGTAGTAATTCAGGGCTGGATTACGTGATGTTTCCTTCTAGAAAAACATACCCCTCCACAATGAAGTTACATCACTTCTCCAGTTGGTCAGCTTTGTAAATATGCTGCAGACTTGTTGAGACAAACCTTCTCTCATCTCATGTGAGGTGAGAAAAATGACTTGACTGGTGGTACGAGTTTATGATATTCACACAGTGCCACAAGGGAATATCAGCAGAGACAATACATGGCTTTCCTCATGAAGAGGAGCAGAAGGCATTTTACCACAATGTAGAAAATCAGGAGTGATTTTTATTGCAGCCATTTTGGCCTGTGTTTTTGCATATGTAGGGGTTTCTTATGCAGAACTGCCATGTTCACTTCCCTTTGCAGGCAACAGAGCACTTCTCTAGAAGCCACAACTTCATTTATGATATCAAGGCTAGCGATGAATGTGGCAGCTATTATATGTATGGCTAATTTTAAAAATCTGTAAAAGCAGATACTGAAATGGATTCCAAAGAAAAATAGGAAACTAGATCCAAATCCACCACTCGAATTTTTCTTCCACATTTCCTTTTGTCTTGTATCATCTGAGATCCCCAGTCAAGAGGTTTTAATATGATTCTTCTTACACAGCATACAATCCTGACACCAAAATGTGGCAGTCTTATTTTCATAGAGTAAATAGACAATTTCCTACAGGTTACAGCATCATAAAGTTCTATACATCACAGCTTTTCTAAGATATAGTTTCTTTTCCCAGTTAAAGCATGGAACTCACCTAGCCACAATACATAAAAGTGGTGCTTGTTGGTCCACTTGCTTTAGTCCTAGCTTTTTGTTGTTTCAGTCATCTGCATTCCCTGTCCATGGATACAGAATTTGGTGCTCATCCAGAAGGAGCTTGCCTATTCTCTGTTTGTGTTCTATCTTGTTATCTATCATTTGTATTTATTCATCTTGTTAATATCATATTTGTCAACATTGGTATTCATTCTAGCTTACCTCCTAATTGTTCTGCCATGCTGTCTCTCCACCACTGACTACTCTCTCCTGTCACTGCCATCACTGTGCATAGCAGCTGTCTGTCGCTAACTGCACTGTCTAGGAAAGGGTAGATTCAAGAAGTATTTGTACGAAGACAGAAGTGTGCACAGAACCCAGACTGAGAAAGCTAATTTTTTTCCATATGTGTTATTAGCCTTTGTTGTCTCAGTTACTGCTATACCCTGTTATCTGTCCCAATAGGAACTTGTTTGGGTTGCAGTGAGATTGGTTCACAGAAATCCACATTCACTCTATGCCAGTTTAGCCATCCTAGGGTCTACCTCAACAGGAAGGTTCTGATGTGTTGTTGATCCCTCTGTAATCTTGCTGCAGCTTCAGAGTAAGATATTGTCCTGCCATTTTCTACTTGACCATGCAAATTGCATATGTTTAAATACAATCAAAATGGTGGTTACAAATGCTGACAAGCAAGAGCGTAAAACACAAATGCAGAGATATTCAGATGTCTGTAGAGGGGTGTGGATATATTTGTGAAGCTACCATCATTTTCAAGAAAATTCTATCTAGGAAAATGCTGTTCTTGCAATTATATGACTTTGTGGGAAGCATTGTTAGGTCCACAGACCAATGCTGCTGCTGCATCTGTTGTGCATTTAACAGGGGACTCTGACCCCATGACTTCTTAACAAATGCTTGTTTACTTCATTTTTCTTGCTAACTAAGGCTATAAAAGAGGCTTTCTGTATGCATTTTGGTTTTAGTGCCAGAAAAGAAGATACAGAAAAAAAAACAAGAAAAAGTCTGGAAAAAAAAAGCCAAAATTACCCTTTTTGCAGTGGTGTTAATCTGCCTAGCTCAACGTTCTTTTCCACTTCTTTTTGTTGTTGTTAACCATTATGACTGGTGAGCTTCAACTTGTTTAGTATCTAAATGACCTAAATCCAGTCAATGATTATTCTGCAAATGAATGTTTTTAACCTATGAGTTCAGGCAGCAACTATTTGAGCTTAGTCTTGACAATTCCCAAGATGCAGATATGCTTACAAAATCTTAAAGACAGAAGACTTTGGACAGCATTGGTGTAACATACAGTTCATTTTAAATACAGATGAATTCCAATACTTACTTAAAATATACCACGAGGTCCTGTAAGATAATGAATAAAAATTTTAGTGACTGCCTCCCATGCACATTATAAGGGAACAGTTCAGGAATAATATCAATGTAAATTAGACCAATATCTGAATGCTTATTATTGTAAACATAATGAGTTCCCTGTAGTCACCTTGCCCAAATTCTAGATCTTAACTATCTTCAAGGGTCTTCTGACTGACTTCATGCTCCCCTGAGTATTCAGAACACTGCAGAAATAGCATCCACAGTTATCACCATTTATCAACTACGAACACACAGAAATTGCCAAGCTTCCAAAGGCTTTCTTCACAATGGGAATCAAATAAAATATGATGCTTGTGGTGTATATTTACCATGACATCACGCTTCCTTTTTTTTTTTTTTGGGGGGGGAGGTAAAAAAAAAAATCCTTGGAATAATAAGGAAGATTAATGCAGTTGATTAGGCTGGCTACTTCTCAGTCCTGGTGGCTGGATAATGCAATCTGATTCTTAGTTTAGGACCAAAGAAGACAATGAAATTTCATTCTCTGACAAATATTTGGTATTTCCATTTTCAACTCTCAAGTGCCACAGAATCTTTCACACTTTATTACTCTCCTACATGGTGTTCAGTCACTTTCCTAATCATACATTAAATGCTCTGTCTATTTATATCAGCGCACCTGGTGTGCCAACTGGATGAAAAACCTAAGCACTATCACTTTTACTCTAGTAACTGGAGATAATGCACCACTACCATATCGGACAGTGTCACTGGGATATTTACAACCAAGACCTTTGTATTAAATGTCATTTGAAAGGCAACATATTTAGTAACATTATTTCTAGTAGCATTCTTTCCTACCACCATTCTGATTTAACACTAAGGCAAAGTGAAAACTGGCATGGCATTAAAACATTTGTGAAGAAAGTATCTATATATTCTTGTGCAGTGAGACTAATAGACTAAGACTGTTAAAAACATAGATTGCAGATAAAGAACCAAACACACGATCAGCAATTAAAAAGTTATGTGTTGAATTTTTCTTTTTTTTCCCTTTAAAACAAAATGATAACATGAATAAAATTTTCACTGTATAAAAAAGGCAATAGATTGCTAGCTTTCTATTAGAGAACTCTTTCTTCTGCTAGAAAAATAACAGTGATTCAGGGAAATAATAAGCTGACACTGAGGCATGCAGAGCTGAACAAAAATTTTATTTTTTTTTATTGCATTAATCTGAGAAAATAAATCACCATGAATATTTCAGTAAACCTCCTGATCCACTCATAGACAATCCACGAGAACGTCATAGTTTTTCTAAATACACTGTATATTTCACATTATCTGAAAAATACATATTTTTTACTATGTGTATTAAAACCATTAAAATGATAAATCATCTTGTGAGGTATGAGACCCATCATTTCTCTTTTTCTGATTGGGTCACAGTGGAAGTATTTACTGCCTGAATGTGTGTGGTGGGTTGACCCTGGCTGGATGCCAGGTGCCCGCCAAATCTGCTCTATCGCTCCCCTTCCTCAGCTGGACAGGGGTGAGAAAACATAGTGAAAGACTCGTGGGTCGAGGTAAGGACAGGGCAATCACTCAGCAATTGCTGTCACAGGCAAAACAGACTTAGGGAAAAATTATTACCAATCAAAGAAGAGTAGAATAATGAGAAATAAAATCAAATCTTAAAAAACATTCTCCCCACCCTTCCCTTCTTCCCGGGCTTAATTTTACTCCTGATTTTCTCTACCTCCTCCCCATCAGAGGCACGGAGGGACAGGGAATGGGGGCTGTGGTCAGTTCATTACACGTTGTCTCTGCCACTCCTTCCTCTTCAGGGGGAGGACTCCTCACACTGTGCCCCTGCTCCAACTTGAGTTCCCTCCCACAGGAGACAGTTCTCCACAAACTTCTCCAACGTGAGTCCCTACCACGGGTTGTAGTCCTTCAGGAACAGGCTTCCCCAGTGTGGGTCACTTCCCACAGGGTCACAAGCCCTGCCATCAAATCTGCTCCGGTGTGGGCTCCTCTCTCCATGGGCCCACAGGTCCTGCCAGGAGCCTGCTCCATTGCTGGCTCCCCATGGAGTCACAGCCTCCTTTGGGCATCCACCTGCTCTGGCATGGGGTCCTCCATGGGCTGCTGGTGGAAATCTGCTCCACCATGGACCTCCATGGGCTGCAGGGGGACAACCTGCATCACCATGGCCTTCTCCACGGTCTGCAGGGGAATCTCTGTGCTGGCATCTGGAGCACCTTTCTCCCCCTCCTTCACAGACCTTGGTGTCCGCAGAGTTGTTTCTCTCACATATTCTCACTCCTCTATCTGGCTGCAAACGTTGTTCTGCAGTAACTTCCCCCCCCCCCCCTTCTTAAATAAGTCATCACAGAGGCACTACCACCATCACTGATGGGCTCGGCTTTAGTCAGTGGCAGCGTCCTCTTGCTGGCTGGCACTGGCTCTATTAGACATGGGGAAAGCTTCTGGCAGCTTGCAGTTGCACATATGATGTAGCCATTCACTTTGCTTAATTGTGCATCACTTCCATTAAATTCTGATCACTGTTATGCTGAAAGATACATATAGAGACAGAACTACAGTGAGAAATGAAAAAGGAAAAAAAAAAAGAAAAAAAGGAAAAGAAAAAGAAAAAGAAAAAGAAAAAGAAAAAGAAAAAGAAAAAGAAAAAGAAAAAGAAAAAGAAAAAGAAAAAGAAAAAGAAAAAGAAAAAGAAAAAGAAATGGAAAAAAAAGAAAAAAAAGATGAAAAAATTTACAAACTCACTATGCATTTATAGAATCAGAGACTAATTTAGACCATTTCTCCAGTTTACCAACTAATTTGCTTGGCTTCTTTAATCTCTTCTTAGTGACTGCTGCTATGGGCCATAACAGTTATGCCCTAAGAAGGCATCCTCATACACTGGATAGCAAATCAGCTCCAAATAACTTTATTAAAGCTGAAAAGTTGAAGTAAAATAAATTCAACTACAAAGTTGGTGGTTTTATTGTGACTTACGGAAGATAAAATATAGCATCAGAAAACTCTTATTGCCTGGAGTCAGTCCCTTAAAGTGAGAGCTTTCATACTACCAGTATGTTCTGTGATTACAACCACCTATTTTCGGTGTGCAGATTTCTACTAGATATGGATAAAACTAGTGATAAAAAAATATCCAAGAATCAACTATGTTCAATGCACAGGGTAACAAATGAAGCCATGAAATACATATTATTTGAAATTAATAACATTTGTGAATTTGTATTTTATTGTATTAATTGCAATATATTTTTGAATGAACAAAGAAACTGGCCATCTCCATTTCTGAGATTCTGCCATGGTCAAATGCCTATTTAAACTGAAGGCCTCTTGCTTAAATACATTAAATGACATTTTTTCATTGATGCCCAACCCGTAACTTAACCTACACAGCTGCTCCACTAGGGAAACACTGTGTTCTGCTTAATTCCGTGCAGTGTGCTTTGTTTACACATATTCAGAGAACACATGGCCAAAACAAATGGACACAACAAGAAAATAAAAGTTATTGCTATGCTTCATATTTTGGTTCTTTTTCTGTGTTGTGTCAGAAGTTTAAGTGAAAAATAAGTATTTTATACTTACAAATCTGACAACATTCCATTGTTTTTCCCACCCCACTGCAACTAAAACACCGCATGACAACATTTATTTAGAAAGCAAAGGACATTTCTTTCTTTATTACCCAATTAAACACAAGTACAATTAAATGAGGGAAAAAATATAAATTAGTCCTCATTGATTTTGCTAGTGTTAACTGTTCAGGATCTAACACCAGCCCCAAAACTTTCTTAGTGTAGAAATGTCAGCAGTTAAGATGGTCAACTAGAAGACCATAATGAAGTCTACAACAAGAATTGGTAAAGTCTTAAACCTCTGTAAAACATTTAACTACTGTCCCTAAAATGTTTTCTAAGGGATATAATTCCCAGTAATGGATATTTGTAGACCATCTGGGTGAAATAATTCAAGGAATTTTTCCCATACCTACACTGCAAATTATTTAACTCTTCATTAATCTTCCTTCTGACCCAGTCTATGTCCCTTAATGCCTCTGTATGTTGTATGGCACAAAACAAACCATGCTTGAATAACATGTTGATATATACAAAGTTCTGCTTAGTCTGAATTATAGTACCTATGAAACATAGCTGTTCCAAATCATACCATTATAGGCTTCATATAGCTTCAAGAAGATAGTTACAGGACAGAGTTCAAGTCTCATTCCACTCTTGCTCCAGCACAGTATAAAGAAAATATCCAGCCTTTTTTTATTTAAAGATTTCCTCAACATTCACCATCGGTAGTGAAGTTACTTTACCTTTTGGTGTACCATAAATGCAAAAGCTTCCATAAAATCACCATTGATTTCAGGGTTGTTTCCTACATTATCCAAGGTGACACTGTATTTCTATAAAAAATCAAATTGTTCAAACAGTGGAGGTGAAAATGACTCTCATATGGGCTGCAAATATTCATATGTATTTCCTGCCTCACAGACTGAACAAATATGAAGAGCATTTCCTCTTTATGGCTGTTTGAATGTAACACAGTTCCTCCAAGTTCTCCATAGAGCACAACGCAAAAACTGACTAGGACTGAAATGGTACTCAGCATGTGACGGAAGAGGCAAAAGGGCAGATGCAGGTCTGGTCCTTTCAAAGCAGTGAGCATCTGGCCCTCAAAGTTTCACTTACACATAAGGAAACTTTCTCACGATTTCTTTTACTCCATGTTGTACTTAATTGCACTGTTAAATGCAGAGCAAAGACTGTATCTACATCAGGCAAAAGACTCACTGCACTACAATGTAACTGAAAAGTGTAGCCACCTAAGTTCACAGGCAAAGATCCATGTTCAGCATGTGCTGTACATCCACACCTCAGATCAATATGTGCCCTTTCAATCATTGGCCACAGTAGCTGGGGTGGATTTCTGATTTTAAGGTTAGACTGACTATTACGTTCAGGATAAGGTAATATCTAAATACTACCTACTAAGAGCTGAATGTATCTCTTGTGCACACAAAGCCACAGCAACCCACAAACAGCAGGCAGTGCAATTGCATTTCAAAAGGCCAGGACGGCTCCATGACCTGACCCTGGTGGCAGACGACAAGTTTGTGGTGGCCGTTAACACCCTGCCACACGGCTTTCCCCACCTCTGACACCGCTCCAGCGAGCAGAGCCAGGGTCCGCGTTTTGCCAGCAGGCCTCCTGCCCTCAGCAAGGCGGTGCCGGCCACAGCGAGCAGGGGAGGCAGACGGACGGTCCAGCCTCTGGGCCACAGACACTGCCTGGCCCCTTCCTCCCACACCGTGACTGCCTTGCCAGACACCCCAAGCCCTCGGGCACACTGAGAGCCAGCATTGGCCCCCAACACCCACGCACTCTCTCTCCCACCACAAAAGGGAAAAAGCCCTTAAAAGTACACCTTGACTTCAAAAATACCAAATCCAAGCGTTCCTCTTCCATCCCCCTCCAGACTGGGCCGCAGTGAGTACTTTTGGCCAAGCAGACATTCTGATTTAACGCAAAGCCTGCACTCTCACACTTACCTCGGCATTTTCTTACGACTGACAATGAAACGGCGAAAGCCGCCAAGTCAGTGCTCCATCTGCGCAATTCTCCAAGATATTACAGAATAAGCAAGCCTAACGCACCACAGAGACAGGAATATTCTTCAGCCCCTGCCACGAGGTCCAAGCGATGGTTGGATGTATAGGTTGCTTCTCAGACACCTTTGGAACAGCCACAGTGAACGTTCGTCTGCAGTAAGCCATTGGAGCCAACACTGGAAGATGTGTGGGTTTGATTTGTACATTGCGCTGGTTTGGGCTGGGATGGAGTTAATTTCCTTCTTAGTAGCTGGTATGGGGCTGTGTCTTGGGTTTGTGCTGGAAACAGTGCTGTTAACACAGGGATGTTTTAGTTCTCGCTGAGCAGTGCTTACACAGAGTCCAGGCCTTTTCTGTTCCTCACACCATCCCGCCAGCAAGGAGGCCGGGGGCGCACAAGAAGCGGGGAGGGGACACAGCCGGGACAGCTGACCCAACTGACCGAAGGGACAGCCTATGCCATATGACGTCCTGCGCAGCAATAAAGCTAGGGGGAAGGTTGGCGGGGGCAGGGGGGAACTGCTCGGGGACTGCCTGGGCATCGGGCGCTTGGTGCTGAGCAATTGCTTTCATTTGCATCTCTTGTCTTTCTTGGGTTTTATGTCTCTCTCTTCATTCTTTTCCTTTTCATTACCATTTTGTGGTCATAGTGGTATGGTATTATTATTTTATTTTATTTCAGTTATTAAACTGCTCTTGCCTCATCACACGAGTTTTCTCACTTCCACCCTCCCAATTCTCTTTCCCCCATCCCGCTGCAGGCAGAGTGACTGAGCAGCTATTGCACGCTTAGTTGCCAGCTAGGGCTAAACCACGACATACAGGCACAAACTGACTGCGAACCAGGCAACCCGCTGGCTTCACTGCCGTCATAGGCTGGAATAATCGATTGGCATGGCCCAGCTTCCTCTGCTGATCCCGACCCTGGCTCCGGTTTGTTGCGAGAAACGGATAAACTGTCTGTCTGTGTAGGAACCACTCGTAGCTGACTGCCTGCAATGTGGCTGCTCTGGGATAGAGGGGTGTGTGTACGTATCGGCCTTGCAAATACTGCATTTTAACTTACCCAGGTGTTGGGCTGGCGGGTTTTGCCTGTTTTATTTCCTCCCACGTTTCTGTAACCTTGGAAATGCAGTGCTGCTTTGCCTTCAAACATACCACTGCATTGCCATCAGTTACAACGAGATAAAGTTACAACCCCACTCATTAAGGGAGAAAGCACTACTCTTCAATTTGATTGTCATTTATTATTCACTAGACACAGAGAATCACTCATGCTCGAGTAACGGGGAATCACATACGGGGGAAACAGGAATGCACAGACCAAACAGAGAAGGACATTTCTCCAGAGTTATAACTTGGCATTAACGTGAATTGCAACAAATGGATCTTCAGCACTGTTACTAATCTGGAAATTAGCCATTCCATCATCAGAAACATACACCTGTATTCCAGTACATCCACTGCCCTCCTTTTGTCCTGAAATAACATCGCAGTAGGTACCAGCAGGCAGTCCGGTTTGCAAATCGACGTTCATACTCCTATGCGAAAACAAGAGAACGCTCTTTATCCGCGGTTTCCAGAACAGATTATTTCAAACTGAATGTAGGGGTTTTGAAACTGATGCTACTCCCTTTCCTTTCAAGGGCAATGTAAAGGGTGAGCTTTCTGATCCTATCCCTGCTTCGCTCCCTACGCTCCCGTTTTGGCTCTCTCGACCTGCCATGCAACTGCATGAATCTAGCTCAGGCTGCAGTGATCACTCACATCAGGAGAGAAGGACATTCCCCTTCCCATCAGTATTGCTGTTGGCGGTGCTATGCTTCTCTCTGGGGACACCGTCTCTCCCACTGACTCACCAGTCGTCATTGTTGAAAACGATGAAGCCTTTATCACCACGGCCAAAAGCTACTTGATTGCTGTCGTTGTCCCACCAGTTGGAGAAAGGCTGACCGTCCACCACATTACGGAAGATAACCATGTTCCTGAAAATGCAAGGAACGGCTGTCACCGTGGCTGCTAGAGCTTGAAAGCCACGAGGAACATGAAGCAAAAGCAACTGCTTTTACTTCTTCTTTCTCCTACTTTATTTGACGCCAGCGATGTTCGCAAACCCAGTCGTTGCCACAGGTAGTGTCTTCATTGATTGTAACAGCCTTTGTTGATCCATCTGACTCACTTGGTGGTCCAACCCAGTCATTGGTGTCCTGCGATTAAAAAGACAACTTTAAAACTTCTCCCTGAAAATGCAGAGAGCCTATCTGGAGCGAAGACCTAGATGGAGCATCAGATTTCCACCTGCCAGATCCAGCACGGGACAGAGAAACCACTTCACAAATTTAAATGCACTGGACTGCTTCCCTGGCCCTGTTCTGACCCTTATTCACCACGCATTTATCTTCAGCATTAGAAGCTTACCTCTCCATCTACAAAATTTCTTGGCCAGCGAAAACTTGACATCACACGTGTGAACCCATATGGATGAGCAAGCATGAAACCAACTGCCATTTTATAAAGCCTGTTTGTTAGACAAAAGAAGAAGTAATGAGATGCAGAAAGAGAAACCATGCCAGGGAACAGATAGACAAGCAAGCAAAAGGAAGACGCATCAGCCAGACAAAAGCAATCCCTTACCTAGCGTCCCAGAAGGTTAGAATGGAAGCTCCACCAGCCCCGTGCCCACGCTGGTTGTCGTGATTATCCACAAAGACCAGGGCTCTATCGGAAGGCACAAAGCCCCAGCCTTCTCCCCAGTTCCTAGCCAAAAACACAAAGACTTGAAGCTACCCTGGCGCATCCAGCGTATCCCAGATAAGTCCCAGCATTTTCACCCTTACTTTAAGTAGGCCATCTTTTCTCCATTCCACTTGCGGATCACTGTCCCCAGTTTCGCACCGTATTTGAATTCTGTCACTCGGCCATTCTCAAAGTAGTCGCTGCCTGTGATCGGCTCTCCACCCAAGTCAATTACCTGGTGCACAAAGGAGAAACCATGCCTCTCTTCTCTTCTGACAGAGACCAAAAACACAGCGTTACTGCCCTCAACAGTAGTTCTGGCTTTTCATTGAGAGCAAAAATATTTAACTATGCTTATTTCTGCTGTGTAGTTCAACCCTAAATCAGTACAATACATGAGCGACACACATAAAAAACATGACTGAAGAAAAGGTAAAGTTGATTGACAATCTGTTGTAGAGGCATTTTTAAAAAGCAACACTCCTTAGGTCTGCAGGGCTGCTCCAAAAAAATAGCTAGTTCTTTCTCGGGTAAAGCTGGATGAAGATGTATTACTGCCATTCCTCTGAAGGAAGAAGGTTAAAGGGATACCAAAGACAAAGTCAAACATAAAGGAAAAAACATGGAGATTACCTCCTGATAAATAAAGGGTTTTGTTCCTGCTGAAAACCATTGCGTATTCAGATTTTGCAGCTTATCCAGAAATGCTTTTATGTCCCCAGGCCACATATGCTTGGCAGCATCAATTCGGAAGCCTGCTACACCAATATCAATGAGATAGTTCATGTACTCGGCAACTTTTGTGCGTACATAGTCCTTCTCCAGGGCCAGATCAAGAAGGCTAACCAAGCGACAGTCCCGGACCTGTGTAATGAAAAAAAGGGAAAAAAAAACAGCAAAAATTTTTGAGGTGCCACTCTGTCAGCTTGTAAAACCTTTCAATGAAATGTTTTCAGGTTTTGAGCCATAAAATCAATTCTGTTTGGATACCTAATTTGCATAGCAGAGAATTATGCAAAGCTCCGCACGAAGACATAGGTGAATTTACTATACAGCTCAATGCTCAAATTAGGACAGCTGATGAAGGATAACACCTCCCAGCGATGCAGATGTCATCAGAATGGAGAATGAGAAATGGTACAGTATATTGTTGCAAAGTGGCCAAAGGAAGAGCAGTAACCTTGAGAAAGAACTGCCACACATGCCATCTGCAAAAAAGAGTAAGTTGCTCAACGAGGGTACCACCTTGCATTGCTGTCAATTTTCCAAGGGGGCTCCTTATCATGATCAGCCGAGTTGACAAGCTGTAAGGAAGAGCTCACTGGCTGAGCTGAGTACACCGGGCTCAGTTCAGGAGCAAACTCCTGCTCAGGGCCACAAGATACATGTGGGGAGGGTTCTGGATTTCTCAGTACTTAGAGTATTTTGCACCATGAGTAGCTTTCCTGTACCTAGGTTCACTACTTCATTCACTTGTCAGGTGACAAAGCACAGGGTTTGTGAGAAACTACTCCCTTTGTTTGGCCTTACTGTAATGTTTACACAAGAGGTTGAAACACAAGAAGGAAAAAGATTTCAGACTTTTGCCAGGGAAAGTTACCTGATACATATCACCATAATTTTCAATGTCTCCACTTCCACTCTGACATTTTCCGTCATTGAAATCCCAGTCAGAGTACGGCACAGCTGGAAAATCTTCGGTCCCAGCATCAAAATAACTTCCACAAGTAGCATGGGTGCCTGAGCCACCTCCAGCCCCACACATGTGGTTGACAACAGCATCCACATAAATATGAACCTGCAAAGCAATAAGTACATTTCAATATGTTTTGTAATGACGGTGAAGTGATGGCCAGAGCTTTACCGCATCACTATTAATTTGATCTTTTTTCCCCTTTCAGTTTATTCTCAGTGCATGTCACCTTGGAGGACAGCAGCAGTAACTTCCCTTAGCTGAAACAGCACTTCTTGCCATGTCAGATGCAGATTTTCAAGGCACTTACTCCAACGTTGTTGCATCTGGTCACCATGTCTCTGAATTCGTCTTCATTGCCTGATCGAGTGCAGAGCTTGTAGCTGATGGGCTGGTATCTTTCCCACCAGGGTCTGAATGGGTTAGTAATGACAATATTTTCATTTGGAGGTGAAACCTGCAGATGAAATGATGTACTTTGATAAGAAATTAACTGGTTTTATTTCAACATTTTAAGGACAAAATCTGTGCTCAGCACCTCTGTTCCCAGAGGCTGGCTAGCACCCGACCCAGTCTCTCTCTCCCACAGCACAAGCGCAGGTCTGTGAGATGTCTGTCTTGTAGACTGGCAAGAAAGAAGTTTTCTTTTGTTTCTGTTGGCTGCCCAGGTCCAGCATGGGCCTGCTTTCAAGGACTTGCGCATGGGAGGGCTGAAGCCACAGGAGTTATTTTTGCTTGGAATAGTGACATCCTTATGAAAGCCAAAACTCAGTCCTTACGAGCTTCCCTCAGAACAAGGTAAACAGGAAAACTTATCTTTGCAGGCAAAGCATTTCAGAGGGAAGCGTGCCCCTTTGTAAGCTGATCTGCTAGAGGTGCAATAGGATTCATTGGCTCTGCAGGTTCTAGGGTTGCATCTAACAGCAGTTACTACTTTCACCCCCTGCTTTCCAAGACCAAAGTTTCTTGGAGCTCGCTGCCTCCAATGCCAGCATTTTGATTTCTTCATCAAATGCTACAATGCCATTTTACTACCTACTCACAGGAATCAACTTACCTGAACTCCTCCAAATCCATTAGGAGCTAAATAGCGTTCACACTCAAGAGCAATATCGGCCCAGCGCCATTCAAAGAGATGTACGATAGACGTCGTCCCAGCCTGAATATTGGGGTCATACTGCCCCCAGCAAAACCCCACAGCTGCGAGTAGGAGAAGGACTTGCATGATGCCTCCAGCATAAAGCTGTGGTCTTTCCACTGGCAATTTATACTCCTGCAAGATGACAAGTTCCTATTGCAGGTGTCAAAATTCACACAGATCAACACTATCAGTTATTATTTGGCTAGCTAGCACCATATCGTTCTTCTGGTTTGTTTTTTCCCAGATTGCCCAACAGCTGAAGATAAAATACTTTTTCACAATGATTATGCGTTATCATAAACCAAGCGGTCTGTGAGCAGCGCACCCAAATGCAGATATGTACCCTTTCCAATCACATAAACAAAGACACTTTATCAAAATATTCCAGAACATAACATGTAGATCCTCAAAGGGGGCTCTGGAAGGTAAAAGGAAAGGGAGGTGAATAAAACACAACTGGAAATCTAACAGCTCTAGCAGAACAAATGAGTTTGGCAGCATTCAGACACGTCTAGCTCTCAGGATTAGCCTGAGCTCAAACCAGGATACCTGATCAGCTGCTCTCAGTCAGTAACACATGTATCGCACCACACGTCGTGGGTCTTCACCAGGCGAATCACACTGGTAACTAGAACCTGACCCTTTTTCATGCCTGAAGTTTTTCTAGCTTCATTGCCCAGTCCCTGCTAGCAACTCTCATCGGTTTTCTTCACAGGGTTGTGCACAGCAACTGTTGCTCTACCTGATTGAAAGTGATCAGAGCTGCAAGTGTTTTTCTCTCTGAGGAACAGAGACTCTGTATAAGGTTTCATCTCACTTTAAATGACCAATGATTCATCTGAGTCAAGGAAGGAAACCCAAAACTACTTGTAAAGTGATACTGCAGATGACTTTTAGCTGCCTGACATAAAACCAAATTGGAGAACCAGAGCTGTTACCCAAGCCCTTTCTGACTTTTCCTACAATCTCCTTCGGTAAAACCTTCTGACTTTGCTCATGACATAATTTCAGGTCTTCATTTGGAACTGACTTACAAGATCAAGGTCTCAGCAACAATGCTCCATGATTAAGCTCAAGTCACGCCAATGATAAAACAACACTCTGAAAGAACACAAAGACCAGAAAATCCCTGACATTTGATGAATATCTGTGAGAAAAACAAAAAGTCCACAGAATAGCACATCCACTCCAAGAGAAAAGAAACCTCAGTGCACTTTGTACCTGAACTGCCTCTAGTATGTTCTTTCTGAAACTAGCTGTGCCATTGAATATGTGCCACAGGCATCCTTTTTTTTCCAGAATTTGTCTTCAAGGACAAAATGCGGAAGCAGGTCCCCTTTGCCCACCTGTTCATTTTCATATCACAGACCTTATCAAAGGTCTCTTTTTCCACTACAAAAATGAAATAGTAAACAACTGCAAATGACCTTGCCTGCTTTCTAACAGCAAGGAACCAGTGAGGTCATTGCACCTTGCAATTACCAATTCAGTGAGAACAGACCCCCTTTCCTCAACACTACCAAGAGCAACCAAACATGCCTGAGGTTAATTTTCACATCACTTTTCCCCATGGGGTTCCACTGATGTGATGGCACATCACTGCATAACATCCAGTTTCCAATGATGTGCGTTTTCCACTGAAATACCCTGCTATCAGCCAAGGAGAGTAAGGACCCATCCTTGATAGCCCGATGAGACGGCCAGCTGAACTGCTGGCCAGGGGACTGTGAGCCCTCACGCGACAGGCTATTCAGCAGCTCAGGTTGAACAGGCTGCAGTATTTCAGCATACTGAGGAAATGCATGAGGGCAGGAGAGAAGCTGGCCATCCAGCACTGACGATTTAGGAGTTTTTCTGAAGCATAACCCCAAGTAGAAAGTATATAATGCGCAGTTTCAAACATGGCATCTCTTTTGGTATGGTGAAAACATCAAGCACCTGAAAAATTGGCTCTGATTTTCAGGGGAGTTTTAGGGGAGCTGAAGCTTTGGGCAGACAAGACATTGGAGGGGTTTGGCTTTGTTTTGAAATCAAGTGGTTCAATCCATTTGATCCCCCAGTATCACTGGAAACCTGGTTGTGAAGAATGGCAGGATGTGGGCTCTAGACATTGAAACGAGACCCTTTTATTTGCAAGCTGTTACACTGCAAACCTAAAAAAGCATGCCTGCTCTTTCATGTCCCTATGTGGCCACAGCACTGCTCTGTCAATCAAATACACCAGCGACACCATGCCGCAACAGCAGTGCTTTTCCAGTCTACTGCTGCAGTGTCAATGCACACACAAGACCTATCAGCATGAGACTGACCAATAAACCCCTCCAAAAGAAGAAGGCTCAGAGGAGACAGGCTAGAGTGACTAGCACAGGAAGCTCAGTCAACAATGCAGGCTGTGACTGTCCACAGGTTTTGCAAAGAATGCTGACTTTATCTCAACACAAAGAGAGCAGTGAGGTGGCCTTTATTTTAGGTAAACAGCTATGCCAGTAGAATGCATCAGCTGGTAGGGTAACTGTTTATCTCTGAGTTCATTAGAAGACTGTGAAAGTCTCCCTGGTTTAGCCAGACCAGCACCGGGAGGAGCATACACACCGCTCAGCACAAAAGAGACTGTAAAAACTAAGCAACTAACAAAAGATTTGCAAAGACAGCAATGGGCTTTAACTGGTTTTAATCTATATATTCCTTTCCAGACCCTGGAGACGCCCAGCATCCTCTGCTGACCGAGCCCCCGGCTCTGGTTTGTCACAAGAAACAGATAAACTGTCTGTGCGTGCAGGCCCTGCTCGTAGCTGACTGCACACATTGTGGCTACAGGGGTATGTGTACATACACCAGCCTTGCAAATACTGCATTTTAACTTATCCCAGTGTCGGGCAGCATTTTTTTTTAATTTACTTTTCCATGTTTCTGTGATCTGGGAAATGCAGTGTTGTGTTGCCACTAGTTATGATGTGAAAAAGTTGCAATCTAATTCATTAAGGGAGAAAACACTACTCTTCAATTTGGTTGCCATTTATTATTCACTAGATACAGAGAATCACTCATACTCAAACACCGGGCAATCACGTATGAGGGAAACAGTAAATGTACAGACCAACAGAAGAAACACGTTTTCAACTGAATTATAATTTGGCATTAACTTGAATTATGCCATGTTTCAGCCCAAAGTCTTCACTTTATTTTTGGACATGCTGTTAATACCCAGTCCCGATTCCCCATGGAGAACTACATTTCCACTTAACGCACAGAGCGGCTCAATTTAAAATTGTCATTTCAATTTTCTCTTTTCATTTTTATTAGTAATTTAACTGAACAAAGTGCAATTACAAAGGCAAACACACATATACCACCTCTTCCAGATCTGCTCTAGCACCATTAGCTAGTGCCAGCAGGCAGACCAGTCTGCAGAGTTAGATTCAAAGACCTTTGGAAAATATTGAAATGCAATAAGGATTATTTAGACTCTCAAATGCTGTGTGACTTATGTTAGAGACCTTCTCAGACGTGAAGTAGTTCTGGAGTTATTCTGCAGCACTTCTCTGGACACTCCAGAATCTGTTCCTCCACAGAATGACAATACTCTAGGACTACTGAGTGGGAAGGCTATAAAAACACAAAGGTTCAAGCTGTGTTCAGGCATCATAAGGCTGGTCAACACACACAAGTTAAAATAATTTTTCATGTGAGCTCTTCTACATTATGGGCACTTAAAGGAATTTGATTCTAATCATATAGAATGATGCTCCTTTACAACAAAGAAAAATAATTATGTAAATAAATTAATTAATATAGTAGTATTTAAATATTTGTCAGCAATGACAGGAAGCTTGGGTGTTCTCACTCTCCAGGAACTTTAGGACTTGAACTCCAGACCTTCAAATTGCACTCTAGCACAATTTTTGTTTTTCCCTACCAAAACCAAGTTAGCTTTTTTAGATTATACCATTAAAAGTTATTGGAAATGTCTCTATTAATAACCTGTTTTTTAAGGAGCTTAAAGGTAGTTGAGAAATGCCAGATTCCACCCATATATTGTATTCCTGACATTACAGCACCCAAGAAGAACATACCAAAAATAGCCTAACAAACAAACTGATAAAACCCCTCCCAAGACCTTGCAGAATTTCCAAAAGGAGCAATTGCGATGAACAGCAGAAAAGGCTGAAGATAAACTTAACCGAGAACTCAAACACTACAGCCTTCAAATTGCTCATCACCCCAAGCTACTTCTAATTATTACAGCTCTGACACACTCCAGTTCTCTTAAAACATATCACTCTCACGTACAAGATTGCAACACAGTTTTCAAATCTGTCACTTTTGGATCATATCCCTGATTTGCCAAGTTCCCTTGCTTCTGTAAGTTCAACTGTTGCTGGCTGACAACGCTCTTCATTGCAACAGCCAATTCCAGAAACTGGGAAACAGCAAAAGCACAGTACAAGGCCTAACCTTGGACAGTGAAGAGTGATCCTGGTGGGGTGGACAACGCTAAGTTTAAAATGCCAACAACCAACACAGAGGAAGTTACAAAGCTCTGTTGGAGCTCAAAATACATTAAAAGCTTTCTTTGCTAACTAGAACAATTGTAATTTATTGCTCTCTTACTTACCGGTCATCATTGTTGAAAACAATGAAGCCTTTATCACCATGACCAAAAGCTAATTGATTGCTGCCGTTCTCCCACCAGTTGGATAAAGGCTGACCATCCACCACATTACGGAAGATAACCATGTTCCTCAAAATGCAAGAAACAGCCATCACTGTGGCTGCAGGTGGATGGCTCCGTGACCTGACCCTGGTGGCAGACGACAAGTTTGTGGTGGCCGTTAACACCCTGCCACACGGCTTTCCCCACCTCTGACACCGCTCCAGCGAGCAGAGCCAGGGTCCGCGTTTTGCCAGCAGGCCTCCTGCCCTCAGCAAGGCGGTGCCGGCCACAGCGAGCAGGGGAGGCAGACGGACGGTCCAGCCTCTGGGCCACAGACACTGCCTGGCCCCTTCCTCCCACACCGTGACTGCCTTGCCAGACACCCCAAGCCCTCGGGCACACTGAGAGCCAGCATTGGCCCCCAACACCCACGCACTCTCTCTCCCACCACAAAAGGGAAAAAGCCCTTAAAAGTACACCTTGACTTCAAAAATACCAAATCCAAGCGTTCCTCTTCCATCCCCCTCCAGACTGGGCCGCAGTGAGTACTTTTGGCCAAGCAGACATTCTGATTTAACGCAAAGCCTGCACTCTCACACTTACCTCGGCATTTTCTTACGACTGACAATGAAACGGCGAAAGCCGCCAAGTCAGTGCTCCATCTGCGCAATTCTCCAAGATATTACAGAATAAGCAAGCCTAACGCACCACAGAGACAGGAATATTCTTCAGCCCCTGCCACGAGGTCCAAGCGATGGTTGGATGTATAGGTTGCTTCTCAGACACCTTTGGAACAGCCACAGTGAACGTTCGTCTGCAGTAAGCCATTGGAGCCAACACTGGAAGATGTGTGGGTTTGATTTGTACATTGCGCTGGTTTGGGCTGGGATGGAGTTAATTTCCTTCTTAGTAGCTGGTATGGGGCTGTGTCTTGGGTTTGTGCTGGAAACAGTGCTGTTAACACAGGGATGTTTTAGTTCTCGCTGAGCAGTGCTTACACAGAGTCCAGGCCTTTTCTGTTCCTCACACCATCCCGCCAGCAAGGAGGCCGGGGGCGCACAAGAAGCGGGGAGGGGACACAGCCGGGACAGCTGACCCAACTGACCGAAGGGACAGCCTATGCCATATGACGTCCTGCGCAGCAATAAAGCTAGGGGGAAGGTTGGCGGGGGCAGGGGGGAACTGCTCGGGGACTGCCTGGGCATCGGGCGCTTGGTGCTGAGCAATTGCTTTCATTTGCATCTCTTGTCTTTCTTGGGTTTTATGTCTCTCTCTTCATTCTTTTCCTTTTCATTACCATTTTGTGGTCATAGTGGTATGGTATTATTATTTTATTTTATTTCAGTTATTAAACTGCTCTTGCCTCAACACACGAGTTTTCTCACTTCCACCCTCCCAATTCTCTTTCCCCCATCCCGCTGCAGGCAGAGTGACTGAGCGGCTATTGCACGCTTAGTTGCCAGCTAGGGCTAAACCACGACATACAGGCACAAACTGACTGCGAACCAGGCAACCCGCTGGCTTCACTGCCGTCACAGGCTGGAATAATCGATTGGCATGGCCCAGCTTCCTCTGCTGATCCCGACCCTGGCTCCGGTTTGTTGCGAGAAACGGATAAACTGTCTGTCTGTGTAGGAACCACTCGTAGCTGACTGCCTGCAATGTGGCTGCTCTGGGATAGAGGGGTGTGTGTACGTATCGGCCTTGCAAATACTGCATTTTAACTTACCCAGGTGTTGGGCTGGCGGGTTTTGCCTGTTTTATTTCCTCCCACGTTTCTGTAACCTTGGAAATGCAGTGCTGCTTTGCCTTCAAACATACCACTGCATTGCCATCAGTTACAACGAGATAAAGTTACAACCCCACTCATTAAGGGAGAAAGCACTACTCTTCAATTTGATTGTCATTTATTATTCACTAGACACAGAGAATCACTCATGCTCGAGTAACGGGGAATCACATACGGGGGAAACAGGAATGCACAGACCAAACAGAGAAGGACATTTCTCCAGAGTTATAACTTGGCATTAACGTGAATTGCAACAAATGGATCTTCAGCACTGTTACTAATCTGGAAATTAGCCATTCCATCATCAGAAACATACACCTGTATTCCAGTACATCCACTGCCCTCCTTTTGTCCTGAAATAACATCGCAGTAGGTACCAGCAGGCAGTCCGGTTTGCAAATCGACGTTCATACTCCTATGCGAAAACAAGAGAACGCTCTTTATCCGCGGTTTCCAGAACAGATTATTTCAAACTGAATGTAGGGGTTTTGAAACTGATGCTACTCCCTTTCCTTTCAAGGGCAATGTAAAGGGTGAGCTTTCTGATCCTATCCCTGCTTCGCTCCCTACGCTCCCGTTTTGGCTCTCTCGACCTGCCATGCAACTGCATGAATCTAGCTCAGGCTGCAGTGATCGCTCACATCAGGAGAGAAGGACATTCCCCTTCCCATCAGTATTGCTGTTGGCGGTGCTATGCTTCTCTCTGGGGACACCGTCTCTCCCACTGACTCACCAGTCGTCATTGTTGAAAACGATGAAGCCTTTATCACCACGGCCAAAAGCTACTTGATTGCTGTCGTTGTCCCACCAGTTGGAGAAAGGCTGACCGTCCACCACATTACGGAAGATAACCATGTTCCTGAAAATGCAAGGAACGGCTGTCACCGTGGCTGCTAGAGCTTGAAAGCCACGAGGAACATGAAGCAAAAGCAACTGCTTTTACTTCTTCTTTCTCCTACTTTATTTGACGCCAGCGATGTTCGCAAACCCAGTCGTTGCCACAGGTAGTGTCTTCATTGATTGTAACAGCCTTTGTTGATCCATCTGACTCACTTGGTGGTCCAACCCAGTCATTGGTGTCCTGCGATTAAAAAGACAACTTTAAAACTTCTCCCTGAAAATGCAGAGAGCCTATCTGGAGCGAAGACCTAGATGGAGCATCAGATTTCCACCTGCCAGATCCAGCACGGGACAGAGAAACCACTTCACAAATTTAAATGCACTGGACTGCTTCCCTGGCCCTGTTCTGACCCTTATTCACCACGCATTTATCTTCAGCATTAGAAGCTTACCTCTCCATCTACAAAATTTCTTGGCCAGCGAAAACTTGACATCACACGTGTGAACCCATATGGATGAGCAAGCATGAAACCAACTGCCATTTTATAAAGCCTGTTTGTTAGACAAAAGAAGAAGTAATGAGATGCAGAAAGAGAAACCATGCCAGGGAACAGATAGACAAGCAAGCAAAAGGAAGACGCATCAGCCAGACAAAAGCAATCCCTTACCTAGCGTCCCAGAAGGTTAGAATGGAAGCTCCACCAGCCCCGTGCCCACGCTGGTTGTCGTGATTATCCACAAAGACCAGGGCTCTGTCGGAAGGCACAAAGCCCCAGCCTTCTCCCCAGTTCCTAGCCAAAAACACAAAGACTTGAAGCTACCCTGGCGCATCCAGCATATCCCAGATAAGTCCCAGCATTTTCACCCTTACTTTAAGTAGGCCATCTTTTCTCCATTCCACTTGCGGATCACTGTCCCCAGTTTCGCACCGTATTTGAATTCTGTCACTCGGCCATTCTCAAAGTAGTCGCTGCCTGTGATCGGCTCTCCACCCAAGTCAATTACCTGGTACAGGAAAGACAGGACATTCCTTCCTACTTAAAAAACCAAACAACTACAATGCATTGCCCAGACACTGTTTAGAGCCAGAGAAACTACTCGAGGTACGTATATTATCTGCCTAATTTGAGAAATTGTATTTAAAACTATTTTCTGTATTTTATGTCAGCCTAGCTGTGAACTTGCTTTCCATCTCCATCCTCAGTCTCCTTACCCTGATTGATCATTACCACATAATTAAGGCTTGGGCTGTACCAACATTGTATTTAGCTTCGTCATCAATGCCTCTGCTTCCGGCACACATGAACCTCATTTCACTGTGTAGCTACAGAATGTTTCACTATTTGCCCTAGACCTTGCAGGCAACATAGTGATTTAATAAAATGTGTCTAGCAGCTGTAGCATTTGCTGACTGAAAGCAACAATTACGTGCTTCTCAGGTCTTGTTAGGATTCGTTTTTCAAATGTAAAACACAAATTCAGAATGTCAAGTAACACTGGTTATGCCATTGAGAAACAAAGTTTCAGACCTTAATCACCATTTATATCTTCCGTAGCAATTTATTATCCAGAATTTAAAATTCATTGAGTGAAATAATCTCTTTTTTAAACAGAATTTTTACACTAACTTCAGTGCAGTAAATTTATTCTCAACTGAAATCACCAGGTTACCTAGTTCCAGAATGTCCAAAACAACGGAGGCATTTTGCATGTTAGTGACCATTTGTGGGCAGATTACGTATTTGTAAATTATGGTTATTAAATCTTGACAACAATTTCTATAGATTTTGAGTCTGAAAGCTGCTCAGACCCAGCTCAAGCAAAGTAGAGTTCCAGTGTGGGACTGAGTCTATAGTGTGCCTGCAAGAAACGTATTTGTAAACTAAAATTTAAAAAAATAAAGATTACCTCCTGGTAAATGAAAGGTTTAGTTCCTGCTGAAAACCACTTGGTATTTAGATCTTTCAGCTTGTCTAAAATCACCTTCACATCCCCAGGCCACATATGCTTGGCAGCATCAATTCGGAAGCCTGCTACACCAATATCAATGAGATAGTTCATGTACTCAGAAACTTTTGAGCGTACATAGTCCTTCTCCAGGGCCAGATCAAGAAGGCTAACCAAGCGGCAGTCTCGGACCTATACAAAAATTGTGAAATCAAACAATTTTCACCTAATAAACTAAATGTAGACTTCTACATACATTTTCAATTTTGTTACCTATATTACGATGCCAAAATAAAACCTTTACTAGTCATTGTTGACATGGATATCTGTGCCTTGGACAGTTATCTTGGAGAGTCATCTACAAAGAAGAAGCATTAAGGAGTCTGCATTCACCCAGCTTACACAGCTGTAGGTGTTGAAGGATTATAACAGCCAAATCATTAAATCTGCAACCATCTTTTTAATGCAAGTATAGAGCAAAAATATGACAAATTATTTTTATTTCAGTGTATTAAGGAACAGATTCATTACTATTTCAAGTACACTTATTTCTTCTCTGATGCAGGAGAGGTTTCTAGAAATTATCTTTCTAAATCTTTTAGAAATCTTGAGTTGTTATTATAGCCTTAAACATTAAGATCTCTGTCCCTTCTTTCCCTTTGTTTCCTGTAAATACAAAATGAGGGGCATGAATTTTCATCAGAAGAATACTTTAAAAAAAGCATCTCAGTATATTCAGTGTATGTTTAATAACTCTCACAATGGGTTTCCATGGCTATGCACATCTGCCTGCAGAGAGCAAGGTGCATCAGCCTACATTGCAAACTGTACTAAAGAATTGGCTATAAAGATGCTCCCTTAGAACTGCTCAAGCACCCAGGGACACTTACAGACTCCCCTTCTGCCATTTCTCCAGAACCCCTCTCCCCTCAACTTAGATTCAGGAAAGATCACACACATTTGAAAGGCATAAGACATTACTCGAGAAAGACAGGTATTTATCTTTATAAACTATTTTTTCATTCTGTGATAGTTTTAAAGTCCTGACCTTGCAATCTGATATAGAGGAACAGATAGACCCCTCTTATCTGCACACAAGGAAGTCTTTCTTAGGAAGGGACACCTCTAAACAGAACGCTGATTTTCTGATTTTCAAGATTTTACCACTACTATTTTTCTTTATGAAATCTTCATCTCTCTCTTCTGAAATTGAGACCAAAGAAAACTTCCAAATCACAATCAGAAGCAAATAATAACTCTTAAATTTTTTTAAACACACACACAAAAAAATCACACATGAGAATACTTAAATAGATTTTATGAGCTTTAAAACTGTCTTTATAAGGTACCTAAGCACATAGTCAACCTGAAATTGAGCCACTGGCTCATGTAGAGCTATTCCTTTAAGTGGTGTCCCTGATAGTAAAGCTAACCTCTATTATCAATTAGGATGGTTTTCCATGAGGGTTTTTGTTTTGGTTTTTAAAAATGTCTGACAGTAATAGGGAGCAAAGAAACAACAGCCCAGGAACAGACGTATGTGAAAAATATATTTATAGTTCTAGGTTTACCTGAAACATATCATGATAATTCTCAATGTCTCCACTTCTAGATTTACATTTAAGGTCATTAAAATCCCAGCCAGAATACGGCACAGCTGGAAAATCTTTAGTCTTCGCATTGAAATAGCTTCCACAAGTAGCATGGTTGCCAGCACCAGCATTAGCTCCGCACATATGGTTGATTACTGCATCCACATAAATATGTACCTAGAGAACAGTATTCACATTTCAATTTGAGAAAGCTGCAAGGCACCACCATTTAATGCTCTCTTACCTCCTGCCCTATCCCCCTATTTCTGTTTGCTTGCTTGCTTCCCCCAGCATCTTATTTAAAATATTTCTCTTTTATTAACATACAGCAATGGTGATATCACATGAATCTCAACAGATAGGCAGAAAAAAACCTCATCTTTAATGCTACCATGTCTTCCCTTCTAGATTACCGGTTGTCTATAACCTTGCACTGTTAACACCAGAAGGTTTTCAAAACACTTACTCCAACATTATTGCACCTGGTCACCATGTCTCTAAATTCGGTTTCATTTCCAGATCGTGTACAGAGCTTGTAGCTGACCGGCTGGTATCTTTCCCACCATGGTTGCCAGGGGTCAGTAATGATAACATTTTCATTTGGAGGTGAAATCTGTGAATAAGATGGTGTCTCTTGATAACAAGGATACTGATAATGGTTTATTTATTTGCTCAGTATTGTTAGAGAAAGAACATAAATATAGAAAATCAGGTCCCTTTAATGGAAGATGCTTGCAATACCTAACCCACGCAGATCCTCAGTATCCTCTACTTATACTGTAGTGGAATGGATATAAAAGACTTAGGCCTAGACCTTCAGCAGGTAGAAACATACTATAAAAATGATGTCCATGGACAGTGTCCTAATTATTTTGGAAATGCAGGCCTAAAAGATCAGAAGAAGGGTCTGAATAATCTGAAGGAACAAGTCAGTACAGATAGCCCATAATCAGGAAGGAACTGACTGCAGAACAACCGAGATAACATCCTGCCCTTAAAATTGATCTGACTTCATTTTTTTGTAATGTTTTTATAAAAGCATTCTTGACATGAAACTTGTCACAGTTTCCAGATAAGCTATACCTTTTCCTTTTACAGACTCTTTCCAGGATCCTTTTCAGGCAATAAGCTTTTGCTGTTACCTCCAAGTCTCCAGACATAAGCATCTGATCCCACCATTTCTCACAAAGATCCCTGGGCTGTAGCCTACTTAGCTGCCACGCCTTTGTGACCAGCTCAGCAAGTTTGCACTTGAAAAAAAAATTTCTAAGACCCTGTCACAGCACAGATTAAAAAGATATCCAAGCATACACCATAGTCTGAGAAATGGGTTTAAAATCCAACAGGCCTGTGTGCCTGGAAAGAAGGTTGCCAAAAAAATATGTATTATTTGAGAATTATGGAAAAGTTCTCCCTCAGGCCAACTTGCAAACTCCTGGGCTACAAGAAACAGGCAAACTTCTCTCACCAACTTTTCCCGAGCAATCTGACAAACAAATTGAAATAGTTTTAATAGGTGACTGCTCTCCAGCCATACTACTCCACTGACACTACTGGTTCCACAGGATCACGTGTCTGTTCTTCAGACAGCACAGAGTCACATCAACACACCTCCACCAGAGCTTGTGTTCAAGGTCATTTCTCCCTGCTCACACCAGGTTCTTGCAAAGCAGGGTCTCTTAATAGCTTAATGACACTAGTCTTTACAGAGAGAAACTTGCTGGTTTGGGTGAACACAATTAACAGTGTTTTATATTATTTATTTAAAACCTTCAGCACTCTTGTATTCTCTCTGGGAGTCCTATTTTTCAGCCACAGTTTGATTTTATGTTTGTCTATCTCTTAAGAGCTTCCCTTCATTTAAATAATATCAAGCAGATAAACATAGGTTACTCTTCACAGCAGTAAAAAAAGATTTAGCCAGTGATATGAATTCTAATTCATCTAAACATAACAGCACAGAATGCAAAACATGCTCTTTGGAGTGATGAAATAAATTCACACTTACACTATCATGACTGAAGAATGTATTTGTCAGCATTAACTACTTCCATTACCAATTTCTGTTTTGCTTTCTCAGTACCTGTCCTTTGGTGAACTGAACATTTTCTCTGAAAAACACATTATCACCCATATAGCAATTTTACTGCCTACTGATAGGAACAGACAGACATACCTGAACTCCTCCAAATCCATTAGGAGCTAAATAGCGTTCACACTCATGAGCAATATCAGCCCAGCGCCACTCAAAGAGATGTACAATAGACGTCGTCCCAGAGTGAGTATTAGGGTTGTGCTGTGCCCAGCAAAACCCTACAATTAACAGAAGAAAACAGATACCCATCCTCTGCTCTGTGACCAGCTGCGCTCTTCCTCCTGCCTATTTTATGTTCCTGCAAGAGGGTAAAGTACGCATTACAAAACACACACATTTAAAAGTAAATGCCCATCTCTGGCATCATATTTATTTAACTTGACTTGACTGTCATTTTGTTTGAGAATTGGATTCTATCTAAATTACATTAACCTCCCATAGTAACAGTAACTTTGTTTTTCTGAAGTTAAAATTCAGATGTTGGCTAATACAGGCTGTCTGTAGTGTGCAAAAGTTGTATTTTTATTAGTATAAAGCCAACACCACCCCCAAAAGGCAAAGGAGTATCTATATAGACAGAAAGAGACACTTCATTTCTTATTTTAATGTACAATACTTTACATTCCTATTTATCCTTAAAAGGCATACTTTTTTCAATCTGTGTTACTATGACTTGTACATATTTAGACAAGGCCTCAGAGATGCGGTGTGTTTCTTATCGTGAGTTGCCACAAAAAAACAGGTATTTGGGAGGTCTAACGACATCTGTCATTCAAAACAACAGCCCTAATCTTGGAAGATCTCTCAGATACAGAAGTGACTGTACTGATTCAAAACCAGAAATGCTAAATGTTTAATCTCTGTAGACCTGTACAATTTGTGTGGAGATATTCTTCTTCCAGCAAACATAGTGCAATGGCATGCAGAGGTTAGAAGTGCTGTGAAGCTCCATAACCAAGAAGTCTCCTTAGTGCCCAGACACAGAGTTCTGCAAAGGCACTGAAGGAGCTTTCCAAAGGGGTAAAATCAGCTGCATTACCTTCTCATAAACTAGGCCAGTAATTATAGTTCCCAATTCATATTGTATTAGCTTATATAGGAACACAGATAAGCCTATTAAAATACCTCTCTTATTCCTCATACAGAGAGAGATACAACTTATAACAAACCAGAAGTTAAACAACTACCAAGGTTTACATTACACTGTTTAGGATCTCATTTTGCACTCTTCATGCTTAGAAGTTGATTTAGAGTCTGAGATACAAAGAAGTCCTACAAGAAGATCTTTTGCAAACAACAGGCTGAACTATTACTTCTTTGTTTAACAACAAAACACTTCATCTATTCTATCACAACATCAAAAGAACACATGGCAAAGAGGGAACAAGGAGATTCCTGGGTGCTGTCACAGGGGACACCAAACACCTCACCGAAGGTTTAAACATGAACACAAGGGCCTTCAGGTTTGCTACATGAAAGAAACCTTCAGTCTCTCCTGATTTCATATGCACTTGGGAATGCACTGCTGAAAAGTCTAACCTGCTACGATACAGATACCAAAAAAGAAGTCTACACAAAATCTTACATTATTTCTACAAAACAACCCTCTTTCTCTCATTTTTATTTCAGGGAAAGGACAATCCATACCTACCAGTCAGTGGAGCTGCACTCTTTGGAGCAAAGTCAAGCACAAAATATGCCATTTTATCAAGTGTAGAACCTGCCTTGCAGAGCCTCTTGCAATCAGCTGTCACCATACTTCACAGGCAGAGTTATTTAGAATGAATCATCTGATAAATTTAGCTTATTTTTCTGATTGTGAACAAAACAAATATAATGAACTTCTTTACTTGTAGCTTTTCTGTAGAGTACACAGACAAGTTTCAGCTGTAAGCAACTGTTCTGTGCGCTTCCATTTTTGTGAAAGAACTCCTCCTTGCCCTGATAGGAAGAACGTGAATTAACAGAAAACAAGCTAAGAAAGTTTGATCTTCTCTGATGAGAGAAGCCATATATCCGATTATCAATTTTTATTTACAATAGTAAGTACACAAAGAAGTAATAATATATTTTGACCCAACCAGCTCCAAGGCCTAGCGCTTGAAGAGGAGACTTCGTGTGGTTTTCCATTTCTTTGAAATAGGTTCACAGCTGCTCTGGCTTCAGTACAAGCCTCGATCGGAGAACGGAGATGTTGAAATCCCCGACGCATTCTGCAGGCTCCAGCTTCAAAACGCTTTTGAAACTCGGGAAAAAAGAAAGAGGCCCGTATTCCCATACAGAAGAAAAGCCAGCACAGCTGGCTGCAATTCAAAGCACACAGGAGAGAGGTGTTTCTGCAGAACGCCATTGCTGCCTCGGACAACCCGAGAACTTGGCCTGCCTTCTCCCGGGCTGAAGCGTGTGGTGCAAAACTCGAATGCTGTCTCCAACGTACCACGAACGCCAGCAACACTGTTTAAATTTGCGGGAGGCCTGACGCCGGCCTGCTGACCTTTCAGACGTTAAAGGAAAGCCGTTCCCACACCGAGCAGCGCCGGCTCCGCACCGCCCGCGCGGCGCTCACCTGGCGCGGCTCCGCCGACCACGGGCCCCGCCTGGCCTCCCGCCACACGCCGACAGCGCGCGCGCCGGAAGCACAGTGCAGGGCCGCGCGCGCACGCTCCGCGCCCCGCCGCCGCCACCCCCCCCGGAAGCCGGCGCGGGGAGCCCCGCCCCTTCCGCTGGGGCGCGGCGACGGGCGGGGACGGCAGCCCGCGCGCCGCGCCACTTCAGGAGAACTAAATTGGCCCGTCTAAAAAGCCTTGCATTGGACGCGACGGTGCTGGTTCAGGGTACAGGTGCATTCTGGAATGTATCGGTTCTCGAGCTGTGAGAAAGGAAAGCTCTCTGCACATACTCGATTCTTGTATTTTTGTCTTTGAGCATCGCACGATCTTGCTGTTAACCGGCTTCAGTGCTCTGGAAGAGCCTTTAGATGGCCTGTTCTGCAGTCTGAGCAGCTTGCCTCCCTGCTTGTAACTCTGTCTGGGCGCCGGGAAGCAGCGCCTGTCCCCCCCAACCACACACCTCCTCAGGCACAGCCCAGCGCGCCACAAGGGCCTGCGAAGCACCTGGCAGCGCATGAGGGGTTACACACCCCCAAAGTAACAAACGGTGCTCCTCAGGACCAGCACAACGCTTCTTTGGGAACAGTCAAAGCCACAAGGAAGTATCTGCTTGCACACAACCCAAGAGGACCTCATGTCAGCAGCTGTGTGCTAGGCTGGAGAGTAAAAACTCGGGCAGGAGCCGCACGACTCACGAGTTTGTCCTACAACAGGAACAGCAGCAACGTAAGCCACTTAAGGAAACCAAAGTATTTACAGAGGCAAATGCGTTCTCTTCAGTTTTGTATTAAGCAGGAAAATATATTTAAGGAATAAACTGAAAGCAGGTAGAAATGTCCTAGAAAACAACAAAGGGAAAGTGATTCTCAGTTTGACATTAGGCCTCTTTTAGCTGCCAATGTCCAAAGCTATGAAGGGATAACAAAGACGCAAACTATGTAACGTGAAATTTCTGATGAGTTTTCCAAGTTACTGCTGTCATACAGATAATTTTGCAAGAAACTGTTCATTTCTGAATGCACCTTAACTCCACTTTGCAGATGACATTATTATTTGTACCTTCTCAAAACCAAAATTTCACTACCATATAGCAAAGTCCCTAAAACTAAAAGCTTTTGAGGAAAAAAAAAAGACTGGAACTGAAGATGATCCTTATTTATCAAATAAATATGATAATAATATAAATTATTATCACTGACGATACTGGAGAAATGTGCTTGCTTTCTTAAAATCCATCTCTTTAGAACTAAAAGCATCTTAGAATCCATCTCTTTAGAACTAAAAGCATCTTAGAATGACCTTCTGAATTTGGCTTTCAGTGAAAACTCTGACAAGGCACACAACTGACACTTACATACAGAAAATATATCTAATTTAGCTTCTGTTATCACAAAATCTTTGCTGTATCAAGGAGTCAATTTCTAGAAGAGCACTACAGTAAAATTCATGATTGTCAGATTATCTGAGTCACCCTCAGCTTAAAAATTATAGTGGCATGAGTATACTAAAATGTTTAATTAACTCAGAAATATTGCTGTGTCTATATGCCATTAGCTAATGAAGAAAAATTGCGAAATAATCCTGCATTCATTGCTTATATGCGATCTCGGAAGCCGGCCCCAGTGACTTGTTAAAAAAATAGAGGTCGTTTGACTTGAAATATCAAACAGAACAAAAATCTGAGGAGGAGGAAAAAAAACCCCAACAAACTACGAACAGCAGAAATGGGTATACAAAGAACCATTTGATTTAAGGGAATGAAAGCTTTGCCTTCTGACTTTAAAAAAAGTTCTCAACTGGATTGCAGAAGTTTCCTTAATAGACTATCAGAACAGTATGGTGGGGAGTATGTTCTGTTTGTTCTTTAATAATATACACTCACCCAGAACACCGCTTAGCTTTATTCGTAATGGAATGGCCACAGAACACTCAGAAATTTTTATTTAAGCAACTTTTTTTCACTTTTCTAAGTATCATAAACCCTTCAGAAGTTCTCATACACTGGGGGAGGAAGTTTTACTTTTCCTACTACTTTTGGCCTACTACTCCAACTACAGAGAAGAAACTAACCAGCAGCTACACAGTCCCCATGGAAACGCAGCAAATGAGCTAACACAAATTCCAGTAAAAGCATTTTAAAGTAATCTGCTAAGCCAGTCCATATTGAAAAAACAGCAAAGATACACTTATTTTGGTTCAGTAATCAATACTAGTGATTTAGGCTGTTTGCAGCTGGAATGATGAAACAACAAAAGTCTTTACACCAGCCTGTTACCACACCATCAACTATGAATTCATATTTTATGGAGTAATTTTCTCCTTAAATCCACTGGACTCTCTTGCAAGGAAGTGTCATTGCAACGTTTCCTGCGTGGCTTTAGAAAGTCACGCTAATCTTCCTAGCATGTAAGAAATGTTACTATGCAACCTCCACAGCACTCACTAAAATGAGATTATCCTTAGATTTTCTTTTTTCAACCTGAAACACTAACAGCTAAACATCACATTCAAGGAGGAAAGAATTCACTCTGGTGCGTATCAACATATACTCTGAATCATTTAGAACGTGCTGCACAATTGGATTGTTCAACTTTTCAAAGAAAAAAAGAGACACCACAAAACCAAAATGGTGTCTTCCTCCTCCTCCTTCTCACTCCCAAAACCCAGAACAAAACAAGTCAAAATGAAGAGGAAAGGACAACATGAAGAGGAAGGCAATAATTTATTAGAGATTTCACAAGCAAACTAAGACACATTTATCTTGTGACAGTTTGAAGATATCTGGAATCTTTAAGATGAGAAAATTTCTACTCTGCCTTTAATACTTTAGAAATGCTACTACGCACAGTTCAGTGACTCCCGATGATTACACTGCTTCTTCCCCCAGCTTGATAATACTTGAAAAGAGATGGAACACGAAAGGGACCTGGAACATCACAAAGACATGTTAAAAATAAGAACAAACAGAAAATAGTAGTGTTATGCTTTCTTTTGACAACTAAATTGAAAGATGCTTAATATTTAGAAAAGTGCTGAATGCCTGAAAAAAAGTGACTTAATAGATACAGGCAATATTAACTTTATATTAAGTTAAACAATAATATAATATGAAACCCACAAGAAAAATATAAGTCACTGGCAACAACACTACCTCAGTTCAGAGAACAATCTTAAAAGCAACAACAAAAAGGTAGCAGTGATTAATAGTTGATTAATAGTTCAGTTCCAAATACTTCATTGTGAGATACTGTTAGATTTTCTTCTCTCCTCAAAAAAGAAAAGAGTAAGGAATGTACAAACTAAGTCAGCTACAGATTGATTCTCATATACTAGGACAACAGCAGTCACCAAATGATCTAAAATATCGGCCAAGCCTTAAATATTATTAAGAATTGCTCTGCAACATATTTTAACTAATGTACATGTTATTTATTATGTTTTAACTAACATACATGTTCTAATGGAAGATGCACCTGCCCATGGCAGGGGGGTTGGAACTAGATGATCTACCAGGCCCCTTCCAACCCAAACCATTCTATGATTCCATGATATGATTATTATTGTATTTATTTAAAGAAAAACAAGAAGAAATCCTCAGTGTGAGCTCAGCACAGCTCCAGTGAAACACTTCTAGCTCATACAAGCTAAGGAACTGGACCACAAATTAGCAAGTTGTAAGACCTTTGAGGGAGAAGATTTTTCCCCCCCGCCCTCCCCAAGGAGTGCCTTTTGCTTTTACAATAACCAGACTTGTTCAAGCTCTGAAACATGTAAACTTCTCCCCACACCTACTCTATATGAAAACTTAGATGTAGTTGAGTGCTCTGGAAAACATTGCACAAAAAAGGATACAACAAGAAAGGATACACTCTGCATGACAGTATTACTGCAGTATTTACGCAGGAATGTTTCTAAAGAAGAACAGCAGAATGTGGTTTAATTTTACTTGATTCTCAGTATTGCATACACATAATTTATGCTACCTATCAAAAGTAAATATGCCTCTTTAATAAAATACAGTTTTGACCCCTTATGAGATTTAATGAGGGCTGAATGAGTCCACCAACACTAAGCTCCATATTCAAAAGTAAATACATTTTTTGACAACTTGAACTACCAGGACAACACCAGATCTTTCCATCTCATTAATTCTCCTTCAATTCTTTACTATTTTACAGACTCACTTTTTCCATCAGGTCCAAAACCCAACCATATTTCCATTCAATGCAGGCTTTCAAGTCACTTCTTCCCTAAGAAGCAGCTGGTGACCTCTCAACATTAGTTTCTTCTGCATAACCTTTCTCTCACACAGCTGTATTTTAGCTACAGAAAAAGTAGCCACCCCAAATATTAACTGAAATTTTTGCCAGTCCATCAAGAAAAAGACATTTCAGCCAGCAAGGAGTTACACGGTATTTTTATAAACCATATGTATTATTTTCTCTACAATGGACAAAACCCTTGTAGAGAAAATCTAAAAAATACTAAAAATATTTGCAATAACATCAATGAATTTAACACAGCTTCTCCCTGCTTAAAAATAATCACAAGTTTAGCTTATGTCAATTTAGTTGTTTAAAAAAAACCAAAAAAACCAACAGTGAGATGCAGGATACAGATCAAATTTGAAGTCTCTCAAATGTTTGCATACACTTGTTTATACACAGCTTTATGTTTCAAATGAAGTTCTGACACTGTTCTTCCTTACAGACTCAGATTTCTATCTTGGAATTCTGCATCACAAATCAGCATTCATCAGAATATTTCAGCAGGAACAGGAAAACATAGCCATGCAGAAATAGCGTTCAGTTTCATCATTAGTTGGGAAGTGAAATAAATATTTTTAGTTAAACCTCATAGATCCCCAGAAATCTCTATTAGTCTACGGCATATTTTGTGACCTTTACATACAAACGGCCAAAGTAAGGAAGAAGTTCTGTTCATGATACATTAAACCAATGACACCAAGGTAACTCATGTACACTTCCAGGTGCACAAAGAAGTCTTGCATAAGTATGCATTTGCTCACTCTAAAAAAAGCTTCTGAGTTGATCATCAGCATGATTAATAACCAAATAAGCACCTCATTATTTTCTTTATGCAATTAAAGTGTTATTTTGCATGTTTAGTGAAGTCAGAATCAGATTTAATGTACAAAATTAACTGGAAAGACATGGAATTCCTAAAAGAATAAAAGTGTTCAGACTTCATTTATAAGGCTTTTCAATAGCTAAAATACTTCATGTTTCTTTTTTGAATTTAAAGAAACCTTAGTAATTTTCTTAGTAGACACTGGGTAACAAAAATATAAATACAAGGGTTTTTTCTAACAAGGAAGGAGTAAGAAACAAGAATAAAACATTCCCATAAACACTTGTTCCTAACAGAATACTTTAGCCAAGGCTCATTTGTCTCTTTTCAATGATAAATACAGAAGAATGCCTGTAAAAAAAGCAATACTTCATTTGATAAATACAGATTTTGCAAACAACAAATCAATGACTTAAAGTAGGAACTGGTAAGACCAAATAGCATCTCAGAAATGAGAGAAACAAGCTCAAACATGATCTGATGAAAAAATCCTGAGACAACTGACAGAACAAGAAACCTACAATTAAAGTTACTGTGATAAATAGAAATACTACCCTCACAATAACCATACTGTGGGCTCTGCAAGCAATTTTTAAAAATCAAAACCAGCTATTCATATTCTTTATTTTAAAGTTTTTTAGATTTCAGAGTTTTTTCCAAAGTAACAATCATCAAAACATCTAGACGAAAAACGTATTGTGGAGTAAACAGAACGTATCAGAAACATTCAGTCTGAGCTCTGAGTTCACAAGGTCTTGGGGGGAGGCATAACAGTGACACCCAACTGCAATCCATAATTAAGTTAAATACCCTTTAAATTTGAGCTAGCTGATCTATCAGAGAGTACAGATTGAGAAATAAGTGCTTCTAATTCTTGCACCAGTTACTTCACGTCCTAATTTGAGAAAGTTCACTACTCAAATGTTTTTAGGCCATGAAACCCCTCACAGTTAAATTAGAGCTGATTTTGCTTGAGTTACTCTCATATAAAGAAAATACTTAGAGTAAGCAGTAGTGAAGTAAAGCTACATGATAGGAAATAAAGTTAAATAGTGATTACTCTCTGCTAAAAATTACTTTCCCATGAAGTTTAGACAATAACGCCAAAAATGAGGACCTGTGCATTCTACAAAAAAGGAAGCCTTGATCAACGCAACATTAAGCGTCACTTTCTGACACAGTATCCTTTCTTAAATCAGGCAAGTTTACAGGATGCTGCAACCAAGTTAGCAAAGCCAAAGTTCCTTTACAGTCCTAGCAGAAGCGAGTTTATTTCTGGAAATGGTTTTTAAGTATCCCTTTACAATAGTGGGGATGGAAGGGCAGGAGAAAAGAGGCAGCCCTTTTCAAAGCCAAAACCTCAGAAGATTACTAAAAGTTAAGTGGTCAGATTCCACAGAGTTATTCTCCCTAGCTCCCCGGATTAAGGATTAGAGAAACTGACAACTCCCCCAGGATATAAGGATTAGGAAATGGCAGTCTCCGAGTTTCTAAACAGAGGAAGAAACAACATTTTAAACTCATACCACCTATACACCTTAAACCCCAGCCTGTATCTTTATTTTTATTCTCAGGCAGAGAATCCATACCTTGTGCAGTGTTCTATTTTTTTCTTTTCCCTTCATTGGCATCCTGTTTTGGTCTAGCTGAACGAGCAAATTGCTGAGATTCTGTTAAGGACTAAAAGTGTCAGTGATAAACAGATGCCAATCAAGAAGCAAAAAAGAAGTATTATTTCAGCAACAGATATTTTATAAAGTGGTCTTTATCTGTCAATCAATTCTACTACAGTATTGAATATTATAACAATAATGTCTATTAGTCAAAGATTAGGACTTTACTGATCTGCAGCCGAAAAAATTTTAAAAGAGCTTATCCAAGAGTTTACAATACTAAGAAAACAAGGAGGACTAACTGGGAATGGGTTAGGTGCAAACAGAACAACTACAGCAGGATGAATACTTGATATTTACAATTCTCCATGCCAGCACGTTAATTCCATAACTTCGATGTCTCAGTAGGTATTTGGGAGGAAAATAGCTAAAACAAACATAGAGGTTTGCGTGAACACGAGTACAAAGAAAAGGAAATAAACTATGAAACATTTAAGTGAAAAACAAGAAAGGACAGGAAGAGATTTAGAAAACTTATACACAGAAAATAGGGCAATGCAATCTAAAAGTATACAGGCCCAAAAAGTAACTGATAGTTCAACTGGAGATGCAGTCTAAATATAGACCACTGACTCTGACAGGAACATTTCATTATGTTCTTAATTTTGCAAACGCAGGCTTCACCAAGTCAAAAACCCTACTTCATTTATATACAATGGTCATACAAGGGAAATTTCATTTTGTATTGTGTTTGCAGAATCAAACAGCTAGGACCAGAGAAGTCAATTTTATTGTCTTAAAGCACTTCTACTTTCCTATCTCAGAAGAGGTGCCTCTATATATTTTTCAGTTATCATAACAATAGTACACGATGCTATGCTGCCTGGTTTTCTTAAGGTATTTCCTCCTTCCATAGATTTCTAATAAGTAGAATACTATGACAAGAAAAGTAGAGATTGATTGACAGACTACAAAGAATATAATGTACATGTTTGAAGAAAAAGATACAACCACCATGGGTTTTTCAAATAAGACATATCCATTTGCTTCTTTTAGAGCTTTAGCAGCTGCTTTTTCATTTGGAAGTCCAATGAAAGCCTGTCCCTTCATACGTCCTTCTTTCATCAAACGTATATCAAACCTAGAGGCAAAATTAAGAATTGGGAATTACTCATATTTAAACACACTTTCGTATTTCACAGTACAAATACGTTTCTCATGCTTCAAGTTGGAGAAACAGCAGAAATGGAAACAGAGCCTACAAGCAGCAATTATGTCACTGGAGACCATTTTACCTGGGCGAACCACCTAGTAAAAAGTGACATTAGACCGTAAGATGACAAATTGGTGTGTGACTGTAGTAAATATGACATACGCAAAATGATCAGCTACACACAGTCATCCACACTATTCATTCTGTGTCGCTTCGCCAATAAACAGTATATTTGGTAACAAAAATATAAAAGCAAAATAGTAGGGTTTTCAGACATTGTTGAAAAAATAATTCTATTTCTTTTTCAGATGAAATGCATTTTTCACCATAGAAATACAGAAGCATGAAGGAAAAAGATTACTAGTTTTTAAATCACAATTTTCACCTGTATTACAGAGTTAACATAAAATGCGTAATTTTAACCATTATCAAATTAACTTACATATTTCTTTCCACTTCTGACTGGAAGTCAACATATCTTCCAAAAATGAACTTGAGATCCTGAAATTAAACGGTAGGTATAAAAGGAAAGCTGATAAAAAGCCCTTTTGATAAATATTTAATCTGTTTATCTACCTACCTTTTCTTGAACTTGTTTAGCTAAATTCTTCAAATATATCCTGCAATTTGGATCACCTGGCTCATAGTTCTTGAAAACAGAAAATTTTTCCATTTCTTGAAGAAGAAAAACAATGTTTTAGCTCACTTAATTACTTTGTATTTTTGCTCAGGATAAAATAACTAAATCTAATATATGATCAATTAGTGAAGGAAATATTTTAAAAATTTGTTGCAACAAATCAAAGAACTATTATTAGATAATTTATTCTCATAGTTATACCTTCTCTAGAAAGTCTGTTTTTTTCTAGATCTCTTCTAGAAATAAATTCTGATGGTATTTCATCATCCTCCTCTTCAATTTCCATTTTGTCATTTGAGCTAGGAGCTGGGAAAATCCTTCCAAAGCCTGTATTATTGGTTTCTTCTGTGGTAGCACAAAGGTCTGAAATTTCAATGCGTTACGTAAGTGGTTTGTAAGTTTGTTCACAAAAGGATCAACAGCAGGCAAAAAATATACTCCTTTTAGTAACATTTTAATATACTAGACTTTGTAAAGCAATTTGAACACATCCTTAAAGAAATGTATCTTAATCCCTGGTTTGACAAACACCTGCTCTATATGATCCTATAAAACTGACTGTACTACAAATCAAGCCATGTCACATGCCAGTTGAGGTAAAATTAGCCTTGCTGTTCAAGCCTGTATCCATTTCAATGGTTCACCTAATTTTCATTCAAAGAAACCGTGTATTACTGTCAAGTACCAAGAAACACAGACTGACCATAACACTGTAAGAAACCATCACACCTCATTGCTATTATCGTGCAACATTTTTATAGCAGATAATCAGTGCATCACAGGCAAAGAGTTGGCAACCACTTGAATGCTGCTCTCTCGGAGCCAGAAGAGGAAAATCTGAAATTAGCCTGATACATTCAATTACGCTATACAACACTGAGAATGCATTTGCAATATATTTGCTAAAAACATCCTAACATTTAAAAGAGCACAGTTGACCATAAGGACACAGATAATGTAAGAAAGAGACCTTTAAAATCCTGTAGATCTTTTACTGTACCAAAGGACAGAATTCTATGCTTTAACACGCAAAAAACAGCAAATGCAGACATGACACAAGCTGGTGTTCTTAAGCAAATGCTAATGTATTGTTCTTAAGCAAATGCTAATGTATTGTTCTTAAGCAAATGCTAATGTATATCATTTATGAAAACTCGAGTAGAAAAGAATTCCCTGGCCTAAATTTCAGCAGCCTTCTACACACTGAAACCACATGAAGTTAATATTGAATACACTTGAAGTACAAACTCTCTTACCATTTTTTTCTTTTTTTTCTGAGTTTGTCTGAAGAACAGCTGGGATGTCAGTGGTAATATGGAACTCAATTTTTTTATGACCTATATGCCGTGGCTGCTCAAAGACATCCGAAGGTGACAGTGTAGGGTGCAAATTACTGTTTAAAACAACATGTTAATTAAAGATTCAGACACTGATAAATGCATAGTCAAATAAAAGATTTCTTCCAGATAGATTTTATGCTGCTGTTTACCACAAATACATGAGTGCTCCATTTGATAAATGTCACCCAATACAGTTCAAGTTGATTAAAACACTGCAAATACATTAAGTGTGGCTGGCAGCTAGAGCAAAAAGAAGTAGTACATACAACATTACAGTACAGACAGGCAATTAAGAAAAACTTTATCAGTAACTTAAACACGAAAAAAATGGCCTTGCTGCTGCTCTCACATAGTGTAAAAATATATCAAGTTTTTTAAAATATACTAAATCACTTGGAGGAGGAGAAAGGCTGTCAATAAAAATGCATTTGCAATTCATCATCACTACACAAAGATACTATGCAGGCGTCTACTGTGTCAGTCATGCAGTTCCAAAAACCAAAATTATTTAATCAGTTTTTAGTATTCTGGTTTCACACCCCCCCCTTTATTTTTTTCTATTTTAAGAAGTATCCCAAACAACAAATCCAGATTCCTCCTCTTAGAGCTGTGATATGAAATTGTTTCTGTTTTTTTTAATGAAAAATGGACTTATATTAGTTTGATAGCAAGAGAAACACAGAGCTCGAACCAGGCACACTTTACAGACCAAGGCTGCTGAGCAGACCTGCATTCAAATTACATGAAAATTTTGACCTTTAGAGCAATAAAGCCAAGTATGAGGATATGGGAAAACCAACTCCACTATCAAATTTACATATTAGTGAAGAATGCTTGTATTAGAACAGCAACACTGAAGCAAACATGATATAGAGAACATAATTTAATAAAACGAATACTCTTCTGAAAAAGTGCAAAACCCACAGAAATAATACAAACCTGTGGGGAGTACACACAGGCACATTCAATAAGTCTTTAATTCTTTGCTTTTTTCTAACACCACGCCTCTTAGTGTTTATCGGTCTTTTAGGCTGAAGGGTTGCTAATTCCATCAACTTGGTCATTCTATTTTAAACAAAATATAAAAAAAAGAAGAAAAGTGGTTTACAGTTTATTTGAAAATGCTCATTTTGAAAACACTTCCCCCTCCTTTAAAGCCCTAGAGATACAACTTTCCAGAACAGGAGTTACTGTCAAGCTGCCTTAAGACCTAAACTACATTAATAAACTATAACACACAGCAAATCAATACACATAGAGTAAAGGAGCATCACTTAAGTAACCGATCAAAATCGTAACGAGTCCAATGATGCCCCTTCCTTCCCCAAGCATGCACCTAATTAGGATACTAAAGCTGCAGAAATGCTAAGAGGCTCCAAGCTCAACCTTTTTTTATACTATTTCCACTTGACAGGAGTGCCTCTTTCCAAATGAATGTATTTTCTGAATATAGCACTGGGACTTTCCAATTTAGTTTTCAATTTAAATAGTATACAAAGAAAATTGCTTCTTCATTTGGTGTAAGTCAGAAGATTAAAAAAAGCTATGATGTAATTCAGTCCAAAACTGCAAGAGAATCCTCAGCACACAGAACCTCCCATTATTATTACTCCTAGCAATACACACTGACATACAAAGAATGTCTTGGAGGTCAGAGTGCAAATATGATTCAGGCCGAGTAGTTTACTCAGTAAAGATGTGGAAAAATGAAGAGTCCAGCAAAGAAATCAATTATTGCTTCCTTATACCTGCACACTCATTTCATTCTGAGTTTTTGTTTGTCTTTTGGATGTAGGAACAAAGGATAATTTGCACACCACGTGACCATTTTCCTTCTCTTACTGTCGTTCTACGTTCAATAGAAGGACGGTACTGTCCTTTTAAGTCACCCTGGAGCTTCCTTAAGCATCTGGAAAGATTATCTATTAACAGATTCCACCACTTGCTGAACTAGACGCTAGAAAAGTAAAACCACCACTTTAAAAGAACCCAAAAGCTTGCAAATGACTGTAGAATGCACACCTCTCCTTTTCCTCCTCATTATCACTTTCATATTCTGATTCATCTCCACTAGATAGTTGCTCTTCTTCCTCTTCAGGCAAAGGAGGCTCTTCAGGAGGCAGAGGTGGGATTGGAGGAGGTGGCACAGGCACTGGTAAATACTCTTCACACTAATTACAAGGAAAAGGTAAAAAAAGTAACTAAAGGTTTTAAGTAAAAACATCTGCATATCCTGTTTTCCTTTACATGACAAAACAGTCAAAGCAGTAAACTAGAACATGACAAGAAGGATTTTTTTAAAGTGTATTTATAGGCGTATTTTGCTAAATGAAAACTTTCCACAAGAAAAAAGTTTACTGCTTTCTGAAGCGTAACAGTGACTGTTTTCATTATTTTAATTTGACAAGTTAAAAAGTAGCAACCATGACCCTGGGCTTTTACTTTAAGTTTTACTTAAACTTTTACTTTTACTTTTAAAGCACACGGCTTTAACGACTTTCCTGAGAGGAATGCGGTCAAAACACACAGGAGGAGGCCTAAGCTCCCAAGCCATCTCAGTTTCTACACTGAAACTTCCACCACCTATCAACATTACATTTCTGTTTCTGTAAGAAGCAAGGATTTCATGAAAGGAATCAGTTTTTAAACTGAGGTTGCAAAAACTACACGGAAGGAATTCCCTACGTACAAAATCACCTCCAGCCCCACTTTCAACAATCTTACTACGCTTAACAGCTCCTTTTATGTACCATCGGTTCCATAAGGCACTGATGTCTTCTGGCATTAGAAATACTCTGTGTCCTTTAGAAACTGCTCTAAGGATTTCAAGGACTGGCTTCTTACCCTACTACTCTTTTTTGCACGACCACTAAATTCACAGTGCTTAACCTGGCCCAGTACCAGGCAACAAATAATATTATTCCCTGAAAATCAGTGTGAATTCATGTACTTGATAGATTTATGTCATCATTATCTTTACCAGCTAGTTCCCATGTTATTAGAAGCAGGTATTCTGTTACAGCAAACACAAAGTGCAGCAGAGCACAGCTTCACTATATCCAAATACTGTAGCTATCATTATTAATGCAGGTTCTCACTGGCTCTATCTTCCACTGGCAGTCAGTTAACTATCACAGCAACAGAGAACTGAGACTACAGAGCCAATTATTTCTTTTTCCCTTCAAAAACAGCTCCCCAGAAGACTCTGCCAGTTTCCCTCAACCTTGCCTCTTTCAAAAAACATCTTGGAGATGCAGCAAGTTAAATCCAGAAGTGCTGTATAATCTCATTAACAATCTGAATCTAATCAGAACTCAAAAAACCCGCATGGATCAAAGAACACATCTTCGTAAGGCAACGGGCTAGTGGTATTCTTCATTTCCTGTATCTGTAACATGGTGCTATAATCTCCCTTTTTTTATACTCAATAGTTTGAAATATTCCAGTGCTCCTGTCACACGTTTATATTTTTTTTGTTCTAAGTATAGCTATAAAGATTTGTTTAGAAGACTAACATGCACATCTCACCCAATGAAATGCAGCAGTATTTGCTATCTTCTAGAGATCTCTCCAACTTTTAGAAGTTTGAATTTAGATCTTCTATCGTGTTGCTAACATTTTAAATCGTGAATCCATTTTACACTACTTAAAACATATATTAAAGAAGTTACCATGGGAGGGCGAGCAGTAATTGGTCCAAAAGGTGGAGGAAGATTCATTTTATTCATAAGATGAAGTACCTGAAATGATTCAAGGTAAGTAAGATTTCCTTTAAATAAATAAATGAAAATAGTTCCTTGCTAGGTATCACAGTCAATAACTTCTGGCAGGTGTAAATCAGAATGGTTTACACAACTACACTGGTTATTAAACAGTGTGAAAGCCTGTGCTTGAGATCCATTGCTAACGGTAAGTATAAGCAACACCCTAGAAAGGCTAATCAAAAAAAATTAAGCATCTTTGCAAAATGAAGTAACAAGTACTCAAGTCACATCTAATTAGGAAGATCATATCCAGTTAAGACTTCAGTGACAATGAAGTAACAGTTACTTCCGGTCAATGAAATCTTCTTATCTCAACATAATAAAAAATTGATACTAGTTAACACTATCACAGAAAAACTAATTTAATATTTACTATGTCAAAAATTATTTCTGTGGATAATTAAAAGAGGAAAAAGGAAATACTTTTATTTTTAAACTTTCTGGTTTTGCTGTTTTTTACTTACCTGGACATAAAATTTGGGCACGCTTGCCAAGGCATTTGCTATATTTGCTAGAATTGTACTTGAAGGTGGTGGATACAAATATTTGAGGCAAGAATTGATGGGAAAGGTGAGGCTGAGGAAAAAAGATTAAGAACAAGGATTCTTAGCTCCACTGTCACATAATGACCGATAACAATTCATGATTACTAGAGTTTTAACTATTCACTACATTTAAAGTATCACTGAAATATTATTTTTTCCCCTAGAACAGTTTTGGGCCATTTGCATTATGTCTTTAACATCAGGGAGCAGTCCCCTAACATGACAGACTTACTGGGTTTGGGCACAATGAAAGTACATGCAGAAAGCCTAAAGCACATAGAAACAATCAATATGTCCAAAAGCACAACATAGCATGCTGTACAAACATCATAAACTCAATGCTCAAAGTACTGGATTTATTAGCCCAAAAAGAAATTTATTCTTCACATACACAAAAATGCAAATAGAGAAAAAAAGAACAAGAAAACTTTGAAAAAAAAAAATCAACAGTATTCTGCTGTTAACACTAGGACAACCCCCCCCCGTCCTCAAATTTTTCCCAAGAAAGCAATGCACCATTCTAGGCAGCTATTACGCGGTCCGCAGCTTCAGGGCTCAAAGCACCTGCCACTACACAACTCCAAGGGTTCTAACCTTGAAGAACTAAAACTTCATCTTTATGACAATTACTACAACTATGCATGTAGGACAGCAGCATACTATAAAACAAGACAGCGGCATTGTTTCTTGTTCACCAGTGTATAACACTTATTTCAAAGAAACTGTAACAGAATAAAATAATGAAGACATAAAAAACCACTAACCCATGGTTGGGTGCAATTCCATTCTCTATTTTAATACATTTCGGTTCTTTCTTCTCCTCTTCTTTCACTGGTTCTTCTGAACTGAAAAGTAATTTAGCATTAATTAAAACAGGGCAAAATTTAAGTGCCTTACATAATGTATGAAATATGTTTAATCTTTTACATTCAAAATATAAGAAATAGACTAGTAAGTATTTTTAGCAACTTTTATCAATGGCATTACTAAAGCAATTACAGTAGCCAAACTTCTAAGGCCCATGTAAATACATACTTACGCAGATTTAAGTAAATGTCCCTATATTTAAACAGTTCTGACTTAGATCTACTCACAAGAAAAGAACTATAATTACTTCATGTTACTCTCTTTTCAGCGACTGTTACTTTGCTCAGAGACAGTATAAAATCAAAGGTTTTATTTTGTTCATATTCAGAGAGTGGAATAAATAACTTCAAACCTCTATAGTTGATTTTAATTAAGCACTAGCACACAGCTTCTATTACTTGGTTACATATCACACAGGTAAACTTCAAAGCCTAACTATGCAACTTATTTTTTTAATTAAGTACTTGACAGACAATTGAAACCCACAGTTCTTGGTCACACTAGCATTAAATCTATTTATATTTTTTATTAAATATTACATATTCTTTAACTATTTGCAGAAAGACTTGGACAGTTTTATGTTTGTTCTGCTCATGCTTCAAGCTAGATACATGCAAAGAACTCCAGCTTAGAAGCCAGTGGCTGTAATAGTATAGTCGAATACAGTTATGCTAGCAGGTGTCAATTCTGCCTGACTCTTGATTAGACTGGAAAGAAACATTAGGAAAGCACTGCACATGCTGTTTAACAGTAAAAGAAAATTAAACCTCACACACACAAAAAAAGTAGAGAAGTCTTTTTTTAAACACAGGGAACTGTGCAACACAGAGGTCAGCTTACACAGACTGGAGTCTTCCTCTGTAAATGAGAACAATTAGGACCATCTGCTGATTAAGGGTGGGAACTATTTCATGATGATACCAAATGAAACAATACTAATAGGAGGAATGCAGTCACTTATCTATAGATCTGAACCTGCCTTTTAACGCTTCTAAATGCTTATGATTTATCCTTTGACTTAACAGTACTACGAAAGTATCACGAATAGGGAATTTCCCTTCCTTGACCACAAATATAGACACTAAATTATTATGCACATACCTTTTACAATTCTCTGACACAGAAGGCTGGCTAAGTAACTGCACTCTGTCTTGCTCCTTCGCAAATTCGACAACTAAGGTGTGACCTAAAAGTTTCAGCTGATGCAGTCTTGACAAAGCCTTCAAATAATTATAATGGAGAAAAGAAAGAAAGGGAGGGAAGAGGAAAAGCACCAGAATTATGTTAAAACATAACTGTGTTTTCGTTGGTTGACAAACTAGCCATAGGATGCCTTAAGCTTAGTCTGCGCCACTACAGACACAGGTAGTTCTGCACCAATCCTGCCTTCACAGCCCTGCTTTTAGCAGCCTCTTTCCTGCTAGCAGGAAGGAATGATGGTTGCACAGCTAGAACCACTGCAGAGACTTTGGTCATCTGAACACAGTAGCAAAGCTGTAGCCTTAACAACAATACTTATTACACAGCCTAATACATCTTCGTGATTTCAAGTAACCAACCTCTTGCTCATGAAGTGCAAGCATGCTAAAGTCCACTTGTAATAGCTGGGAATTTTAAAATCAAGATTTTTAACAGTGCCACTAGGAAGCTCTAGTGTTCTGCAAGTCCAGATCCAGGCTGCCAACAATCAACAAAAGCAACCTAAATTCAACACTGTTCACTTCACATAGTAACTTTTTTGGGTAGTATTTTACAGCATGGCCTGAAAAACAAAACACCACCAAAAAAGCAGGGTGTAACAGAGCAATTCGGGACACTGAATACATTGTTTGTATTACCTTTTTGGCATCCACATCCCCCATTAACACAGCAGCTTTCTTTTTCTTACCCAAGGTGGGCATTCAAGGCAGTCATGAATTATGTACATCACTATGTCTGGATTTTATGGCAAATATGCAATTATGCCAGAGACAAGTTTGTTTTACAGTTTATATATAAACTATATGCTGGTTTTATAGTTTATATTTAAATGCACACACACACTAGTAAAGGCCCTGATCATTTGCAACTCATCTAAGTTTGCCATGCTCTAAGTGACAGGTTGGACCAAGTGACTTCCACATGCCCCTTCCAACCCACCTTTCTTTCGACTCTACAGGAGTGTTCGTTTTATCAAATTATTCAAGCATCTCCTGAAACAGAACTCTAATACACACTGCTCTGCATTTTTTTCCCCTGACACCGTGTACTAGGTGATGTGTAAAACATTTGCAAGCACAAATGACAGTTCAGAAAAATGCTTTGCTAAAAAATTCAACAAACTCAGTACAAACCTTCACAGCTGCATTTTCACTGGGAAAGGTAGCAAATGCAGTATGTTTCTAGAAAACAAACAAAAAAATTGCCACAGTGAATTCAAATAAAAAAGGTATGAAATTGGATGTAAAACATATATCCACAAGTAATTTTTACATTCAGGTTTACATATCTGAAAGCTTCCTGACAGTGATCATTTCACTCCTGTGGGGCAAAGGTGAAGGACCAGTGAAATTTTTTCTTAAGAATTTAGGACAAGCACCTCCTGCATTCAGCAATTAAGACAGAAACCCAGCAGTCTGAGGAATACAGGAAAACAATTTTCTTTTCTAATGAGTAAAAGCCATCCCAAACCGCAAGTATGTACTGATAAAAGAAGTTTAAACCTCTTTTCAAAGCAGGAAATTTATTTCAGCACCTCTCAGTAGAACATTTTCATCAAAGCAACTCCCTAAAGCATTACGTTTCTTGCTACAAGTCATAACTATTGTTGTGCTCTGAAAGTTTGGATGGCTTCTAACTAACATTTTTCCCTTACTTTTTAAGTATAAAAAAATCTTCGTCCTCAGAGAGTACGCAGCTCATCTTAAATTTGTGATAACACACTTTATTACTTCATCTTGCCACTACATGATTAAGTTTTAAAAATCCAAAACATGAATACTGTTCTAATAGCAGCTATCAGAAAAATGATCGTCAGGAAGTCAGTATTTTTAATACCCAACAAAAGAAAGCATGACCCTGATACAGGCTGCGGACATCGTTTATCTGCAGTACTGCAGGAATGCAAGGCTCTTCCCAAACAGCATTTGTCACCAAACAGATGCTTCTATGTTTTTGTAATTCAGAGAAAGAAAAAAACAAAACTAAGATCTCAAGAGACAGACCTGTAAAATCGCACCCCTACGCCTACCAACAGAGCTTCTGAACTGCTTTACCACAGCCTTACTCCCAAGAACAAGCGAGCCAAAGCTGCGGCCCAGGGCACAAGACTTGCAGCCGCGGGGAGACGTGACCGCCTCGTCAGGCGCCCTCCCGACCGCTCCGCCGCGGCCTGCTCCGCCCCGCGCGGCGACCAAGAAGAGCCCTGACCCGGCAACCACGCTCACCCCCTCCTCGCAGCCCGCTCCGCGCCCCTGAGGCGCGGCAAACGGCCTAGGACTGCGGCAGACCTCTCCTCCCGCCCCCGCCGCCCGGAATCGGCCCGGACCCCGGCCCTCACCAGCCGCCCGTGGTCCGACAGGACGCGCACAGACACCGCCCCGAAGTGCTTCAGCAGATCCTCCTTCTCCGCCGCCGCCAGCTCAGCGGGCAGGTGCCGCACCAGCAGCGTCCGGCCACGCCGCCGCGCCACGCCGGGGTGAGGCGGGACGCCGGGCTGAGGAGGGACGCCGGGCTGAAGCGGGCTGGCGCCGGCACCCAGCCCCAGGCCGGCCGCCACGGGCCCCTCGGCGCCCGGCGCCGCCATCGCAGCGCGCACCGCCAGAGCACCACCCGCGCGCACCCGGAAGCAAGGGGACAAATCGCGCGAGAGCTGAGGCGGGGGCTGGGTCCTCAGGTCTCGCGAGACTGGCCGGGCTTAGGGGTGGGTGGCTGCCGGCGAGCAGTACGGGAAGCGGGCGCCGAGGCGGTCGTCCCGGCGCGGCGGGGTTGCGGGTTCGGGACGTGCCGGTGCGGACCGGCCCTGGCGCCGTGAAGGGGATCCGCTGGCGGCCGCGGGGCGGAAAGGGGCGAAAAGGGGCGACGCGGCGAGGTGTTGGGCCGGCTCTGCGGTCCCTCTGGGCGGAGGAGCAGTAGCCTCAGCTGACCGCCTCAGCTGACCGCCCCCTCCGTCTCGCTGGTCCCGGACTTGCCGTGAGCGCTGTGGTGGGCTGCCCGTGAGCCGATCTTTAGGGCCGTGCCTCTGTCAGGTGATGCTTTAGTCAAATGTGAAAGAATCATAGGATCGTTAAGGTTGGAAAAGACCCCTAAGATCATCAAGTCCAACCGTCAACCCAACACCACCATGCCTGCCAAACCATGTCCTGAAGTGCCATATCCACACGTTGTTTGAACACCTCCAGGGATGGTGACTCCACCACTTCCCTGGGCAGCCTGTTCCAACAGGGAAGGTGACTCTTCCCTTCTCCCCCCTCCTTAACACTTAAGAGCTTTTCTTCAGACTAAATTGTAAGAAGTTGCATTGCTTTCAAAATACCCTTCTCATTAGCCTTTAGCTGAAGAGACTTCTCTTTTCCTCCTGCCACTTCACCTGGACAGCAAGGTATTAAGCTTTTTCTGGCATAGACGTTAATGTGCTGCTTCAGGATCCAGCTGCGAAGTGTCTGGCCACGGCAAGCGGCATGGGTCAAGCACAGCCATAATTACAACCTGTAATTATGGGCGTGAGAGGGGCTTCAGCAGCGTAAGTAGTGAGTACAGAGGCACTTACCAGCCAGCTCCTACTGAAACCAGACAGACTGATCCAGAGCCAGCCTGTTTTCTGAGGCCAGAGGCTGTGATCTCAAAAGAGGGAAAAAAACCCACCAAACTTGACTGATGAAATCTCAGGTCTTACCACATGTACTTAGCTGGTTACTGGCTGGCAAAAGCACCACCTGTGTAGATAACTCCTGTCACTGGCTGTGGGTCTGACTGAGCCATAGTGCCTGATGCTGCTGTGCAGAGCCGTGGTGTCCAAGAGGACCTGGCCAGCAAGAGCACTGAGGGAGACCCAGGCTCTGGGCTGCACCGAAGCCAGCTACAGAGAACACATGCTTTGTAGGCTGTGCAGTATACCTGGTGAATAGGGAATAATTGTTTATTGTATTGTTCAATAGAAAAAATAAGGCCTTCAGTCCATAAAGTCCTCAAGGCCACTTCCTGTGCTTGAAGAGTCATGATAGACCTGGCACTGTATGTGCAGTACACCTGAAGGGTCTTAGGCCATGTTCATTTTGTGACTGAACACCGAAGATTTGGGGAAAGATCTAGCCATTGTGGGTGGTCACGGTGGTCTCACCAAGTAGATCAGATGACAGTCCAAGTTCATCCAGACGGGTTTGGGAATGAGCTGGGAAAAAAGACTAGGGAAGCGCAGGGTGTTCAAAAGGGATGTAGAAGAAAAGCAGAACTTTAGCAGCAATTTCTACAGAATCCATTACTGCATTTTTCTTGATGTTGTTAGTGTAGGCTAGGAAGTATGAACTTGGAAACAGGTGGAAGATTTGGCACAGTATGCAAATATGGCAGCATACTTTCTCTCTTGATGACACTAGTCGTACTGTTTTTTCTGAGGCTGTTGAAACTTAAAAAGTAACACTGGCTGGCCTAGTAAGTTTCGTGTGTGGCTTGTGGTTTGTATAAAGTCCAGGAGACTTTCTGGGACAGGCTGGTCAACACGCAGTTGTAGCAGATGGGAGCATCAGGATTGCAAAAGCAAGTCTGTGGTGGCTGTGCTGCTGCATCCTGTTTAAATTGGCCTGACTTTTAGTTCACTCCTGGGTAATGACATAGGAGAACATTTTATGCAGCAGGTCTGTGAAACATGGAGGCAAACCAAAATTCCGTTTCCCTTGTAGCTCTTCAGTACATTCCAATTCTTAATCTGCACATCAGTCACCAGATGGTGAAATAATGATATAACTTCAAATATGTTTTCCTCTGAGAACTAAGAAACACTGCTCTCAGTTCCAGTCAGTGCAGGCTGAGAAAAATGTGTATTTTTAGTGACATTGAACACTAAAGTGACAAGAACAATTTCATTGGAAACAACTCTAATATCTCATGGCTGTTCACCCACCTGTCCCTCTCAGCACAGAATCCCCCTCAGAGAAATTTTTTTTTTTAAATCTGTTCACCCTGATGGACCAGGCCCCCGAAGCTGAACATCTCTAGAGCAGAGGTTTAACAGAGTGTCATGCAAGTCAAGGTCATAAAAACGTGTGGGTTTTTTTTCCAAGATTGTTTTGGTTTAGCCTGCATAAATGCCAGGTGCCCACCAAACCGCTCTATCACTCCCCCTCCTCAGCTGGACAGGGGAGAGGAAATATGATGAAAGGCTCGAGGGTCGAGATCAGGATAGGGAGAGATCACTCACCAATTACTGTCACGGACAAAACAGATTGAACTTCTGGAGAAACGGGAGTTTAATTTATCACCAATCAAATCAAGTAGGACAATGAGAAATAAAACTAATCTTAAAACTCCTTCCCCCCACCCCTCCCTTCTTCCCAGGCTCAACTTCACTCCCGTTTCTCTCCCTCCTCCCCCCGACCGGTGCAGGGGGACGGGGAATGGGGGTTACATTCCGTTTATTACACATTGTCTCTGCTGCTCCTTCCTCCTCAGGGGGAGGACTCCTCACACTCTCCTCCGCTCCAACATGAGGTCCGTCCCATGGGAGACAGTTCTCCACAAACTCACTCCAATGTGAGTCCTTCCAAAGGGCTGCAGATCTTCACAAACTGCCTGAGCATGGGTCCCTACCATGGCGTGTAGTCCTTCAGGAACAGGCTGCTCCAGCGTGGGTCCCCCACGGGGTCACAAGCCCTGCCAGGAAACCTGCTCTGGCATGGGCTGCTCTCCACAGGTCCATAGGTCTTGCTGGGAGCCAGCTCCAGCATGCGCTGCCCATGGGTTCACAGCTTCCTTCAGGCATCCACCTGCTCCGGCATGGGGTTTTCGACAGGCTGCAGGTGGAGATCCGCTCTACCGCGGACCTCCATGGACTGCAGGGGGACAACCTGCCTCACCATGGTCTTCTCTATGGGCTGAAAGGAATCTCTGCTCTAGCACCTGGAGCATCTCCTCCCCCTCCTTCTTCACTGACCATGGTGTCTACAGGGTTGTTTCTTTCACATCATCTCACTCCTCTCTCTCGACTGCCATTTCACTGCAGGTTTTTCCCCTTCTTAAATATGTTGTCACAGAGGCGCTACCACCGTTGCTGATTGGCTTGGCCTTGGCAAGTGGTGGGTCCATCTTAGAGCTGGCTGGCACTGGCTTTATCAGACATGGGGGAAGCTTCTCGCAGCTTCTCACAGAAGCCACCCCTATAGCCCACCCTGCTACCAAAACCTTGCCATGCAAACCCACAACAAAAATGCAGAAAGCAAACACAAGGGTTTTTTTTCCTTTCTCTCCCCCTCATCCCCACATTCCAAGTAGATGACTAATGTGTTACTTTCTTTTTTTTACTTTCCAAGATGTTATATTTGTAGATACTTGAACAGTAGGGTTCCTCAACAGAAATGCATCATGTTTTTGTGTTGAAATTCTAGGCTTAGGAGTTCTTTGCTTATACAGAGACAAATTTCAAAGCAAGTGTTTTAGTATTACCAGTAAGAGTGAGAACTACAGACTCATTCAGGTCAGAAAGGAAGGAGATACTTTTGTGAAGCTCTCTAGTCCAGCCTCCTACTCAAAGTGAGGTCAGCACTGAATTCCAACCACATCACTTGGGACTTTCTCTCTCCAGCCTGGTGTCAAAAGGCCCTAAGGGTGAAGATTCTACAGCCTTCACAGACAAGCTTTTCCACTCCTTAATTAACCTCCTGGTGATTTTTTTTTTCCTCCCCTTTTATCCAGTTTGAAGTAACCGTATTTGTATAAATGTGTAGTAGCTTCAAATACAAAATTTCAAATTCCCGATTAAATTCCCAAATTAAAATTTATTGAGTTGGTAAGAAATAAAAGTTTGAAAAAAATCAAGAAATCTAGCTTTGCAGAATACCCTGATATTTTGCACACCATTAGCCACCCCATAAATTTGTCCATTAGTGATATCAAATCAGCAGTGGCTACAGGTCTTAAGAGTTGTCCAAAGTAACAGAAGTCCAACTCAGCCTGTCCTTTGCATTTGTTTATGAAAGCAGCAAATCAGCGACACATTGAATGATAAACTGATTTATTTAAATTTATAAAAACAATGTACGGATCCACTTGAAATAGATGAGTTTGCTTTTACATAGTATGAGTTAGCAGGCTCATAATTTTTTGGAAAGTGCTTGTCTGCATCCTTAAACAGGGAAAGGTGAACATTGTTATGAGAGCAGCAATGCTGCTATTTCTTGGAGCAATTAAGATACACAAAGATGCTGTTAGATCATCATTCTGATAAAGTGAGACCAGAAAGAGGCTAAATGTTGAAGAAAAGCTGCAATGTGGGATTTCCAGACCTTGCTGTTATCATTATTGAGTTTGTTGTATTGGGTTTTTTGATTTTTTTTAAAATATGCCTCTAGGTATTTTTACTTGTCTCCAGTAGGTGTTCCAGTTGGCTGGACACAAGCAAGCTCTGAGTGAGGGGACAAGTAGCCATGTTAGCATGAAGATAAGCCCAACACAGTATTGCTTGTTTCACCTTGTCTACAAAATAGTGTATACCCACATACTTAAATGAATCTCCAAGGGCAACGTAACATTTTGGAACTCTCCTGTATGGCTATGACTAGAAAGGCCACCAGAAACAGAGTTCTAAATGGCCCCCCAAACTGGTTGCACAATCCACAGAATAAATAACACTGTATAATTGGGTCACATTCTTTCATTAATGAAACTGCAGGTTGAAGTCAGCACTACAGAAAGACTGTACAACTGAATTACTGACTCTTCTGGTTTTGCCTTCATCCTTTTCTGACACAAGACAAAACCCCTCAGATTACAACAGCAGCAACTGCAAATAACTTAATTCGAGTTCCTTCCCCCAGAAAGAAAAGTCAGAACTTTTAATACAATTTGAGAGGCTGTCAGGAAAGACTTTTTTAAGGAAAATAATCTCTTCACTAAAGGGAAGAAAAAAAATGCTTTCCTCATTTATTTTTTAAAAACGATACATCTGTTTTTCTTGGGGATTTTTCCACCTTTAATGAAACACATGAAAGACTTTTGTTACTGTCTATATATTCAGTACATTATTCAGACTGTGGCAACTGGAGTTCCAGTATCAGAATAAGGAAAGCATCCCTGCACACTGAGAAGCCTCAGCAGCAGGTTATAATAATTTCTTTACTTTTTAAACAAAGTTCACAGAGTTTGTTCTAACAGTGGTGCCTTTTACCTTTCTTTCCTTGTGTAATTCTCCCAGTGTTCTGGTTGCTTTTCCTCCAAACCTTTGTTCGAATACTAATTTTTGTAACAGCATCTGCATGCTTAAGCATGTCTTGCAGCATAGGAGTAAGAAACCGTTCAGTGTAACACTTTATTATAAAAAGTGCTACATTTTAACAGTGGAGTGTCAATCCAAACAAATTACCTTTCACTCAATAAGTTGGAGCGGATCACTCAATATGTTGGAACTACAAGCTGCATTTCATCAGTTTTCAAAGTCAGTTCTCAGGTTAGATGTCTAATGCTAAGGTGATGTATTTCATATCTTAAAACAAGTATCAACAACCTTTCAGGTGAAAGCATAAAGTACACCGCTGCATATGCTGAGTGCCTGTTTCTTTTTACCCACAGGGCATGAGCTTCAGGACCAATGCCTTATTGTGTGCTATTCTTCTATGTAAGACACTTAATGTCTTTTTCCACCAAATACATCAATACTTTATATGCAAGTACAACTTCTTTCTAGATCACTGGGCTATAAGTTTTCAGATATTCTGCCTTATATTGAAACGAAGAGCCCGTACACTCTGTTATACACTGCCATTCCAGATTTATTACCTGTGAATCAGAGTTAATTCATCCTATGGGATTTGGTGACATCATTACTCTCACTTCAGAAGTAAAAGTGTCTAGTGATTTTAAAATTTGTATACCAAGTGGTTGGCACAAGAAATCAAAGACATTCAAAGCTATACGTAAGTTTCATTGCATTCCAATTGTATCTTGATATGTGGATTTTGTCAAAATGTCAAAAATGTTGACCCATTCACATTAGCTATTCTTTAGGATGGTATCAGCGCTGACTTTGCTGTTTCTGCAATTGCATCCTTTAAAGCAGAACAACTCAGTTTGTGGATCATGGCGGAGAGTAGATTCTATCAATTGGCTGGTAAGTAAATGTATTTCCTCTGTGGAAGAGCAAAAATACTTCACGGGAAGATAAACTACACAGTTCTCAAATACGTCTGTCTCTGTATCAAACCATATCTAACACTAGGGTACTCAGCCTTATTCTTGGGACAAGTGTCAAAGAAAGACTAATATAATTTCAAAGTACAGGTCCCATCTTAGCTCTCAAACTCTATTTGAGACAGCTGATCTGTAACTATACAAGCAGTGATTTGCAGAACTGCAGAATGTGCAGCCAGGGCTGTTTGACTGGTTCCCTGTGTGCACTCTGCTTTTGCTTTTCCTTGATAGTTTCAAAATACAGGTTACAAATACTGTGTAGCACTCCAGTCACTAAAAAGCTTCTACAGCCACTCTTGTATGTTTGCATACAATTACAGACAAATTGAGAGGTTGATAAAAATGTCTCCGTACACCTCATTGATTTTGAAGCCTTTGCTGTCATACTAGGCCTGTATTTCTGCATTAGAGTAATAAACATTCCATTCTATACAGAATACTTGTTACTACAGTTTATGTCAAATGTAGTTTTCAGTATAGAGGCGAATAAAAGTAAATGAAATCAGGTATAGCCACCTGATACGAAAAATTAATGCTACATCTAAACAAATTAAGACAAAGCTCCAGACAGGTCTAGATGAATTCAGGTAAAGCAAGTCTGACATGCCTCAGTCCTGAGACTTTGCAACTCTCAGTGAAAGCCTGTGTCTCATTATTAGTAATGGCAATACTGTATTTACTGGCCTACAGGGTAACATCCTATATTACCAGGTCATTATTACAACAACAACTCTGTAGATCAAAAATATTAGAGGTATAGGCAATAATACATATTGTTCAAATTCAGTTCCCAAAAAATACTTTTTCTGCCTAATTGCTTGTGATCTATGCAAGGCTAGCAAGATGTTTGTTAAGAGTTTTAGAAGCCTCAGGACAAAATACTATAGTTACTAAGGAAAAAAAAAACTACAAGAGCAGCTTTGAGACATAAATGGCAAAACTGCTGGGGAAGATTTGCTTTTCATGGTGGCATTTCTGAAACTTTCTTCATATTACTATGAATAGTGTAGTGTATCAAAGCAGCCTTAGATAAGGTCACAGAAGGACCAGAATACCGCTGACAAGATACCTATTACTGCTAGCATCATGTACACGTTACAGAAGCTTCAGGCATGAACAAGAGCTGTATTTTGTTAGCTACAGTGTAAGCACAATTATAACCTCAAAGAGACTGCAAAGTTATTGCTAAATGTCATTTCACTTGACTTGCACATTTTGTGGAGGATTTTATTTCCATTCTCAATACAGTCAAAGAAAAAGTAAGTAAGATTGCATGATGTTTCCTCTGTTAGTGTGCTTTATTAAATTTCCGTGAAAAGAAAAGAGAAAGCAGATACTTTAAAAAGACTTAGGTCAGGTAACTGCTTTTCTGGGCTTTGCGTACAATGCTTCCTGAAGTGTAAGTAGCCATTTTCTTTATGCTTTTAATTTTTCTGTCTGAATAAAGTACCAAAACCGTGGATAATTCACTTAGAATTCTGCTTTTCATATTTGACCACTAGATGATGCTGTGACTCTTAATTGCAAATGATACTGTACTGTTAACATTTTGTTGTTTTTCTTTCATTTTATGGAACTCAGCAGCATTTTCATATATGAAAAATTGGTATTTTCTTTCTTGTTCTTCCACACATTGTAGCTGTTACCATATATAGACTAGTTATATTTTACGCAAATCCATATAGACCACACAGTAGTAGATCTTTCTGCTAATACTGAGAATTTCACATGATTCTAGATGCTGTGCGTGTATATATTCTCCATAGATGCAGATGTGGACTGCTTTGGGTAAAGATTTTTGCAAAAAGTGGAAAGTATACTGAGATTTGATATCTTTAATTCAGCTTCATATTTCTATTTTATTCTGTTTATCTGTCCTACATAATTAAAGTGGTGGTTTTAGTTTCAGTATTAGAATTTATTTTTCTATGCTGTAACCGCATCTAGAATTAAGGGTGACATTTCTATTTTTCAACTATTACTAAAAAATGAGATTATATTATTAAGATGATCTTATTTCCATAAGCATTAGTTCTGATTTCACTTGCCATAAGTCATTTCCCCCTTTTGTATTAAGAAGTGCAGTGGTTTGATCCACACTGCTGGGTCTCTTATCCCAAAGCTCCATTAGACTTTCAAAGGTGACACCATTTTACTGATAATCTTCTCAAAGTGATTTCAAAATAACAGCATTCCTTCACGTGAACTAATTGTTTTTCATCATTTGCCATTTGTCTGAACTCCTACAAACACTTTAATTTCTGCAGTAATTCTTCCATCTTCTTATGGGAAATGTTAACTACAGTAAAGTTGATTGCAGCAGACAAAGCACACTTACTCAACTAGCTGCCTCCTGTATAGGAGTGTTAAAGGCATGGCTCCATTCAGGTGATCCCTGTATGTCAAAACCAGCGCAGGAATGAAAACAGGTTATACAATTCAGAACAGCCTGTAAGCTAGGTCAACCACTGTCAGTTCCAGCATAAAAGGTGTTTGGAACTAGCTTAATACCAGCCTTTCCCGCTTCTAGACATGCATGTAGTATACTTCTGCCAGCTAAATTAGATGTGGATCCTATTTTCAATACGTCAGCAAGGAAATTACACTCTTTGAGAGATAAGTAGTACATAAAGCCTATATTGCCCTCAGTGAAATAGCATCTGCTAGTCACACTGAGGTCTTATTGGGAAATGGCTACATCGCACTACAATGCCAGCTTCACCGGGACATTGTTATACCCACAGCAGGCTCTGAGTTGAGGTATAATTCAACATCCATTTTAAAAGTGAGCTTCCTTTTTGCAAACTCGTTAACAATCATACTGAAACTGAGCTCCTGCCACCTAAGTGTGCTAACTCTTGTTTTGGTGTATGTCATTGCTAATTTACTTTGAGGTAGCTTATGCAAAAGACACAAAGTTGCAGTAGTTATGCTAAAAATGTAGGTTATTACTCATTTTACTTCCAGGTATAAGCTTACTGGCACCTTCAAAGACATCTAAAACTGCCTTCCAAAAAAGTCATTATATACTTATATAGGCAACAAGTACATGAAATAAATGTCCTTAAGTGACATATTTGCCATTAAAATTTGTTGAAAATTCTGTGCCACTGTAATGGACAGTGTTAGGGACCTCAGATCTACAGAGCATGCTTACACAGTTGCATTGTGCATGCAGTAACATACTCTAAAAAGGCAGCATGACAGAGAACTGTAAGGCTTGCTTCAGGCTTAAGCCAGTCTTAGCTTCTCACACATCTAGAGCAAAGACTGAAAGCCGCTTGGTGTTTCTTCTTCCACCCCATGAGCAGGCAGTTTAGACCCTGTTTCATGAATGGTCCCACTGATATCCAGGTACTGCATGAAGTATTTCTTCAGTATTAGTAAGGTTATCAGCATTCTACACGGACTTTATCTGGTCTTAAAACCATTGGTGTACAACTGTAAGGTTTAAAACTGAGACAAGGGGCTTCATCACCAGAATTTCTGTTTAAATAATTCCATGTATTTCCCAAACCCTGAAGAGTGTTGGGTTGTAACAGATTCCTCTTTTGTTTGAGAGTGATTTTTTTTTAATCGTTTTTCTTTGTGTCTCAACTCTATTTTTAGATGCTGGTAGGTATATCCGTTTCTATTCTGGCAGAACTTCATTGGCTGGAAGAAGCTTCCCTGCTGCAAAAAGAATTTTTTTTGATTCCTTTGAAAAGTCAGCTGGACATTTATTGACTTGAATTACAGCAGCTCACTTACCACTAAGGCTTTGTGTAAATCACAGAAGAGGATGACAATTTCATGTGGGAACGTAGTGGATTTCACCTAATGTTACTGATAAATAGAACTCAAACGGCCATTAATGTTAGCTGTGTACATCTACTTTATATACTGGTGCCAGAGTCAGACTAAGGTTGGAGTCAGGTCATATTTAAGAAGAGGGACAGAGAAGAGTGAAAGGACGCTATCTTAATCCAAACTACGCAACATAGGCAATATTCACTAATGGTTAAATTCTTTCCAGCGCAGTGTCTGTAAAAGTCGTTTTACAGCTCTGGTTTATTTAAGACGTGAGCGTAAAAGGCTGTATTTCCCCCTAGGTTCTTCTTGTTCTACCCTGATTAAAGTTTTTGTCTAGTGCATTATTATTCTGATTCTACTGAATAAGAGCATGACTGTTTTGGAAGGCTTTTATGTGCACAATCTCATAAGTCCACTTGGGCTTTTTCTGGCTTTTATAAAGCAAGTTATTTTTGTGTTTATATGATGATATTTGAATATTAATTTTCCCATTGAGACAAACATTCTTCTTTTTGCACACTCGTTAAAAAAAGCTGTGGGGCAAACAAAGCATTTTATACTTTTAGAACAGTATTTTTGCAGTGTAACCTTGATAAAATCTATACAGCGAACCACCACAATACCTTCATCTGTGTGCCTTCAGAATGATCCAGCAGAAAATTTCAAGTGAAAGATTATCATTTTACTAGACGTTTTTTCCTATAAGGTTAATATGTTTCAGACCAGGCTACCTTAGGCCAAAACCACTCCATGCAGTTTCACTGCATCCTAGTAGTTGCAACAAGTGTTACACATAGCTTGCTCACTTTGCCAAAAGCTTCTACATGCATGGTGCTGAGCACAGCAGCTCAAGTAAAGCACTTCAAGCATGAGCTGTAAGCACGTTAATCTCAGTAATTACTGGCTGGATCGAGGTCTAAGCATTCAATATAGTTGAGACTTGAAATCCACTGGGAAAACTGCAATCTAAATTCACTATACATTGAAGGAGAATGTGCCTATGGCATATCCTGGTCTAGGGAACCACTGGAATTTCCTACTCTTAGTTCTTCAACTTAATAGGAAGAAAGAACTTCCTGGCTTTTTTAGTACTAAAGTAGCCTTGGTGTCTGCTATAGGGAGACAGCAGTGAAATGAAGTGGTGGAATAAATGGGAACAAGGCACTGTCAAACACAGCCTTAGGAGCATGGCAGTCAGGAGGTGATAAAAAGCTATTTTGACAGTCAGAATGATAATGGAAGAAGATTTGGAACTGTAAAGATGCTGGCTGCTGTGGTTTGATTCCTATCATAGTCATAGAAGAATAATTTGTGCCGCAGTAATACCTAGCACTCTCAGTCTCTTCACCTAGTGGGAGAAAACTACATGATTTCACATTCAGCAAAACACTTGGATCAGAAAGACACAAAAATGAAGACTGGGGGGATTTTTTTTTTTTCATGAGAGCTGCCACTGTGACAAGAGTAATAGGAGGAAACTTCCTTATTGCTCAGAGACACTACTTCCAACAGCTGTGCTGAGGCAAAGCCACACACTGTCCCTGTGTGGCCATAGTCAGGTGTTGTTGGGGGATTTTTGTTTTGCAGTCTTTTTTTTTGTTTGGTTTGTTTTTAAAACATGTAACCCTTTTGTTTGCAAATCAGTTCATCAATGTGGAAAATACACAGCAGTACTTGGCAAGCAAGGTCTGCGTGGGCTTCACAAAGTCTGCTAGTAATGCTTCTGGTTTTGTAGCCCCCAATGGAAGGGGCAAAGCAGCAGATGCTTATTTACACTCCACATAAGCTTCAATTAATGGAGGAAGCTTCTTGTCTGCTCTGAAAGAAGCATGTCGAACACTATATTTACTGCAGAAATTTCTTCCAGCTCATTACTCATTCTGGAGTCTTGGCCCAGAAAACAACACAGGAATTTTCCTTTCTCTTCATTCAGCATTAAGTTTGCTGAGACAAAGTTCACATACAAATTTTAAGAGGAATCACAGAATCACAGAATAGTAGGGGTTGGAAGGGACCTCTGTGGGTCATCTAGTCCAAACCTCCTGCCGAAGCAGGGTCACCTACAGCAGGCTGCAAAGGACCTTGTTCAGGCGGGTCTTGAATATCTCCAGAGCAGGAGACTCCACAACCTCCCTGGGCAGCCTGTTCCAGGGCTCCGTCACCCTCAGAGGGAAGAAATTCTTCCTCCTGTTCAGACGGAACTTCCCGTGCTTCAGTTTGTGCCCATTGCCCCTTGTCCTGTCACTGGGCACCACTGAAAAGAGCTTGGCCCCATCCTCCTCACACCCACCCTTCAGATATTTGTAAGCATTTATAAGGTCCCCTTTCAGCCTTCTCTTCTTCAGGCTGAACAAGCCCAGCTCCCTCAGCCTCTCCTCGTAGGAGAGATGTTCCAGTCCCCTCACCATCCTTGTAGTCCTCCGCTGGACTCCCTCCAGTAGCTCCTCATCTTTCTTGAACCGGGGAGCCCAGAACTGGACGGAGTACTCCAGATGGGGCCTCACTAGGGATGTGACTAGTTGCAACTCGGTGCAATAATGGAAAGGCTAATAGAGGTTAGAGAGTAGTAATGGCAATGAACTGCTTCCTGCATATTTTCTATACGCGTTTTCGTGAACTGCAGGTGAATTCAGTGTAAACATGATCTATGAAGTTTTGGAAGGAAATTTCATGAAGGGAGAACTTCACAAAATGAAGTAATTTATATTTTTATCTATTAACTTCTATTTTTTCTGGTAGGCTTTGTAAAAATATTGTACAAAGAGGGAAGCAGAAGAGGCATGTTAAGGAAGGAATGGGAAAAAAGATCTTTGATGTCATATGACTTGATCAGATGGAATCTTTCTCTTCCTTTTGTTTCTGTATTTTAGTAATAAGTTATATCCACTTTTTCTTTAGATGATTTTTTTTTTTATCTACTCATTTGTGAGACAGCTTATTTTCCTAAAACTGTATGTGCTAGTATTATGTTGTTTTTACTTTCCTTGCAGTGGTTTATGCCACTTCCTCAAGGTGGCCACTGAAGACATGCATAATTCTGAATTTTCTGTAGTATTTTCTTCTTCTGGATCTTCCTTACAGTAAATTCACTTTCTGTTAAGTGTCTTTATTTTGTGGTTTAAAAGACAGATTATTAGGCTTTTCATTTTGCGTCAAACTGTGTTAACTAAGAGCTTACATGGTTAATGTTTTCAGTGATCATTGGTGAATAGTTGCATGTTGCTAACTTCTTCAAGCTTCTTTTTAAATTTGTGTACCCTCTCAAAGGCCAATACCAAGATCAAGACCATATGTGCAAATCAGTTAGACTTTTAAATAGATGGAAGGTTTGACAGCTGTTAAACATTCCTGTTGTTTAGTGTCTGCCATGATTGGAATTGTCAGTTATACCCACCTTGGAGGCATATTTAGAGCTTTGAACTGTAACTCTCAAACCATTTATTGTGAGATAACTGGATCATTTAATATAGAAAAATAAGCGTCCCTTCACATTCTTAAAGGCAGCACTGGTCTGTCCAGCTAAATGCACTTGGTGGAGGTAAGAATAGGTAGAACTGAGGAATGGTCTGGAGTGGATACATATTGGATTGACTCTAGTCTTGCAGAAAGGTCATGTCATCTGCATAAATTGAAGAGGTGTTTGGCAGGCAGTTTTAAATTGATGTTTTCTGTGCAAAGGAAATTTTTCTAATTCAGAAGAAGGTATTTTCTACATGAGTACTGAAATCAGCACGTTCGAGTATTTCAGGGATACTTGAAGTGGACCAACTGAATAAAGTTTCAATCTACAGTGGGGAAATGGAACTGGTATTGCATTGTTTGGTTAAATAATATGCTTATACTTTAATGCTGTACAAATAACTCTTTGCCCCTTAAAGATAATAGATTCAAAAATAATATGACCCTTAGTTAATTAGGGAATATTTCAGTTTTTCTAAAGGTTATTCAGTTTTATTTTTAAAAAATCTGTTTTAAATTTCAAGCAACTTTCCTGCTAAGAAATATTAATTAAAACTGATATAACATAGCCAAGCTCCTGAGTCACGGTTCTGCTGTGAAGAAGTAAACTTATTTTCTTTTCCTTTCTATTTTATAGAATGTTTTAACATCAAAGGTAAATTTCTATTCAAAAATTCTGTTGCAAAAAGATGTAATAGCTTCAGGAAAACATGTTCTACTTCCCAAACTGACTTCGATAAGTAAAAAGCTACAGTGACCTTGACATTTGTAAATCCTTTAAAATGGATTTACATCCTTTAAAATGGATTTAGAACCATCTACCCTCAGGATGTGAAAATCCATTTTTTAACAATTTTACATTAGGCATTAGTAGGTACCACTCTAGCCAATTTAAAATCAATTTGGTGTACAGCAAGAATGCCTGAAAGCATCCCAAAAAATGGAGCACATATCAAATGGCATTGAAACAAAGATTATATTCGTAACTGAAACCACATACAAGTGCAAGTTTTAGTCATCTTTCTTTCATGTCTTCTTTGTGTACATTACAAGCATATCATTGAAAACTGAAGACTTCACTCCTCAGTCAGTCAGTATTCCCAGTGAGGTCATGTAATGACAGTGGAACTGGACCTGAAATGTGTAAATTTAGGGCAAATATATTTTAGAGACACAGCTGCCAGGACAGAAATATAAATTTCCTATGCAATCCAAAGCAGAGTAAAGGAAATGTCATAATAAATAGTCTGTCCAGATCGCTGATGTTGAAAGGAGAGTTCCAGTGTATTATCTGGAAATACTCTAATGCAATTTGGATGATTGTTTTAGCAGGTTGGCAAGAAAGGGTGACAGTGTCATGATCAAATTAAGCTGACTAATGCTGCTGTCAGAAGTGGCAGTGCCTCCACCCTAGGCTACATATTCTGCTGTCATCCCTGTCCTGGCAGACTGCTGATATGGTTTTACCACGTTTCTGTTTGCTGATCTGGCTGAAAGCTAACCCAACAAGAGCAGAATTGTTTAACTTTAGGCATGTGCCTGAGGTGCTTCTGCTGCAAGACAAGCTTCCCTGTCCTACAAGAGATGTGCAACCCCACCAGGGGTCACGCAGACCACTTTTAAGTTAGTAGCTTTTTTCTACATTGGCTTTCAGGATCATAATGTTAGACTTTGCAAATAACCCTTCAAATAGATAACTATGAATATTAATATTTATTTTCATTTTGAATATGGTGTTTGCAGAGTGCATATATGAGGTGTCTATATGCTAAAAAGCAGACAGAGCTGTTCTGAGATAAAATATTTTCCATGTCATTTGTCCCTTGGTAGTTGTTTCAATTTTGTATTAAAGTTGATAATTCATATGCTGTACTCATGCTGTAAGCCTCTGCTTCCACTCATGAAGAAGGATGATTCTTTGGCTATTAATTGATAGGACATTGTGTGTCAGAACTCCAGATGGCTTGAACGGCTTTTAGAGAAATAATTGGAGAATTATGGGCAGGCACTTAGAGTATGTAAAAGATGATGTATTTTTTTTTTTCCAATTCAAAAGTTTTCTGCAATCCATTTAATGCATCTGTTTTGAACAGAGGTGATGATATGGTATTTACGAGTTTTTTTTTTTTTTTTACACTGAATGGGGCTCAGGAACAGCAAACTAAAAGTTTCACTAATATTTTTACCAAAAAGCTTACTATTCTAAGTATGTTAAACTTTTAATTTCTTTGTTTTTTTTTACTTTGGGTAGGCCTCAAGAGTACCAAACTAAAAGTTTCCTGGATATTCTTACCAAAAGTTTTCTGTTCTAAGTATGTAAAATTTTTCTCTTGTTTTTCCTTAAACATTAATAAAGGTCATATTGCTGCATGCTGAATCAACTATAAATGTTTCCTGTGAGTTGGATTTTATTTCCAAAGTTGCTGACCTGACTTCTGTGTATGACTTTGTTCAGATGACCATCTGGGAGACATCTGTTAAGCTGCAGTATCTCCCAGACAGGGAACATATCCTACAGTACAAATGTAAAAAGCTGAGGTAACCTTCCACCTCTATACAAGTGTTCTTTAATAAACAGCAAACAGTAAATAATAAAACACTGATCAAGTTTCTTGGATTCTGTCCATAACTGTGGATAAGACCCACTTATGAAATAGGTGACCTTGTATTTGATTACAATAAACAATAGTTCAACATTTTTGTTGTATATCTATCTGACTTACAGCACTGTGTCTCCTTATGTTAGAAAAAAATGAAAATATAGTTCATGCTGCAGACTGAGTTATCTCTTTGCTTTCAACTATCCCGACAGGCTTTAAGAGATTAATATTTCAGAAAGTGACCATACAGATTTTACCATATGTATTCAAATGTGTTTGCTGGTTCTCCAGCTGTATTTTTACAAGTTATATTAGTCCTAGTAAAAAAAAAAAAAAAATCTTTCAGAGCAATGCATACACAATATAAACAAAAAAACCACAACACTTCAGTGGAGTTAGAGGCTCCACATCCAAAAATGCTGAGTTTCAGAAAACTACCCAGTAAAAAAAAGTCTGTTAGCTATATTTTTACTTTATACCAGCACTCTCTGTATAAAAATTCATGCCTTCCCATTATGAATCCATTGATTTGGCTTGTTTTATTCTAGCATTATAAAAGTGATCTAGTTGGAAAAACAGAAAAAAATCACTACACCACAGACATTGTAAAGCTTAGAATAAGTTATATATTTTAAATTCAAACAGTAGGTTTCAAATTAAGAAAATGCATAATTTCCTTGAGGACTATATTGATATATCACATCTTATGACATTAGCTAGTTAGTACCAGCCTTATCTGGTTCATTAATATGGCACAATACATAGTCTTTCTGCATTTAAATCCTTCACCACTGAAGAAGAGTAATTCCCAGTAAATACCACAGAACTAGAGTAGTTCCCTGGTGTATTATACTGTGAAATAAATGTCATTGGCACTTAACACTGTAGTTCTATGCAAGAGCAGGAATGGACTTGCTAACTATAGATGTTACCATTGAAAACATAATTTTAGTGAGTAGAATATGACATGTTTGCTTGGCTTCATAAGAAGATATGGAAATGAGTTACAGGAACCTTTTTTTTAGTAATTGTACTTCCATATCACAGAATCACAGAATCGTAGGGGTTGGAAGGGACCTCTGTGGGTCATCTAGTCCAAACCTCCTGTCGAAGCAGGGTCACCTACAGCAGGCTGCAAAGGACCTTGTCCAGGCGGGTCTTGAATATCTCCAGAGCAGGAGACTCCACAACCTCCCTGGGCAGCCTGTTCCAGTGCTCCATCACCCTCAGAGGGAAGAAGTTCTTCCTCCTGTTCAGACGGAACTTCCTATGCTTCAGTTTATGCCTGTTGCCCCTTGTCCTGTCACTGCGCACCACTGAAAAGAGTCTGGCCCCATCCTCCTGACACCCATCCTTCAGATATTTATAAGCATTTATAAGGTCCCCTCTCAGCCTTCTCTTCTTCAGGCTGAACGAGCCCAGCTCCCTCAGCTTTTCCTCATAGAAGAGATGCTCCAGTCCCCTCACCATCCTCACAGCCCTCTGCTGGACTCTCTCCAGTAGCTCCTCATCTTTCTCGAACTGGAGAGTCCAGAACTGGACAGAGTACTCCACATGGGGCCTCACTAGGGCAGAGTAGAGGGGAAGGAGAACCTCCCTCGACCTACTGGCCACACTCCTCTTAATGCACCCCAGGATCCCATTGGCCTTCTTGGCAGCCAGGACACACTGCTGGCTCATGGTCAACCTGTCATCCACCAGCACTCCCACGTCCCTCTCCTCAGAGCTGCTCTCCAGCAGGCCCACCTCAAGCATGTACTGGTGCATGGGGTTATTCCTCCCGAGGTGCAGGACACTGCAGTTGCCTTTGTTGAACCTCATCAGTTTCCTTTCTGCCCAATTTTCCAGCCTGTCCAGGTCTCGCTGAATGGCAGCACAGCCTGCTAGTGTATCCACCACTCCTCCCAGTTTTGTGTCATTAGCAAACTTGCTGAGGGTGCACTCTAACTCTTCATCCAGGTCATTGATGAAGAAGTTGAACAAGACTGGGCCTAGTACTGACCCCTGGGGGACACCGCTAGTTACAGGCCTAACATATTATTATGTTTAAATAAAAGTAAATCTACAATTAAGCTATTTCAAGTAGTTTGATATATAAAAGTACTTCTTTTATTACTTATAGTGAACACACTGCAAATTCATTCAATGATGAGAGAAATTCACAGAAGCCTACTAGTGAAGTAAAAATGGTGTAGTTCCCTATTATGTTATAGAGTGAGAGCTGGTATTACAAAAAATTAGGGGAAAGCAGGAGTCTAGAAAGCATTATGTCTCATATTGGTGCTATATTACTAGAAAACAGGGGAACAGACACAATTTGATTTCCAACTTTCTAATAAAGTCTTCTGCTTCCTGGTTACTGTGTAGATGGAAAATATGAGGACAGGAGTGCAAACACGATCAGCCTTCAGACGCATCACTGCAATGTCCTGACCATGCATTAGACTGACCATGCTGCAGATCTGCTAGGATTTTCTTAATTATCTTAGACAGCTGTGCTTCCCATGATCATTAGATTGTGCTAAGCTGTTTTGCTGTACAATGTCTAGTACAGTCTGTACTTTTATAATTTAATTTCAAAAAAACTCAGAAAACAACCTCTGTTCCCATTCTTCAGCAAAATCATGCTACAGCCAACATGTCACCAGAAATGTCTGTAATAAGTCTTCATCTTGCTTTAATGTAGGACTGAATTGTTACTGAACATTGCTTGTTTTGCATCAAAAGTCCAATTAAACAATATTTTCTAATCCATCCAGGAAAAAAGCTGCGTTTGCCTTCCTTTATGCTGCAGGCATCCAGAAATTGCAGGATATTGGGTCTGTGGGCTTGCCTAAACTAACATCACATCTAACTACTGAGGAAGGCATCAGGAAGCAGCTATCTGAATGAAACCAGACGTAACAGATACCATTTTCTAAAATGTAGCATCAGCTACAAAGTCTAAGAAAGTTGTGTCTTGCTGATGCTTGTCTTTTGCTGACCAGGTACATAACAACAAAGATCAAAGATGTCTTGGTAATCTGGAAAGAGCTGCTGCAGAGAAAGCTCATCCATCAAATCCAATACAGTTGTAAGCCAGTTGGCACTGGAACAAGTATCTACACAAAGTACAAGACAGCAGCGAATCAGTGCCTTACAGGTACAAGACAAGTATACTTACAACAGGTCCAGTGAGTTTTTATGTATTGATAAGATATTATACATGCTTAATGGGAATGTATATGTGTGTGTTAACTTGTCTTTGGTTCAGAACAGAGTGTATAATTCCACTCTGTAAAGTGATAAAGTTTCTGCTTTAATCTTTACTTTGATGGCTTTTCACCATTTGAGCCAACAGCTGATGGAAAATTAAATGAATTCTCTTCTGAGGAACTCAGTTTAACTGTTAAAAAAACTGATCTATTTAGCAGTATTTTAAAACTGTTTAAAAGCAGCTCATTGACCCTTATTTAAAACTGTTCTACCATTGAAAATGTCTGGTTTACATGCAAGAAACAGAATATATTCCAATTTCAAAAGCTGATTTTTAATGGTAATACAGATGCAGAAAGAATTCCAGCTAGGATGAATTTGCTGACTGTAGACAGACAAATTTAATACAGAATTTGGACATGTATAACAGTTACTGAAACTGGCAGAAATGTTGTTTGCCTGATTTATCAATTGCAGAACTGGGAAAACTGGCAAAGATAGTAAACTGATGGAATGTCAAAGCATTTCTGATTAATGAAACACACTGTGTCACCCAGCCTGTACCAAATTATAACCGAGCAGGACGACATGCCATAAGAGCTCCATTGACTTGTCCTACCCCTAAAGAGATCCTTTGCGTCATTTGGGTCTGAGACGTCTGCTTACACCAGTTGCTGCACTGGTGGTATATGGCAGCAAGGATGAAAAGTCCAAAAGGGGAGGAACACACAGAAAGTGGGAAGAGAAGGCCATAGCAGGGTGGTCCAGTTTTGAGAGTATGTCTCTGTTCTACTCGCTGTAAAATCCTGCATTATTTTTTGGCTTGTCTTATTCATTCAGGTTCATTATCAGTCTGTATCTGTGATATAATCTTTCACTGGGACATACACATGGGTCACATACATGGATGATTCGTGTTCATCCATATTGACATTGCTCAAAGCTACTGCAGTTAAAACTGAGCAGTAAAGTTTTAAGAGAGAAAAGACATTCTGACATACCTATAAAGATGCATTTAAAGCATCAGCATATCTCCAGTCATCTGAGCAAGTGACATAAAGATGTTTCTGCCCAGTTTGTTTTGACAAAGAAATAACCATTGTTTCCCATTATGAAGTGTTTCACTCCAATCTTCATGTTTTATGCTATTCAACTCAGTAGAGTAGGACTTTGAGAACAACAAAAAATCATTTTCCTGTCAAAATGACAAAAGAGAAATCAAATTTCTTTACCTAGAGTATTTGGACTGACAAGCTGTCAGAACTGGTTTTCCTGATCCAAAAATGAGTGGCTTCTAAACCACAAAATAAGAAAATAATCTTTGAATTTTCCGACCTTGAATAACCTCCTTATCAGTGATTTTTGGTCGTATCAAATCAGGACATAAATAATTGCATTCATTATGAGGAACCAAAATTTTTTATTTCTCATTTTAACATTTCCCAGCAAATTTATTACAGTCCCAATCTTCCTATAATTGGTATGGCTTTACTCCATCTGATGATGTTCATATCCAAGTTTGTAAATTTACAAGTAATACAGTGTATAGAGTGATTTATATAGATAAAATATTCTTATTGGTAAATGAGCTTTCCTTTTCTTCCATGTACAAGAGGTCATCACATTGGAAAGATGCTTAGAGATAAGCATATTTCCCCTGAAATATATTGCCTTTCTTTTTTATCCCTGCATAACTTCAGGCATTACATGAAAAAGAGGACCACGGAGTTTAGTTATGTAAATAACAAAGAGCTTATTTGCATCCAAATCCCTTGTATTTTCTCAGCTGACCATGAAATTACCTCATTAGGCAGGAAATTATAAGAATGTGTTGCTGAGACTTTTTTCAAATGTTTGTCTATTTAAGGCATTACAGAAACCTAACACATCATTTGGAAAATGTAAATTCATTTTCTAAGCAGCAATTTGGCAAGTTACCAGTGGCATCTATTGGCAAAGCAGAATGTGCAAGAAGGGGCAAATAAAAGCAAAATACAGAAGGCAAGTTGATGGGTATGTGAGGAGATCACAAGCCAGTTATGAGCCAACAGGAAGCTTTTATTTTAATTAGGGCTTTGTACAAAACAGGATTATGATGCTCATAAAGGCTTCATAATTATTATATGGAAAAATATAGTCATTGTGCATACTGGGATATGAATTCTCAGCCCTGAAATTTCCTCCATAGTGTATAGCAAATGGAAAGTAATTGTGGAGGAGCACATCAGGATTCCCTGTGTTGCAGGGTTTGCCCAAAGCATGTCTAACTGAGGCACACCATGTAGATATGCCAATCAGAACAAGCAAACAAAAAGCGCAACACAACTAGGAGGCTCAGTCCTACTGTTTAGTTACAGACAATTTAATAAAGCCTGCAGAAGATGTGTAGAATGGAAAACATCTGTGTCCACTGATATATTTAGACTACTCTGGTGTTTAAAATAAGTATCTCAGCCTATGAAAACATCAGGGAATTATGTGAAGAAAGATTCTCACTAAGCAATAGCTTGCATTATTAGAGGCAGACTTTTGGATCATTATCACCTACATTTATGTATCCATCTTAGTTACTTACATTGGGAGCTTAGGACTCTGTAGGCAACGAACTAAAAAGCCACTTTTACAGGACAGAGAAGACTGTCATTTCATAGGGAAACTAACATCTGAAACGACATCTGAGTAAGGTGATTAAAACAAGCTTGTATGAATGTGCCTTATGTTGGGCACATTGGCCACAGCTGGAAGTCTACTCCTTATAAATACAGGGAGCAATGAATTTCCACAGGATTTTTAAGTAGACTAATTTAGGACGTGTACATGTATTGCAATATGTAAGGTGCGCTAGTCAAGTTGGCATAAGGAATCCTTACAAAACCAGCTCTTGAGAGTCAGGCTAGGTAAGATGTAATTTTTTTGTTTGAGTTAGGCTCTCCCACTTTTTAAAAGTAAAACCTGATTATCAATTCCAGCATGTACTGTAGAGAAGCAAGAGTATTCTGAGAAAGCTGTGCTTATAAACAGCAGATGTTGAGAGCCTCCTGGACATAGGATATTTTTCTTTCTTTATGTTAAGTTTGTGTAGTCCTAAGAATGGAAGTAAGCCCTGTATGTTCATATTTTAATGAATATGAACATTTACTCAAAGTTGTAACAGAACAAATAGCAGCAATCACTAACTGTAAACTATTGCAGTACAGAAAGAAATTACATTTGTCACATGGCATTTCCTCTTTTTGATTATCTTTTGACTGTGGATTATATTAGACCACTGGCCAAGCACAGTAAGTGAGGACTAATTTTGCTCTGAGACACTGAATTAGAGAAGTATGGCCAGGTGCTGTGAGCAAGGTATTCTGGTGCAGTAAGCTGTCCTGATTCACTGGAACTCTTATCCCCTAAAGGTACCTTGAAAAGTAACTGAAATCCATGCAAACCACTGTATGAGATACTGTCACTCCCAATAACACGGTTAAATCCCTGCTTATTCTCGTAAGTGCCTAACATCAAAGATGTTTAGGTCAGCTCAAACAGTCCTGCACCTCTCATCAGAAGCTGGATCAGACTCAGTGCCCAGATAAGGAACTTGATGCAGAGACTAGAAAAAGATATTCCTTAGCCTGTATCATATTTGCAGCTGTGAGCATAATCTTACTTTCTGACCCAAAACAAGAAATCTACTTGCAAGGAATTTCAGTAGTCTCAGAGCAAAGCTTTGCCCTAGCTTTCCTGTTGACTGTTGCTCCATTCCTGACAAGATTTAATCTAGAGAGGGAGGGCATCAGTGACTCATTAAAACAATGGCTTTTTAAATTCTGTTCAGAAAATTATCCACTTATTATGAAGCATCTCACACTCCACAACATATTTTATCGCTTTGTAAGTGCGATAACTTCTCAGCCTTGCTTGTTGGAATGGGACACCTAGATCCCTGAAGGATTTGCAGCGCTGTCTGAACAAGTTGTGTTACTGACAGAGAAACTGAAGGGGGAAAAAAAACCCAGCCACTGGCTTTATGTGACTACAATAAGTGTTCCATACAGTCTGTGACAGGAACTGGCTTTCTATCAACCGAGCATTCAAACATAACTAGTTCAAAATATTTATTGAGCACAATCGCTTCGCATATTGCTGGGCAAACGGGAGGGTGCCTTCTGTGTTCCAGGACACCCACAGTATATAAAAGACAGAACTGTTCCTACCTTCATCACCTTTACTATTTTTTAAGCATTTAACAACAAGAAGATCCAGCTTTTATAAAAGACTATGTAAATATGGGTTAAATAAGTTTCAGCTCATTTCTAATAGAATTAAATAACCTGAGAAACTTACCTAAAGAAAGCGAATCTTTACTCCCTGACAGATTTAAGACACTATCTTAGAAACCTTATCAGAGCTTCTGTGAAATACAGTTTTGCTGCAATTATGCAAAAGTGCTGACTGGGAAAATTAGGTCTGCTTGTATTTTTTTCTCAGTTAGTTTTCTCAACTGACAGACCTTGTTATCACTAGTCTTTGATCATATCTTTCATGTTCTAACTAGGCTCCCACATTCTGCTTTAAACCTGGTTTTTAAAAAACATAAATCTAGAACAACAGGCCAAGCAGATACATACATTTGACAGAGAAATGAAAAAGATTCCTTTTCTTCAGTACCATCAGCTGTGATTGCAGAGGACAAGTAACCATACCTTCTGCAAGTTTGTTTTGTGTATCATCTGAAGACTTACACAGGGAACTGTACAGGTTATTTAGTATGCTGGACTTGAAGCAAACCCCATGCTGTTAGATTTTAATCCAAAATAGCCTCATTATTCAAGACATTCTTTGAATTGACTTCTTCATCAGACAGCTATGACATATTCTTAGAACAAAATGAGTGATTTTATAGTAGATGAGTTCTGTAACACTTTTCATTGCTTGTGTACCGCTAATAGTCTAATCTATACACCTACTGTACTATACTTACATGCCCTATATTTTTGCTTCAGAATGATCTCTGATCTTTTTAAAAATACTTATTTCTCTTTGTTTTCCTCCTCATCTTTTGGGCATTTCCTCTGCTTGAGGAGCTGACTGTTTTGTCTGATTAAGTAGTTGTAGAGGTGCACCGCAAACCCATTTGTTTCCACACGTCCAAAGGGCAAGCCTATAGTCTGCTCTGTGTTCAGGATGTAATTTTGCATTTGGGACTAGAGCTGCCTGCTCGACTATACCCTGCTATCCAAACAGTTGAAGTCTTATGGTGTTGATTTGAGCACTGGGAGATCTTGTTTTAGGAGCTTTAGGAAGAAAGAATACGTCTATATTTAACTTTCTTTCCTTCAGGTGATTGCTAGGTTGGCTATTTTGTAGTTGCCTTTTGGCATTTTCACAGGACCATTCTTAGAATTGGAAGACCTAATGAACTGTGATTAACATTTTCCTATGTCATTGTTTTCTAATTGCTTAGATTAAAATGTAGCTGTACTCATCATTTCACAAGTTGAACTGCTGACTGCAAATGATGTGTAATCACCAGATCAAATGATAGAAAACTAGTGCCAATCTAGTAAATTGAATTGTTTCACAATGTGCAAACCAAATTCGATCATTGTGTAACATAAAAAGTTTCCTGCTTTATCTGTTTCCACTCTGTGTAACCTACGAAGCTGTATAGTAGATTTCTAATGTTAATGATAAAAGTATACTAGGAGTTTGGAAGAAAAATGACTTTAATTTTATGCACAGCAGCCATCAATTAAACATGCAATATATAAAGTATGTTGCCAGTCAATATTTCTGCTGTGCTTCAGGAGTGTTAGTTTTATAATGTTTGTTAAGCATATCAAACTAGAAAAGAGTTATAAACTAAAACACAATTGTATTGTGTTTTATTGGCTTTACTTGAAAATCTTTATTGCTCAACTGATTTACAGTGCTGTTATGTATTGACATTGTTTTCTCAATGGATCTCTGCCAGTTTAAAACTGCCAGAAGATGTGGCTCTACTATACTTACGGTATATTTTTGTCTTTCATCTTTTTCTTTTTAGGAAATGCAAACATCAGGTGCACTCAAGATATAAAGTTGCAATGAAAATGAACTACCGCATAAGCCCATAATTGATGAATATGTTCTGGTTTGCTCGTCTTGAATTGAGACTAATTTACACATATATCTGAAGTTATAGCGTTATTTTTAATATATTTGGTATACTGCTTTTGTTAAGCCAAGAAGCTCAATCTGTCACAAATAAATTTTGATTAGTCATATCTATTAACTGAGATCACAGCAAGTATTCATATTTCACATTTGTTAATGACAAACATATTTGTATATACTATTAAGGCCTTGTCTGGGATAAGGAAATTAAAATTTGAAGGTCTCTCAAAGATTAAATGTAAGTTACTGTAGTGCAAGTATGATACTGTAAAGTGAGTCTTTTAAGATTGTTGACATCCTGCTGAGTTTTAAATTTAGCAGGTTCTGGGATATTTATTCAAGAAGTATGTTCAAAATTCAACCTTCAGAATTAAATTTCTTGGCATTGCATCTGACCTTTAATTTTTAATTTAATTTTCTAATTCTATAATCTACTGTACTTTTAGAAGAAATAATTTAAGTCAGACAGTATATCTGTACACGCTGTATAAACTTGTATATTATATATACTCAGGTGCAGTATTTCTTTATGAAATGTTTTGAGGTTCTGAGAGGACTTAGGACTTACTGAACTGCTTCATTGTCTTCACTGTGTCCACTGTCCAGATTATCAGCTATTTTTTCACTGATGTAAGGTCCTTACTTTTTTTCTGGTCTAAAATTTTTGCTTTAGAGTTATAATAGCAGAAAGATACAGTTCCGTTATAAATTATTGCCAATTATATAGTAATCTGATTTCATTTAGAAGAAGAAAAGTAAAGTTATGATTACACAAGAAACCATACATGAGTGTCTTTACAAGATGTGTATTTATTCAGTGTAGACTAGAGCATGTATGTTGCTTCAGAGTACCCAAAAGCAAAGAGGTTCTATTTTTGCCTTAAAAATGAATAAATTTGTTAACTGCAATGTTTGGTATGTAAAAGATGCCAAACAGATGTTTGCAGATAAAACCAGCAAAAAGAATTAAGAATGGCATAGGAAGGAAAAAAAGAAAAGAAAAAAGAAAGAAAAGAAGATTCGGCACAGTAAGGAACGAGAAATAAGTAGCAAGGATTAAACAAAAATTACCAGAACACAATCATTAAACATATTATCATTACATACAGTGTCAGATCAGAGCCCTTAAATTAATTATGGCTGATTAAGTTTGCTATGAATATACATCATTACAATTTCATGAAGTACATAAAAATGCTAACCATATATAAATGTACCTCAGATAATATTTTGCATTTACGTACAGGGTGGGACAGAAAGGCTTGTTTGAACGTACAGAATGCTAATTATTTTCACTTGCCAATTATCAAAAATGTGCAAGCTACAGTAACTAAATAGAGAGGAGATGAAGGGTAGATCTTACTACTTTTCCTAGCATTAACTTGTGATATGCTGGTACCCATACTAATCACCTGAAACTGTTGTTATGCCTTCAATGATGCAATAAGTACAGGGAAAATAATTGTGATTACTACCTGCTTTTTATTAAAAGAAGGAACAAAAAGAAAATAAAAATGAAATAATGAGAGTGGAAGCAGGCAAAAAGAAGGGTATCCACAGTTTTTCCTGTATCTCTTCATTTAGACACTTTTCAGAGATGTCTGCTGTGAGAATATTTATTAGATGCTGTATCTTCAAGTTAAGAAAGTACCAAACCATTTTATTCTCCAGCCAGAATGAGTCCCGTGTCATGGAACCAACCGATGTATGGGTAGGAAAACAGGTTTAATAGTAGGCTGGTTTTTCTAACTACGCTAGGTTTGTTATAGATGGGCAAAGACAAAAATATTAATGATGCTATGAAATCAAATTAAACAGTTTCATCTCTTGTTTATAAGAGGCTGTTGAAGCAGCCACCTTGAAGAATGCAAATTAATAAAATCCTTTGTATTTTCTGTGATTACAAGGATCAATTTATGACTCATTTCCAGGAATACTTTGATTAGTCAAAAAAGAGGTATCCATACTTAAAAATAGTATTCAAAACTCCATCTACTAAAAAATAACAAAATCTCTTGGCAATGCTTTGGCAAACCTCTATTTCCTTAATGCTGTTGGAGCCTTGGTGATATTATCACACTGCAAGAACAGGTAGGGCTGAGCAGTTAGTTTGTGCTGTTCTTGATTTTTCTTATTATTGCCCATGATTTTTTGTTTAAATACATGAAACAAATAGACTAACTTAAGATGAAATGCTCAGACAAGAGTCTTTCTCCTTTGGTGTCTTACTTCATAAAGATATACAACTCTGTGTGGCCTCCAAGGTGAAAGTTATGCTTCCTTCTGGGGCATGGATGGACTCTAATAATAGTCTCAGTAGTTCACAGATTCTCATACCTGCATAGACTATGTTGATAGCGCGGACAGACCACTAGCATGCTATTCCCGAGGCCTATATAGCTATACAGTAATTGCTTTTTTTTGGACAGAAATTTATTGGAATATCAAATAAGTCTGTCTATTTCCTTTGAATAATTCACTTTCTGTTATATTACTTTAATTCCATCATAAGAGTTGAAAATGTATTTTTTATTTTTATGAATAAACATAAGCTTTATGTAAAGACCTCTCAGGCCTCAAAATAATTTTAGTTAGCTTTGCTTCTTAAAGGAAGTTTTTAAATGTAAATAGTCATCAGAATTTAAAGAAGTTCTTTTTGTCTTTGAGTTTAATAAATATTTTCTTAAACCTTGGTGGATAATTAACTATTATACACTTAATAGCAATATTTATACACTTAATAGCAATATTTTAAAATTCCAGTAGCTTATTACACTCATTATCAGTTATATCACAAAAGTACCTTGCTATATTTGTACATAAATAAGTGACTATCTACAAAATACTGCTCTCAATCAGATATTTTGAGAAACTTGCAATAAAAACCTAAATATTAAAAAAAACAAACTCAATGAAAGCGTTTAAGGAAAACAAAAAACTTAATAAATACCCTGCTGCGTCAAATGAATAGTCTGTTTAGTCCAAAGTCTGGTCTCAACAGTAGCAGTAGGAGATGTTATTTAGGGAGAATACTCAAGTCTGGCTACTAACGGCAATTTGTTCTTGTCATAACTCTCTAGCATCCACAATGTCTTGACTAGTAACAGGTACTAGGGGATGCATAATCCCTTTAGTATCCATCTACAATCTTATCGGCCCTGAACTTGTCCAGTCCCTTTCTGAACCTGCTCATGCTGCCTGCCTCCATGAAAGTCTGTGGTAGCAAGTTCCAGAGGTTGTTACCCACTACACTCAGAAGTTTTTTCTTTAGTCTGCAGTATCTTTTGCCGTGTTTTTGTCATGGATTCCTTCAACACTCCAACGTGAATGTAGTTCAGTCCTGATTATCTATCAACATCTAACTTACCTATTTTCTCTAATATTATTTACTTCAGAATGATCTTCTGATTGCAATAAAGTTATGGGAATCTCTCCAGCACCTCCAGGAGCCAAGCAACACAAAGAATTCACAGAGATTTTCTCTTACATCTTTGTCATCCCGGAGTGTGCTTTAATACCCTTGCCATGAAGCTAGGTTTTCTAGGTGAGTTACTGCTTTTATGCATTTGAAGAGTCTTTTACTATTGGTTTGAGCATCTTTTGCAAAATGCTTTTCAAATATTTTTGTAAGCCCTTTTAATACCCTGTTCACATTTTTTCTTCTCTTTTAGGTGACCTTTCAATTTTTTAAAATGCCAACATTTTCCCTATATTAGCTGACTTCAATTTTATATTGATCCATATGTTAAAGCAAAAGTTTGATCTATTTGATAAAATTTTGAATTGTGGTATGCATTTTATCTGGTCTTCTAATACAGTATTCTTCATTTCTGGACTTCTTTTAGATTTTTTTTACTAATTACCTCCTTTTACATAGTTGCTTTCTAGTAATTGAATAGATTTATGAGGCTTGCTCTCTCCTACTACCATGTTAAATCTTATTGCGTTGTGGACATTATTACAGACTGGCCACACACTGGCATCTCTTTAGCTACATCCTATGCACCAACCAAGACCACATCCAAATAACATTTGTCACAGAATCACAGAATCACAGAATAGTAGGGGCTGGAAGGGACCTCTGTGGGTCATCTAGTCCAACCCTCCTGCCGAAGCAGGGTCACCTACAGCAGGCTGCACAGGACCTTGTCCAGGCGGGTCTTGAATATCTCCAGAGAAGGAGACTCCACAGCCTCCCTAGGCAGTCTGTTCCAGTGCTCCGTCACCCTCAGAGGGAAGAAGTTCTTCCTCATGTTCAGACGGAACTTCCTGTGCCTCAGTTTGCGCCCATTGCCCCTTGTCCTGTCACTGGGCACCACTGAAAAGAGCTTGGCCCCATCCTCCTCACACTCACCCCTGAGATATTTATAAGCATTTATTAGGTCCCCTCTCGGCCTTCTCTTCTTCAGGCTGAACAAGCCCAGCTCCCTCAGCCTCTCTTCGTAGGGGAGATGTTCCAGTCCCCTCATCATCCTTGTAGCCCTCCACTGGACTCTCTCCAGTAGCTCTTCATCTTTCTTGAACTGGGGAGCCCAGAACTGGATGCAGCACTCCAGATGGGGCCTCACCAGGGCAGTGTAGAGGGGAAGGAGAACCTCCCTCGTCCTGCTGGCCACACTCTTCTTTATGCACCCCAGGATCCCATTGGCCTTCTTGGCAGCCAGGGCACACTGCTGGCTCATGGTTAACCTGTCGTCCACCAGGACACCCAGGTCCCTCTCCGCAGAGCTGCTCTCCAGCAGGTCCACCCCAAGCCTGTACTGGTGCATGAGGTTGTTCCTCCCCACGTACAGGACCCTGCATTTGCCTTTGTTGAACCTCATCAGGTTCCTCTCTGCCCAGCTTTCCAGCCTGTCCAGGTCACGCTGAATGGCAGCACAGCCTTCTGGTGTGTCTACCACTCCTCCCAGTTTGGTGTCATCAGCAAACTTGCTGAGGGTACATTCTAACTCTTCATCCAGGTCGTTGATGAAGAAGTTAAACAAGACTGGGCCCAGTACTGACCCCTGGGGGACACCACTTGTTACCAGCCTCCAACTAGACTCAGAGCCGCTGATGACAACCCTCTGAGTTCTGCCATTCAGCCAGTTCTCTGTCCACTTCACCGACCACTCATCCAGCCCACACTTCCTGAGCTTCCCTAGGAGGATATCATGGGAGACTGTGTCGAAAGCCTTGCTGAAGTCGAGGTAGACAACATCCACGGCTCTCCCTTCGTCTACCCAGCCAGTCATGTCATCGTAGAAAGCTATTAGATTGGTCAGGCATGATTTCCCCTTGGCGAATCCATGCTGACTACTCCTGATAACCTTCTTTTCTTCCACTTGCTTGATGATGGCCTCCAGGATAAGCTGCTCCATCACCTTTCCCGGGATGGAGGTGAGGCTGACCGGCCTGTAGTTCCCTGGGTCCTCCTTCTTGCCCTTTTTGTCCCTCATCTTAAGTTTTGTGGGAGGACAAAAGCTTTGCTTCTCAGTATTCATGTGAGCTAGAAATAAGCATCTTATTAAAAAAAAAAAATCACAAATGTTCTCCCTATTATTTAAATAAAGAACATATTAGAGGTTTTCCTAAAAAGTCTCAAATGAATTTGTAATTAATTTTAAAATTAAGTTTTTGTTTGAGTAAGGAACATGAGTAAAATAATGCTGAATTTAGGAATAAGTATTGCTTCTCTTGTGTTATATAACCAACAATATACTTTAATATAAGCAGTTTCTTCCTGAAACACCAATATTTCTGAATTATTTTACTAAGTTGGGTACAAAGTGTAGAAGTCCTATGTTGTATAACACTATCTTATAATAGTTTCTCTTTAGACCAAATTATTCCTGCATTTACAACCTCTTATTTAAGTACATTTACAATTCATTGTTAAAGATTCATATTAAATATTCCACAAAAAGCACAGATACAATGACTATTATCACAATAACAAATGCATCCATATGTCTTTCAAAGCACAGTGCAAACGAGAACAGCACAGAATGTCTTTAGACAAGTAAAAGATATAATGGTGCTTTCAGGACTGACTGTCGAAACAGAAATTCATGTACCAAATATTTCTACAGAAGTATCAACCTCGTTGATCCATTTAAGGTCTTTTACTAGTTTGATCAGCTGCAGATATGTCCTTGGAATTTCTGTGATTACCATGCTTTGTTGTATAAAATACTCAAAATAAAACCAATTTACAATATACTTTTTCTCCTCAAAAAAGAAAATTAAACTTATGCCCATATTTTCCAAGTGTTACAATAAAATAAGTCTTTTACATAAAATTCAATAAATACAATATAGTAAATTAATTTAAATAACATATTTAAAATGTATATCTCATATATATGGTATATGTTATATATAGGTCTTACAGATCTTATTTATTTGGTTTACATAAAATAAATTGATTTTTAAAATGAGAATATTGTCTACCTGTATTAGGGTTTACTGTCTTTGATACATTTAATTTAACAAAATTAGCGTTTCACAAAAATCCCACCAGTAGTTATACTACGAGTACACTGAGTCAGCTTTGCAGCAGATACTGTACTAAATAAAGTGAATAAAAGTGAGAATTAATTTTCTAAATAAAATCTCAGCTTTCATATGATCTAGCATCCACCGAAATAGTTTGAAGCCCCCATAAGAGTTTCATTGCATTTTAAGACAGGCCCCAGGCAACTCATCAATGATTCTTTGACTCCACTTTTCTAACAGCAGAAATCTTTTCTAACAGCAAAAGAGTGTAAGAAATGTCTAACAAGAGCAGACTAATTGTTCCATCTTGTTCACTGCTTTGTATCCAGCTAATGACAGGTTCTGAAGAAAAACTAGCAAGTGCCAGATGGTATAATGCTGTAATAAACATTCCTGTTTCCGTGCAAGGGAAGAAATATATTCCTTAAAGCCTCGTGACTGACAGATCTTATTTTAAATTTTGTCCTAGCTACTACTACTGCAAATGTTATCCCTGATGAGCTTGATTTAATTAGCTTTTACATCTGTCAGAATAGTAGCCTGTGCCAGTCAGTTTCATAGCTTAATTATATGTTGGGCAAAAAAATTGATTAGCCTTTTCAATGTTTAAAACTCAAAGGCCAGATTCCCTTTTAGGGCTATTAACTACACTAATCATAAGCAAACGTATAGCAAAGGCAACTTTATTTGTTCAGAAACAGAAACTGAGCTAAAGTAATTCATCGTTAGCCAACTGATGTTCATAGAGCCACACTAACTCATATATACATTTCATTTACTGATTTTTCCAGTCTACCAGGATGTACAGTATTGATGATTGGAGGGTTAATCCCACTTTTCTTGTGCTGACTCCTGAATGGGATGCACATTTGCAAGAGCAAATGTTGCACATAGTTATTTTCAAATTTCTGAATGTCTTTGCACTGGGAACCAACAACTTTGACATTTCCTGTGGCTTAAAGAAGGAGCATGTATTTATAGCTCTGTGAGTTTGCACAAGATGCATTGTTTCTGTCACCAATTTCTTGCATGAATACGTATGCTATATGAGACTGCAGTAATACTATTGCTTGATTGCTAAGTTTGCTTTTGGCCTTCCCACATATACTGAATATGTCCATGTTTTTATCAACATCAGGTGATCTGTATTTTCCTAAAGTGGCAACTGGAAATGTTTTTTAACAAAGACATCTTTTCAGTATTCCAGCTTCATATAGGTACTTCTATTCTTTGTTGACTCTTCAGAAAAAATGTGCAAATGCAGCCTCAGAAGTGAGACAGGAAGCGTGATTTTCTCGCACAAGATGCAGCTGAATTAATGGAGGATGAAAGACATAAATAAGGTTCCATTCTTGAGCAGACTTGGAAGCATCATGTGAATCTAGGTTTGTACAAGAACTGTTCCCATTTTCTTTCTTGACACCGCAGGCAAAGGGGTAGGAAGGCATCATAGCCACACGTTGCTCTTGTAGTGCATTAATGATATAGTTGAGAAGTGAGCTGAAACCTATACTCATGTGTCAGTTTTACAGCCTTATTATAAGCTTAGTAAGCAATGCTTCCTCATTTGACCTTTCTGGGTGACCTTCTTCTCCTCTGAATATAAGGAGAGTTTAACAAGATTAGGGATCCAAAAACTAAGGCTATTGTTTATGATTTATTTATTATGACACTAACAACATTTATTTCGTAGTTCCATACTGCTTCCTCATGCACCTAGGTTGGCAGTTCGTGCAAGGCTTGATGCCATCAGGGCAGCTTGCTCTGGCAAAAGCAGCCATACCTCTTCTTTTGTGGTGACAAGCACTCCATCCTTCTCAGAACACCTCCATCCCAAGTGGTGTATGGGCACAGACTGGAGACACTTTGGCCTACTGCTGCCTTCTTTGTCTTTACATAGTTTTTCCAATACATTTTCCCCCTTTCCCATCTATCATCACATTCTCCAGTAAAGTGAGGTCCATTTAGTAGGAGAGAGTACATCTATGATTAGGCCTTGAATTGAAGGTTTTGTATGGAGTAAGTGTTCTTTCCAACCCTTTACGCAGAGAGTTTTGGCTGTTGCAGGTATTTTGTAATACTTCAAGTCAACTGCTTCCATGAATACCAAGCAAACTCATCTTCTGCTACAGAAAGTAGATACAGAATGCCTGAGAGCACAGTCAAAGAGAACTTGTTGCAAAATGTGAATGATTAAGTTTTCAGATATTTCAAGTTTTTTAAAGATTTAGTTAAGAAGAAGTAGAAAAAACTTTCATAAATACGTGTCCCAATTCTGGAAAACCAAAAGTAATACCAAAAAAGTCATTGTTAATATCTGCCCAAACTCTTTTTATCTTAGTTTTTGTAAAACCAGAATAATTTAAGAGATATGAGAAGATTTGCTCTGAATTTGCACTTTGACAAAAGAAAGAACTTGCTGTCCCTGTGTCCCCTCACCTTTCTTCTCTCTGCTAATTTTGGGAATGGGTTCCTTCTTGATATGATGGAGATACTACTGTTCTCTAAAAGGTTGCTAAATTGTGCTAGTAGCTTATTTCAGCATGGCAATATAAGCAGGCAGCATGATGAATCATCCATCGGGAAGTCAAGCCTCAGAATCTGGAAAAGACAAATCTCACTAAAAAGCATCACGACAACTAGTTTTCCAATCAAGAGGCATTCAGCGCAATCATAGCTTAGAAGATATTTGGCAGGGATATTCATACCCCTCGAGTCTAAGCTTAGGGTATTTTGATATTGACCATATCAACCCAATTTATTCGTGTCAGTGTTTCTGGAATGCCATCATTTACTTGTGACAGCTCTCTCCTGACACTTAAAATCATGCAGCTGAAAGAAAGAATCCACTTTAAGTATCTTTTGTATTAAACCAAAAGCAGTGTCAGATGAGACAGCATTAACAATGCCCTCCAAATAAATAGTAACCGTACAGCCAAATCTCTATTTTCTTTTGTCTGGGCTTACTTCAAGCATCAACTAATTAATCAGAAACAAAAGAAATACTGTTTTAAATTTCTGTCCCTTTTATGAAAGAGGAAGAAACCAAGCACGTGAACTCCATGGCTCAGCATTAGAATTATTCCCAATCAAATTAATCTGAGACTCCAAAATTTAACAAATCCCAGTTAAAAGTGATTTTAAAGTATCAGAATTTTTCTTTTTAATTTTAGAATATTTTTTAAAATATCAGAAAGGCAAAGCTGACATCTTTCTCTCGGCTTGGAAGCTGGGATAAGGCCTTCAACAGCTTTGCAGTTCTGAAACGAGACCTCTGCCTTGGAGCCAAACCCTGCGTCCCACGGCAGAACGACCCGCCCCGCCGGGCAGGCGCCACCTCCTCTCTCCGCCGCGGAAGCAGCCCGGGACCTGCGGGCCCGCAGCCGCGGGAGGGCGCTGTCGGCAGGGGAACGCTCCTCCGCCTGCGCCGGGGGAGCCCGCCTCGGCCCGCGGCCGCCAGACCCGGCGGGTCGTCCGGCACACGGCGGGCGGCCGGGCAGGGGGACGGGTCGCTCCGCTTTCCCCCGGCCGCTCCGTTTCCCCCCGGCCGCTCATCCCCCCGGGCCTCTGCCTCCTCGGGCCGCTGCTTCCCCGGACCTCTCTCCCTCCGCCCGGGCCGCTGTTGCCAGCGCCCGGGCCGGCCCCCGGGGCGGGAGCCGCGTCCGCCCGCTGCACCGTTAGCTCGTGAGGTGGGAGTTTGCTGGAATATAAACAGAAAACGGGAATTTACTCCCAGGGCTTGGTTTGGCTTCACCTGTTGGCTGTGCGCGCGAACGCTGCCCTGGTGATTGCCTGAGCTGGTGGAGACGGGCAGGGGCGCGGCGGGGATGATCCTGTCGGGTTGTGTCATTTATTCTGCTGCTTTCTCATATTTAAAGTGCGAACCTGCAGTCTTGGAGGATTTTGACGTTTTGAGAGCCAGTCGGTTGCTGTTCTCCATGTGAATTTGCACTGCTCATGCGGTCAGGAGTGTTTCTGCTTCGAAAGAGCGAAAAAAGTGGGGAGAGCAGGAGGGAAAGAAAAAAGCAAGCAGAGGCTGAAGTAACAAATAACACATCTTTAGGACTTCATGCAGCTGAAGAGGAGGTAGCGAGGACCTTCTTTACCATTAACATTACTAAACTATTTTAACACTAAAGGCAATCTGTCATTTTGAGTAAATTCTCTTCTGCTTCTATAAACACAGCCGTAATCAATTAAAGACCTGCTTGTGAAGGAGCTATTGTGTGCAGCTCCATTCAGACATTGCTGAGTTGTCTTTTAGACAGTCTGTGGGGAAACACTGGTAAGGTGATGGGAAAGTTCAAAGTGCCTAACTTTTCAATGTGGATTTTGTTACTGAGACTTTTTTCTTTCTCTTTTTTTTCTGTATTGCTGATCATAGCCAGGGTGAAAAATGGGTGATATCTCTCTATGCATTTAACATTTCTAACATGGTCTGCTTGGGAGGCTCTGCAAATATTTTAAATGATTCTCTAACATAATTCCTTGGGGGACCTATGCATGGCAGCAAGTCAATTACTAATTTGAAAGTACTGAAAGAACAAACAAACCCTACAGAAACTATACATACATACATATTTATCATTGTGCACATGTGCTCAGTTCCTAATACATTAGACACCAGTCCAACATAGTTTTGTGCAGTGAAACATAACCTGATTTACAGTAGTGTGAAGATGAGAAGTAATTTCTGTCTGACACAAGCCCTTCAAAAAGCCAGAGTTCTATTTCATATTGAAAGAAACAGTCAAATAAATCATTCCCATGACTCAAATTAGTTTATTTTTTTTATTATCTTTCTATTGCACTTGATCACCTGTGCCTTCAGAGTCCGCCAATGTAACCAACCTGGCTGAAGTAACCAAAATAACAAGGAAACTTGAACTTAACCTTGGTTATTTTATTCTGTTTAATTTTTCTTAATGAAGGAAAAGGTAAGGTTAAACAGAAAAGTGTCTAGCAGGAGACCAAATTCTTACTCTTGTTTTATTAGCTTTTTTTTCTCTGAACATTAGCAAGGATTTTAGGGACATGAGTGAGGACAGAAAAGCTGAAATACAAATGGAGTTTAAAATTTTCCCCACTTCTTTGTGTTTGCCTCACAGAAAAGCATATTTGTGTCACTCTCTGGAAATTCATAAACACACTGCCTGGGGACTCCAGAATGACAGTGCCTTGCTCAAAGGACAGTCACTTAAAGTTATCATAAGGCCAAGCAGTCTTTTGGCATGGTGTTAATTATTTTGAAGGGATGGTGAAAAAACCAGGAAAGCGTAAAGTTCATAAAGAAATTATCTTCCTTAAAAATGTAGATCATAGATTATGACAAATGTACTTCTTTCATAGTGTCCTAGCTTCTACCAGTTAAAAGGAAAATGAACAGTAGCTTTTTCTGGGGCACTCAGGGCAGACTGAAACCCGGTCGTGTGCTATACTAGTGCTAGCCAGCAAACTTTCTAAACTTCATTTTTCTTTGAATGGCAGCTTTTTGGAAGTTATACAAGAGAGCCTTGGTGCATATACCAGGCACTTTGTAGATGAGTCAGGACACCTTAACTAAATCCATTCATTACCCTCTCCCCATTGGGACAGGCAAAAGCTGCCAATTTGATGTTGGTAACGTGGATGTTGCATTAGGGAATTGGCTAAGCCTGCCAGAATTCATTCCTGAACTTTAGCAGCCACAAAAGAGTATTTCTCTGTCGTCTGTTATTGATTCAGAGCCAGGTCCCAGAATGACAAGCTTCCTTTTGTGTGCCATCTATACCAGGGTCTAAGGACAAACAGTGCTACAACTTTTTTTTTTTTTTTTTCTATCTAGATCGGAGGAAACATCTTTAAAAAGAAAAGAAATAAAATCCAAAATGTCATAAATTATACTCCTGAACTTTCTAAGATACATTATTTATTAGCTTTATTATTACATTCTGGTCCATACTTTCAGAAAACAGTCACAGTCAGTTTATTATAATCTGAGTATTTAATGTCAATGGAGTGTTACCATTTGGAGATTAAATGAGGTCTGAAACCAAAAAAGAGAGAAATATATTTATACAAAAAATAAAATTTCCAGTGCTTCAGCTCACTGAGCGCAGGACTTATTATCATCAGTTCATATTCAGGTCAGATTCCTCCTTCCTTTGAAAAACAGGTTGAAAAACCCTTTGAAGACTTCTCCCATCTTCCCCTTACCTTTGTGTTTCATATCTGCATGTTCTGCATCTACTGTGCAATGCATTAAAGATTTCATGATACTAGATCAAATACTCCTAACAAGGATCTGGAAAAATTATACACCTTATTGGCATCATCAGTCCTTCCTGGCCACATTCTTAACTCATTCTGTAGAAAACATCCCAGAAATTTAACAAGTAGGACACTTAAATATTGGCCAGTCCCAGAATGTTCCTGTAAAAGTGGTTTGCGTATGTGCTTGTGTTTCAAATTATTTTAAAAATATCAGAGTGTTTGCACAGATTCTACTCCCAGTTTTCACCCCAGAAGTGACTTTTCATTTGTTGAGGCAGGCATCATCTGTCTGAACTTGAATACATTCACTGTATCTTTTCCTTGTATTAAAGTACAAGTATATTCTATCAGAAATGTTGTTCAAAATGCTCATTAAACATTCAGGCTGATTCACATGAAAGCACACAAGTGCTATAAGTGCTTAGGATAGACCCAAGAACAGAGAAACCTGTGTGCGGAGGGCTAATCATAGTTCAAACCCAATGGTTTTAGTGGTGAAGCCTTCCTTCTCCTTCCCACCCACTCAGCAGGGGTACGCAAAAGAACCCAGAGAGGGTGAGGCCCAGTCGCTATAAATGTTCAGATGTTTAATGAATGTGCCATAGCTTTCACCTACTAACTGCAAGGCCTTCTCAAACAGACTCCAAATTCCTGCTGAAATGAAGACTTTCTTTCCTGGACTAGGCCTGGCATTCCTGGGAAACAATGGCCCTTTTCAAGTCGTCTCTGAAATTTCACAGGTGAAGGGAACAGGGCAGTCATTTGATCCCATCCACAAGGAGCCTGTTAGCATTTTAAAAAGTGAAGACAGAGTCTACCATGGAAGCACTGGCGAAACTGGTCAGTGACAGAAAAATGCAACCTAGGCCCAGAGCTCAGGAGCCCCCTGTGAAGCATAAATCAGTTTGTCTTTTACCTCATGCTACAGCTTCTTTCTCAATTTTTTTCAAGCATGGGCTACACAGCCTACAGAACTCAGGAGACACATCTCTCAGCTGTATTACATGCTTTGGAACAGTGGGTTTTATACTTGCCTTTAGCCTGAACTTCACTTTGAGAAAGTACAAATTAAAGGGAGCCATTGCTGGAATATAGTATTGTGTATGGAGAACACTTACAAGTAATACATTTATTCAGGCCTTTGAAACGTTCTTTAGCGGCCTTATTTCAGAAAGACAAGCATATCACACTAATTCCCATTGTTTGGTTATAGAAACATTATCAAATTCATTAGAAAAAATTCAGAACTATATTCAGAATACTTAGGAATGGGGTGCTACTAGTGCTACCTGTGCATCGATAACACAATGCACTCAGAGTATATAAAGATTGGATTTGCACATCTCCCTTACTCCAAACATCCAAATATGATATTCTGAAGGGATGCAAGGGCTCTCAGTTCTGTGAAGAGAACTGCAGAATGGCAGAAGCCTTGCAAATGATTTCAGGGATAGGAGGTAAAAATTCAGAATTTGCAGTTCTTAAGCTGGAATGCATCACCAATTCATGTTACAGGAGATTATTTTCCTCCCATAGTTTAAAAAACAAAAACTAAAACTCCAACTCCATTTCACTTAGTAATTGTTATATTGAGAAGTATTTTGCCTCTAAAATTCAGAGAACTTATGCACTCCCTGCCTACAGCATGTTCTAGGGATTATTACGCTTATTGATCTTTTTTTTAGGAGAACTTGAAGGTTACTTGAATACTGAAACTCATTAAAGAGTTCAGATTTGAACTACTTTCTGAGAGCAAACCTGGGTGAATTAACCAGGTCATCTGATAAGCATAAGTACCAGCAAGGGGGGCAGTATACATGCTTGAGACAAGCTAAAGAATGACTGACTAGTAATAGACCAGTATTTCATACATGCCTCTGGCCAAATTCATCCAGGCAGGGGAAAGTAGCTTTGGTTTTATTCAATGTTTATTTTGAAACAGCTATATCCTAGTATTACAAGGGGAAACTTCCTTCAGAGTTTCCTTCATTTTCTGTCTTTGTACCGTAATGAAGGCTAGTGTTTCATTGCTTTTCTTGCATAAAAAATCCAACTTACTGCCAGGGAACAGATTTTGTGCAATGTTTCTTGTGAGACTCAATGAAGAAACCCACTTTCTTGAGTGTAAAGAAAAGTGAAAAACAATTTGCTTAAATAAAAGCCATTTTAACACTATGGCCAACCTGCATTTGCATCTTGAGTCCAAATTTTGCTCTTCGACACGATGAAGGTCTACCTCTTCATTTTTCTGGTCCATGTCATTAACAGAATAGTTCCCTTTTCTCCTCAGGAAAAGTCTAATTCATAGGTAAGCCGATCAAGGAACAGTTAAAGAGGAAATTTGAGGTGGTTCATGTGACTAAGATGAGAAGTTATTACCTTGTCTAACCTATAGGAATTAGGAGCAGTTTTGTACTTAATATGTGGAGGGTATTTTTCCATTTTAAGTCCATCTTGGTTTTACAACATAACTATTTACAGCCATTTCACCGAGACGCTCGAGCCAAAGTGGACTGTAACCACTGAGAAGGATTTCTGAAGGGAAGCAAAACTTCTGTAATTATAAATTATAATTAATTAATATAATATAAAGTAATATAATATAAAGCTAATAAAATATAACTATAATATAATAGGAATCAATAAATTATAAATTATAAATTATAGATTATAAATTATAAATTATAAATAAACTTCCTCATTCCTATTTCCATCCTTGATTTCCTCTTCTCTTACAGCATACGTACCTATGGCTTTTTTTGATTCTTTTAGGCAAAATCACTGAGGCAGAGATATTAGGTTAGAATATTGCTAGGCCTACACTGCAAGTTCTCAGCAGTTAGTTTTGCTGTTGTGAGGGTTCCAGCAACATAATCAGTGGTGCTTATGTTGCCATTGTGGAATACCTGGACAATTATTATATTTGGTCTTGTATTCCGGTCTTGTATTCCTTGACCTCTTCCCAGCACACTTTGCCATTACGGGAAAAATATGTCTAGCTTCTTGCCTAATGGACATCAAAAAGCTGCAGATCACACCCCATGTTTCTTTCCCTGATATTGACAGCTGCCTTCCACATCATTAGGTGCAGCAGCAGCATACTTGGAGGCCCTAAGAGAGACAGTCAGTGCGGGTAAAGCATAGGGGGAAGCTGCCAAGGAATTGCTTATTGGGTGAACAGGGAACAAGGGAGCTCTGGAATGTGGCCACAGAACTTGTGCTGAGGTGCTTTCCAAAGAAAGTGGGTCAATCATGCTACCCTCACAAAGACTGGTATGATCTCCTGCAGGGAGAAGATTGTTTTACATGGGCGCTCCACCCACACTGGCAGGGAAACAGGGCTTATTGGCACAGAGAAGTAGTTGGTGGTCAGCTCTCCTTGGGGCAAGACTGACTGAAAAGGCTGGGAGCACTCGCAGAGGTATGTGAGGCAAGAATGGTGTTAGAATGCTAATTTTTTTTGTTGTTGTTATAGAATTTAATTTAATAACTATGATACTGGGTAACACAAAGGGCTTTAGAATGACCTGAATAGCTCTTTTGGCAGCCTTGGTCTTGCTTTACCACAAGAAGTCCTCAAGATCTTTCCATCATTGTCACATCTTGGAGTTCCCTTTCAGTTTTTCTGCAAGTCTCCATTTTAGTACTGAGTTTGAACTGTTGACGGCTTGTTACTCTGAAGAAAGCCGGAGGAGGAGTACCTTGCTATTTGGCGTATCATTAGTCCCATTCAGTTCCTTTATTTGTATGTGTGGAAGTTGTTTTTTGCTCATTTACTGGAAATCTGTTTCACCACACTGCTGTTTGAGTTGGCAGCATCATGCTTTTTATTAGAACAAACGTAGGTCCAGATATCGATGAAACAGAAATAGAAGTTTCACTGTAGTCTACTCTTTTCAGGGAAAATAAACATCATAGGATGCTTAAAAAAAAATTCCCATGACATATCATTCCTGATTAGCAGCTGAAATCTAAATGGCTCCTTATAGGCAAGGCCAACCAGAAAGATTATGCTGAGCTTTGCTTAAAGGAATCTATTTATTTCTCATTTTTATTGTTTTCACAAGTTCCCACTACTTCAGAAGCATGGAATTAATTACATATCTTGCTTTAATGCTATGTGTTTCTGTAAGGCTCACCAATTAGAGAATGAAATCCTCAGGATTTTAGAAAGGAGCTTACTGAAAGCAGGTTTCCTTTTCCCTTTCCTTCCTTTAAAGTAGTAGAAGAGAGTGGGGTTTTTTTCCCCACATATTTTTAAACATTGAAAAGGCTATGTTCAAGGAATTACAACTAGGAAGAGCAAGACCAATATCGTCAATGATATCAGTACTAACTTTGGCAGAAGGTACTGTGTATTCATGTTCTCGGTGAGACACACAATGCCCTGTCTGTTAGCAGATGCTTTGGACATTTTCCTTCACTGGCCCACCCAAAAGCAGCTATCCTCACTTCTGAGTGCCAGCCACTGGAGACAGGCTAAATTTGTAGCACCCATTACCTGTAGAGTACCAAAATAGCCACACGAAACCTGACCGACACAGAACCTCAAAATGCCAGGGCTAAGTGTTTGCTGCTCAGACCTGAAATGTGCCCTCCCTTCCCCACCTCCTGCCCCAGCTCTCCCCAGCTCTTGGATGAGTGAACAGGGCCATTCATACAACAGAGACAGAAAAAGAATTTTGAAAGTTATAAAAAACCCCTAGTATGCAATGATACCTCCTACGGTGCTGACCACCAGACTAATGATGAAGAAGCTACACCCTACATGTGCGAACTGGCATCCTTTTTACTGTGTATTACTTTTTATCCTTCCACGAGGCTTCAAATCAGTGGTAAAACTCCTATTGGATCTAGTTGCCATTAGATTTCTTCAATCATGTTTTAGAACTTAAACATACATTGGCATTTTTCAAACACATCACTATATATTCTGTCAGTACACTGTAATTGTCCCTCTCCCTTCCTCTTTGTGTATTATTTAATGTGTTACTCTAAAGGCTCTTTGGATCATGGGATAGTGTCTGCCTGCATGTTTCTGTAGGCAGAGCTAGGCTTAATGTGAGCAACATTAAAAAGTTTAATAACACTGTCCTGCAGAACTGTCTAGTCTAAAATTATATCAGCCAAAGCCCATTATTCAACTCACATGTGGGTTTGTTGGGGCTGGTGTAATATTTTGGCCATAAGCGAACAGAATAGGGTTCTGCTTACAAGACCTGCTCTCTTCCTCCTGAGATGCTTTAAGGCTTAAAATACCTTTCTATTATTCCTTTGCTTTTCCTCTTCCTGTTCTTTCCTTCCTTTCCTCATTGGAAGCCATGCAAGAAATCAAAGCTGATGGTAGGGCAGGGAGCACAGTAATTATGGTCCTATTAATGTTTATGAATTTTGCTGGATACCTTCAGCTCTTACAAAACTGCATTCTAGATCGTCTGTGGCAGAAAACATTGGATTAGAGGTTTTCCTTCAGAATTGTTGGCAAGAATAATTGCTCTGGTTCAGAAAATATTTTTTTGAGCAAGTAATATTAGTACCGTCCTCAGCAGATTCTATAATAGTAATCCCACATGGTAGTGGGTGGGAGAGGTAAGAAAATATATGGTGTCTCCTTCAGTGAGTGCTAAAAGTATTAGTGAAATGCTCATTAGCACACATCACATTAGGGACAAGAAGGTAAGATTAATGCTTCCTTCCTGTCACCAGAGCAGATGTTATTTAGCACATATAGATTTACTTTTAATGACAGCATTTCATCAGAAGTGAGTATTTTTTTCTTTGTTGACTAATTCCCCTTCAGGTTTGCACTGGTGCCTAACAGTGGATTCCTGTCTCATAGGTCAGGGTGAGATATGAAGCCTTGCAAAAAAAAGCCCCTCAGAAACCAACAAAATGGAAAGAAAAGAAGGAAGAAAAAGCATTTGTTACTGCTGAGCTGTTGGTAACCCAAGGAAATCTGTTAGAGGATCTACATTGCAGTTACACTGTGCCCAGATAATAGGCCTAGAAGGAACTAGCAGAATGCAGCTGGTCCACAGAGCAATTTTCATGAGCTCCAAGCAAACAACAACAGACTGAACTTCTTTTATCCCTCTGCAGGAATGAAATACATAAACAATCTCTGAATCAATTTAAGATGTAAAACAGTCTCACTTTATTGGAAAAGTACAAGGACGTTTTGACTAAAATTAATTCTTTGTCAACAGCAGAAACTGTCTCATAATTAGTTATTGGAGCCTCTCTCTTTTCAGAATAGCTAGTATAAAATTTAATTATAATGAATCTACAAGTTGCATTACTGTCCAAGAAAATAACAATTTATAATTCTTATTATGCTATCAGTCATTTTTTAGTCGGAATATATTGGTAATGGCTTAGCAAATGACAATCAATTTCTTGCTAACTTCACAGAGCAAGTAGTATATTTTCCCAAGAATGAAAAAGGTACATTATTGTACAGTATTAATGGGATCTCAAATTATGAGCAGTCCAGCACTGAGTTATAGAGGTCTGTAATTTCCATCATACTAATAGTCAAATACGATCCTAACATCAATCATTTGTTTTGTTGAAAACAAACAAGCAATGCTTTGTTAAAGCTAAAGTCTTTCAAGTTTGAACAGTACAGAATTAAGAAACATACAAACATATTTCAATTGCTATAGAAGGCATCTCCTTCATTTACACTTTGTAAATTCCACAGAATTTAGCAGAGTTATACCTAATTCAAATTTGTGCAAAGTCATTATGCAAGTCATATGTTACGGACTTTATAGTCTGTTTCCTTAAATAAATTTGTGATGTGGGTTAAATGGAGTCCACATAGCATCCCAGATAAATAATTTTGGAGTCTGAAGACTCATTAAAAAGGAGTGACAAATATTCACAAATCAAAGGTTTTATCCAATGTTCTCATTTAAATTTTTGGTTAAATAACTCTGTATTGCAATAAGTTTTTATGATGGCTTTAATAAGATAATGGGGGTAGCAATTTTTTTTTTTCTCCTGAAACTGAAGCAAAATGTAATCAGAATGTTCAAATAAGGATTTTTCTATGTAGTATATTTGTTCCCTGAATTTTCTATAGTTATCATTCTTTTCATGGAATTTCAGCTATGTTTTATATAACACAGGATGTGAAATTTAGGTCATCAGCTATGAATGAACAATTAACACTGCTCTTGACTAGTTATTGTTATGTTAGTCTCAGATGGCGAAAGCAGGGACTCGGAGAACAAAAAACCACCCACTGTAGGAGAAGATAAGGTTTGTGACCATCTCAGGAACCTGAAGGTGCACAAGTCCATGGGACCTGATGAGGTGCATCCATGGGTCCTGAGGGAACTGGTGGATGAAATTGCTAAGCCACTATCCACCATATTTGAGAAATCTTGGCAGTCTGGTGAAGTTCCCACTGACTGGAAAAGCGGAAACATGATCCCCATTTTTAAAAAGGGAAAAAAGGAAGACCTAGGGAACCACAGGCCGGTCAGTCTCACCTCTGTGCCTGCCAAGATCATGGAGCAGATCCTCCTGGAAGCTATGCTAAGCAACATGGAAAATAAGGAGGTGACTGGTGACAGCCAACATGGCTTCACTAAGGGCAAATCATACCTGACAAATTTGGTGACCTGCTGCAATGGGGTTACAGCATTGGTGGATAAGGGAACAACAACTGATGTCATTTACCTGGGCTTGTCCAAAGCATTTGACACTGTCCCACATGACGTCCTTGATTCTAAACTGGAGAGACATGGATTTGATGGATGGACTACTCAGTGGCTAAGGAAATGGCTGGATGGTCACACTCAAAGAATTGTGGTGAATGTCTCAATGTCCAAATGGAGACCAGTGACGAGTGGCATTCCTCATGGACCGGTGCTGTTTAACATCTTTGTCAGCAACATGGACAATGGGATTGAGTACACCCGCAGCAAGTTTGCCGATGACACCAAGCTGTGTGGTGTGGTCGACACGCTGGAGGGAAGGGATGCCATCCAGAGGGGCCTTGACAGGCTTGAGAGGTGGGCCTGTGCAAACTTCGTGATGTTCAACACGGCCAGGTGCTAGGTCCTGCACATGGGTTGGGGCAATCCCAAGCACAGATACAGGTTGGGTGGAGAATGAACAGGGATCAGCCCTGAGCAGAAGGACTTGGGGGTGCTGGTTGACAGCAAACTCAACATGACCCAGCAATGTGTGCTCACAGCCCAGAAGGCCAACCGTCTGCTCGTCTGCACCAAAAAAGGCGTGGCCAGCAGATCAAGGGTGGTGATTCTGCCCTTCTACTCCACTCTGGTGATACCCCACCTGAAGTCCTCCATCCAGCTCCAGAGCCCTCAGCACAGGAAAGACATGGACCTGTTGGAGCGGGTCCAGAGGAGGCCACAAAAGTGATCCAAGGGCTGGAGCACCTCTCCTATGAGGAAAGGCTGAGAGAGTTGGGGTTGTTCAGCTTGGAGAAGAGAAGGTTCCGGGGAGACCTTACAGCAGCCTTCCAGTACCTGAAGGAGGGAGCCTACGAAAGACCTGGAGAGGGACTTTTACAAGGGTGTGTAGTGATAGGACAAGGGGTAATGTCTTTAAACTAAAAGAAGGCAGATTTAGATTAGATATTAGGAAGAAATTCTTCATCATGAGGGTGGTGAGGCCCTGGAACAAGTTGCCCAGAGAAACTGTGGCTGCCCCCTCCCTGAAAGTGCTTGAGGCTAGGTAGGATGGGGCTTTGAGCAACCTGGTCTAGTGGAAGGTGTCCCTGCCCATGGCAGGGGGGTTGGTGGTGTACAGCAACCTCCCATCCCAGGAGGGGAAGCTAAAACTTGCTTTTCTAGAATTGTAGCATGATTCATCCAGCCTACCCAGGTATTTGAAGATCCCTTCAGGAACTTTTCTCAAAGGTCCACTGACATGGGAAATTAAATAAGCTTTTCTAGATTCACTGTTCTCCAAAGTTGTAGGGAAAAACAGAAAAAATGCCCTGGGAATTGTTACTTTATGATGTATCCCGTTCATTATGGAGTTGCCTTCAGGGAGCACTCTGTGGGCAGCCCGAGTTGTAGAAAAATTTAGACTCCTTTCTCTCTATGAAATTCTCAGCTGGGCTTTTAGAGGATTCTGTGATAACACTGCAGTAAAACTACACCAAGTTCTGGTACCTGAGAGACAAGAGTGTTGATTGACATAGATGGGATCAGAACACACCCTTAAAATAACATTTTAAAATGAAATGTCATAGACTTCCTTCCACCTTCGTCCGCTCCTCCACTTAATTCAGCTTATGAAAGTCATAGGCCTAAATTAAAGAAACCACAGTTTCACTATGCAGTGTAATAAATGGATTAGTTGAGCAAAAGCCTTACTTTTATTCTCACAGTACCATGAATGCATTGCTGATCATCTACTTATCTCTGCACGAAGTGGGGAGACGGAAACACAACTTTACTAACAGAGATGGTAAAGCTGTAACTCAGCCTTGTAGATTCATCTATTTTTACTCTTAGAATTAAAAAGTGAAATCGGTACAGTTTAACTAAACTTTGAAGAGGAAAAGCTACCAAGAGTTCAGAGAATACTGTGGTAAAAAGAAATGTCTGAAAGGAAAGCAGTTCATCAGAAATAGTTGTACAGTAGAAGACCCTTTCTCTCTGTGTTCTGGGTCTGTATGGGACCATTATGGGAATGGTGTGGATGCCTGATCCAAAGCTTACTTCGATGTGGCCAGTCAAAAAATTCCACTTCATTTCAAGGGACATTTAAGAAGAAGCCTCAGTAACTGTTAAAAATCTCTAATGTCTAATGAGTTATTTTCAGTTTGCTTCCCAGCTGAAAGATAGGCACATCGCATAAACCTTGATCTGCATGCTCATTAAGTTACTTCTATTATAATTTCCATGCCTTCTCAATCTTTTTTAAAGACTGAGCAAACCTCTTTCTCTCAATTTGTAAGTAGTATTTCCAGATAAATACTGAAACAAACACCATGTACATGAGGGCTGCCTTTCTATTCAAAGAATATGAGGGATCATACTGTGGGTGTCGTTCTTTGTTCATCTGTGAACTCTCTAAATTATTTTTCTAAATAAATTTTTCATGATTTGAATGCAGAGGTAAAAATACAGCAGCACTAAAAGGCTTCAAGAAAAGTTCATTTGTACAGCTTACTAGCCCATTGTACCTTTGTAAAGGCTAGATATGTTTGTAAAACATAAATGCTGGAAGAGAATATGTATTACTGGATCTCTGAACAGGATTCAGAATGAAAACAGGTTAATATAAGGTCTTTGTACTCTGTCTTCAGCTATGTCTGTTTTGATTCTCCTGTTTATAAGATAACACACATTTGTCAGTGCACATGCACACACATGCATAAACACACACGACGTGAGTGGATACTAAATAAACAGCCCTATAGAGAGGGAGTACAATATTTCACTGACTGTAGAATGAAGCCCGGTTTTATTGGCAGACTTCAGTGATGCTAGACAATAAAACATTTGTAAGTTTTGCTGCAAACAGTCTGGCTGGCAGTTTCAGCAGCCCTAATTTATTGTGAATAAATAATTTCCTGGAATCTCTGAGGAGTCATTTTAATGCTCCGAAAAAAAAAAATCCGGCACGCCATTAAATTTGTTTTCCGTTGTTTTGAACCAAAATTACTTAAATGAAAGGATTAAAAAAACCCACCCCTATTTCCAAGATAGTACTTTGTAAATGTCAAATCTCCCAGTTTCACACCAGTTTTACACATGAGTAATTTATGTTTACTTCATCTTTATATTTAAAGGCATGCCAAATACCATCTGTTTGCATTTCCTTTTTTGTGTGTTATTTCTCAGTTCCAGGCAGAGAAACTGTCCAGGTTGAAGAACTCCCATATTTCTGCAGAGTATATTTAGACTCTGTTCGTGTTTCTATCCTACTATAAATTGATTACTTGTAGCACGACAGTGATCAGACCATCTTCAAAGGCAGTGCATTCTTGAAGCAGAAACAGAAATTCAAAAAGGCAGTGTAAAAACCAACTTCAGAATATGTTAGAAGCCAACTGTAAAAATATAGATGGAGTCAATTAGTTGATTCAGTTTTGCTGCCATCAGCAAAAAAAAGCTTTAGTTTCCACAGTTGCTGAGTACATTTTTTCCATGAGGCACCTCACAGTTCCTGCCAGTGGACTAATATATAAGCACCTATTGCACTTCTATTCAATTCTTTTTACTTTGATGTATCCAAAAGATTCTGAATAAGAAACTGAACCAATAAAAGGGATAAACTTTTATCACCGATATCATCACTTAGATATCTAATACCATTCCAAGAGCCTGTACCACTTTTAGTTTTGTTGATACTCAGCATAAATAATCTCCATATAATCCACAGAAATACAATAAAGCTAAAATCTGTACTGGTAACAGGGTATTATAATGGAAAAAACTGGGTAATTTTAATTGTAGGCCTCATTACCTGTACTGTCAAAAATGTTTTCTACAGACTAGTATCACTGTGAGGAAATAACCTGTAAAACTGCAAAGTAAATTTGAGAAACAGAAGAAGGCTACACACACATTTTGTGTGACTGGATAGCATCAAAATGCTAAATGCATATTTGAATACTTAGTTCAAAGAAACAGAGGATGCTTTTTTGTAGAGAAGTCACATGGCCCTCAGTTCCCATATGGTCACTATTTTCTATTTGTTTCCTGTCTTTATAGGGAACTATCTCCTAGTTCAAATGCAAAACCAGCATTACTATCACCAACGCTCAGACGGGGTGAAAATCTTCAACACATTTGAATGAAAATGGACCATGAACAGTAAGAGGATTTTGCCTGTGCCCTGGTAGAGAGCAATATACCTGCCATTAGCTACTGCCGCATCTATTTCTTTCAGCTGGGACTAAGATTGCAAAAACTATTACCAATAGCAAAACGTCCTTCCCTCTGAATGCAGAGAATCATTCTCAGCCCCCACCCGTGGTTGGTACTCACAGTTCACTGAACAACTTGGCTACAAGCAGTACAAGACAAAAATTTCTGATTCCTTTTGTCTACCTCCACTCAAGTTGTTGAATACTCTGTGAATTCCCTGAGACAGCAATGATGAAATTTTCTTATTCAAACATTTCATTCAAGTTTATTAAAATTCAGTCTCAGTCCTGCTTTCTGATTGCTCAAGCCTACACACAATATCATTCCTCTGCTTCCTTTGTTGCTGAAATGAGATACTACTTTCTCTCTTGATATTTGCTTAGCAGTTTAGTATCTAGAAGTGCAGAGTATACTCTAGCCTTCTAAGAATGACACAGGATACATTTCCTAACTTACCGGGACTTTGAGAGTCAACACATGTACTGCAAAATCTATATAGGCTACATGATTCCTTACTTTGATGTGTAAGGCAGGAATAACACACTTCAACATGGAATATACATTGGCATTTACAGATGCTACCATCGGTTGCTTTCCAATAGTATGTTCTTCCGTTGATATCAGCAAAGCTACTGATGGTAGCATCTGTAAATGCCATTCTGTGTAGTGGTGCATCATAGCACGCAATAATTTTCACCCTTTAGAACAGACAGTTTTCTGGACAGAGTGAAGTAAATCTTCATTATAAATGACATCTAATGAAATTAAAACCAAGATAAAAACAGATATCACTCCTAGTATTCGTAATCCAAATATTCACAGCAATGACCACACCCTTTACAGATAAACAGGATCATTTTTGTGGTATCTGAACCACTTCTAGGTCATGAAACACTATGATGTTCAGACACACAGTTTGTGAATCTAATCCATCACACATAGTTAATTTTCCTGAATTAGTCTAAAATACAACACAGCAGAGAGGGAACAGTCTAGGAGGTTCCTGGAGTATGTGGAAGATAACTTCCTGATGCAGCTGGTAAGTGAGCCTACCAGGAGACATGCAAGTGAGGCCTTGAGACCTGCTGTTTACAAACAGAGAAGGACTGGTGGGAGATGTAGTGGTTGGAGGTCATCTTGGGCTTAGAAACCATGAAATGATAGAATTCTTGATTCATTGGGTAGACAAAGGGAGAGCCGTGGATGTTGTCTACCTCGACTTCAGCAAGGCTTTTGACACCGTCTCCCATGATATCCTCCTAGGGAAGTTCAGGAAGTGTGGGTTGGATGAGTGGTCGGTGAAGTGGATTGAGAACTGGCTGAATGGCAGAACTCAGAGGGTTGTCATCAGCGGCGCTGAGTCTAGTTGGAGGCTGGTAACTAGTGGTGTCCCTCAGGGGTCAGTACTGGGCCCAGTCTTGTTTAACTTCTTCATCAACGACCTGGATGAAGAGTTAGAAGGTACCCTCAGCAAGTTTGCTGATGACACCAAACTGGGAGGTGTGGTAGATACACCAGAAGGCTGTGCTACCATTCAGCGTGACCTGGATAGGCTGGAAAGTTGGGCAGAGAGGAACCTGATGAGGTTCAACAAAGGCAAATGCAAGGTACTGCACCTGGGGAGGAACAACCCCATGCACCAGTACAGGCTTGGGGTGGACCTGCTGGAGAGCAGCTCTGTGGAGAGGGACCAGGGTGTCCTGGTGGACGACAGGTTAACCATGAGCCAGCAGTGTGCCCTGGCTGCCAAGAAGGCCAATGGGATCCTGGGGTGCATAAAGAAGAGTGTGGCCAGCAGGACGAGGGAGGTTCTCCTTCCCCTCTACTCAGCCCTAGTGAGGCCTCATCTGGAGTACTCTGTCCAGATCTGGACTCCCCAGTTCAAGAAAGATGAGGAGCTACTAGAGAGAGTCCAGCGGAGGGCTGTGAGGATGGTGAGGGGACTGGAGCATCTCTCCTATGAGGAAAAGCTGAGGGAGCTGGGCTTGTTCAGCCTGAAGAAGAGAAGGCTGAGAGGGGACCTTATAAATGCCTATAAATATCTGAAGGATGGGTGTCAAGAGGATGGGGACAGACTCTTTTCAGTGGTGCCCAGTGACAAGACAAGGGGCAACGGGCACAAACTGAGGCACAGGAAGTTCCGTCTGAACATGAGGAAGAACTTCTTCCCTCTGAGGGTGACGGAGCACTGGAACAGGCTGCCTAGGGAGGTTGTGGAGTCTCCTTCTCTGGAGATATTCAAGACCCGCCTGGACAAGTTCCTGTGCAGCCTGCTGTAGGTGACCCTGCTTCAGCAGGAGGGTTGGACTAGATGACCCACAGTGGTCCCTTCCAACCCCTACTATTCTGTGATTCTGTGATTCTGTGGAGGAGCTGGCCAAGCCACTCTCCATCATCTATCAGCAGTCCTGGCTAACAGGGGAGGTCCCAGATGACTGGAGGATCGTCAATGTAACACCCATCTACAAGAAGAGCCAGAAGGAGGATCCTGGGAACTACAGGCCTGGCAGCCTGACCTTGGTGCTGGGGAAGCTTATGGAGCGGTTCCTCTTGAGTGTTCTCACCAGGCATGTGAAGGACAACGAGGGGATCAGGCCCAGCCAGCATGGGTTCATGAAAGGCAGGTGCTGCTTGACCAGCCTGATCTCCTTCTATGACCAGGTGACCCACCTAGTGGATGAGGGAAAGGCTGTGGATGTTGTGTACCTGGACTTTAGTAAGGCTTTTGACACTGTTCCCCACAGCATCCTCGTGGAGAAGCTAGCTGCCCATGGTTTGGATGGGTGTACACTTCGCTGGCTAAAGAATTGGCTAAATGGCCGAGCCCAGAGAGTGGTGGTGAATGGAGTTAAATGCAGTTGGTGGCACCCAGGGCTCAGTATTGGGGCTAGTCTTGTTTAATATCTTTATCAGTGATCTGGATGAAGGGATTGAGTGCTCCTTCAGTAAGTTTGCAGATGATGCCACGCTGGATGGGAGTGTTGGTCTGCTCGAGGGTAGGAAGGTTCTGCAGAGTGATCTGGACAGGCTGGATCGATGAGCCGAGGCCAGTTGTATGAGGTTTACCAATGCTCAGTGCCGGGTCCTGCACTTGGGTCACAACAACCTCATGCAACACTACAGGCTTGGGGAAGAGTGGCTGGAAAGCTGCCCAGCAGAAAAGGACCTTGGGGTGCTGGTCAACAGCCGGCTGAACATGAGCCAGCAGTGTGCCCAGGTGGCCAAGAAGGCCAGTGGCATCCTGGCTTTGTATCGGGAATACTGTGGCCAGCAGGAGTAGGGAGGGGATCGTGCCCCTGTATTCGGCACTGGTGAGGCCGCACCTTGAGTCCTGTGTTCAGTTTTGGGCCCCTCACTACAAGCAGGATGCTGAGGTGCTGGAGCATGTCCAGAGAAGAGCAATGAGGCTGGCTGAAGGGTCTAGAGAACAAGTCTTATGAGGAGAGGCTGAGGGAGCTGGGGCTGGTTAGTGTGGAGGAGAGGAGGCTGAGGGGAGACCTTATTGCTCTCCACAGCTACCTGAAAGGCAGTTGTAGTGAGATGGGTGTTGGTCTCTTCTCCCCAGAAACTAGTGACAGAACGAGAGGCAATGGCCTCAGATTGCATCAGGGGAGGTTTAGATTGGATATTAGGAAAAATTTCTTTACCAAAAAGGTTATCAAGCATCGGAACAGGCTGTCCAGGGATGTGGTGGAGTCACCATCCCTGGAGGTGTTCATAATACCTGTAGATATTGCACTTCAGGAGATGGTTTAGCAGGCATGGTGGTGATGGGCTGACAGTTGGACTTGATGATTTTAGCGGTCTTTCCCAACATTAATGATTCTATGATGCCATGCAACAACTCTGCACAGTCTCTGACTGGGCAAGAAACGTAATTTTGAACCTGGAAGGTGACTGCCTGAAAGGCCACAGATTAAATGGATATTCTGGATATTGCCAGAATCAACATTCCCTTTTTTTTTTCTGTTCTGTGAGAAAAGCTTCTGTTATAACTATGCACAAAGGCTTTTACTACAGCCTATTGGTTTGTAGTAAGAAAACATAAAGTGCAGTACACTTTGAAAATATGGGCTTGAAAAATCAACATCATGATTTACTTAGCCTTTAAGGACTCACTGATTTATTATTTGGTAAAAGTTGGACTGAAGTTAGTCCGAATTCAGGAACTAGTAAACCCACTTTCCAGTTCAGAATGAATCTTTTTTTTTTTCCCCTCAGTTCGCTGTTGCATAATTTTTTCTTTTTTACTTCTTTCTTCTGTGTAATATATAATATAATCCATATATAAGTCTATGTATTCTTTACATTATACCAATGATTCTTTCATAGAGAATTTCTGTTTATGCCACATTGTTAGAAGGAAACTGTATTGCCTAGCAGTATTTCTAAAAAATGTTTTGAAAGCCAGCTATGTTCTGGATACATTAATATAAGGAGCTTTAAACTGGCAAGTATGAATGGGAGCGGGAGCAAAAGTTAACTTCTGAGATCTCTCATGCATTGAAACTATGCCCTAACCTTGCAAGGAATACAACGGTGCAGATGGAGGGTGGAATGAGAAGCAAGGAGATAATAGAAAGGTAGATTTACATCTATGCTTATCTAGGTATTGGAAATACTCATCAAGGAAAAAAATATAAAAAGGATTACAGTCCATTGCTTCCAATATTTCTCACAAAGGAAGAAATAATTATTTCACATAGGTGCCTTTTTTATCTAGATTCCTTGTCCGCTTATGTCTTGCCATAACTCCTATGAGTCTTAATTACTGGAAGTTTTTCTAAAAGTTTGTGCTTTGGTCTGGGGTTTTTCCCCTCTACAAGGCATGTTTGAAACATATGGCACACAGTTTTGGGTTATATTAGACTTTCTATGTTAATGGAAGGAAAGAGACTCATCAACAGCCTGTTCAAAATAACTGAATAGATATCTGACAGGCAGTATGAACATCTTTTGTAAGGATACAGACTCACATATTGATACTCATAATCCATATTCAATTACTACTGCAGTAGTAACAGGAATTTCTCAAGGACGACATTTGTAAATTAAAAAAAAATTGTTATTGATTCTACTGAATGATTCCATATAAGCAAACAGAACAGATAATGAATCTAATTTCAGACAAGTGTAGTTTATGTGTTTTGAGGCCTAACAATAGTAATCTATCTGTCGGAGGCATTATATTATATTCTGCTTTTCTGACGAAAAGATACTATTCTATTACCCAAATATTAAGAAAATAGTGAGGAGAAACTGGTTAGAATGCTACTACGAAATAATCTCTTAAAAAGAATCTGAGTTTCTTAGAAGAAGATCTTGATATGTATTTCTACATGTAAGTAAATATGTATGTGTATTTAATATTTCTCTCTCCAGTTGGAAGCAATTCTTTTGCATTTACTACACAGTCCTGAGCACATGAAATTCAATAAAAACATTCTCATCATCTTTAAATAGATTTTGGATTAGGCCTTTAAATACAAAAATAAATGCTATGTAAATCTCTAGCTGTGCTGTTTTGCTAAGTATGAAATCTTTTAGAAATCATTTTCAGAGCAATTTTTGTTTGCCTGTGTGTGCATAATTTTTTTTCATGTTCTGTGAAATTATGCAGAGATAGCTAAAGCCAAGTTTTGAAAAATTCAAGACTAAATACCTGGATATAATTATCATATAAGCTTACCAATTGGTCTGCAATTTCATCAGATAGTAACAATATATTTAAAACACATGACTGTTTTATGGGTTCTTTTTAGACTACTACTACATAGGTTGATGCATGTTTAATAGTAAATCTAAGACCTAAATTGCACTGCAGTATGCTCTAACAAGATGTTAAAACTTTATTGTCTGGACACCATGTATAAAGATCTAGCATCTTTCATTCTATTTCATGTTCCAAGCATTTATCTGTAGAATAATTCAAAGATATTCCATAAGTAACTACTAGAAACGTTATGTAGAACAAAGGTACCTGCTGTACAGTTCTTTGAGACTCAATATCTCCTTGAGATTTCCTAGAGGGAGAAAAAATCCGCTCCTGTTCATTCCTACCCTTTTGGAAACAGTCAAGTAATTGATATACGGTGAAGTATATTTTATGTATAGTTTTATTGCCAATTGCATAGAATGAAATGTCCTTCATTTCTATAAGCCCAAAATCTGTCATTGCTGTGATGTAAAATAACTTAGAAGGCGGCATTAATGAGAAGTGGAATGGTGTTTTTTAGCACAAGAGATGACACTGATATGACAAAAAAAATAGTCCTTAGCTGGATCTTTAACATTTAACACCTCTTCCAAAAGAGGTATATCTGTGTAGCAGAAGTGCAAGAATATTCAACATAATTTGCCTACCTAGAAAGGCAATAGGTTCTTACTAAACTAGGTAATGCTATCTGCTAAGATATCCATTCCTGATGTTTTGTTAAACACTTTTACCAGAAATGGACAAAAAGATAGGTAATGATTAATTGGTTTCAATGTGCAGAAATAAAGATTTTGTTTAGATATTGGGGGAAAGCATTCCAATCATAAGAACTTGGAGAAATATCATATTTCCACCATAAGGAATCAGTTACATGAGTGTTCTTCAGCAATGAAATAAATATACAGTTAATTTCTTTTGGATTCTTCCAGCCGTATGGTAAACTTTCATGTTGAGACTACAGGGACAGCAAATATCAAGAACAATGAAAAGGCCAGTCATTAGCACAGAATAATCTTCCCTACTTCTTCTTCATGTGGGTGCTTATAGATTTTTTAAAAATCAAATGGTTTTCTTGCAGGAATTAATTCTGGGAGCTCTTTTGGCCTTTTTATGTGGCAAGACAAACTAGATAAATGAAAGACTCCCTTGTGGCTTTATAGAATGTAACATCCTCTCGAGTGGCAGAAGTGCCCCAGGCAGAAACGAGATTAGTAAAAGAGTTTCTTGGTTATTTAACTGAGGAGGATGGTGTACCTATAAACTGTAGTTAGGAATCTTTGGCAGATCTCTGAACTGAACCTCCACTTTCTAATTTTCTAAATAATGCCTTAACTAGAGATTTTGTCCTTTTTCCAAAACACATAGTAAACAAACCCAAAGGGAAAATAAGCTAGCTAATGCATCTTTGCAAGTAGAAGATGTATGAATTACCTAGAATTCCACAGTAGACACTTCGTTTGGTTATTATAGTTACCGAAATACATCAGTTTGGACCTGCAAAATGGAGACTGTCCAGTTTGTTTAGCAGCACTGATACTTGTCACTCAGGAACAGAAACTGGGATCATGGTAAGATCTGGCCCCAACTGGATTTTATTGCAATGACGTACAGAGCTGACGGAAATATTTCTGAAACTGGAAATTACAGCCCACAGGAATTACAGGATTTAAAAAACCCTGGTGAGATGTAACATTTCTGAAGAACAATAGATTATAACATTTTTAATCTGTACTGCTTTGGATATTTACTTAAATAAGTCAATTTGTCATTCATTCATATAATAAATTAATATGCACGTTGTTTCCTTATTCATTAAGTTTTTAAATTCAGCAGATGAAAATCTCTTTCCTCCAGAAAATACACTTGATTACAGATGACTGCCAGTGAAAAGTAAACAGCCAGCTCCAATGAATAGTGTGCTGAAAGCGAATACCTTTTCAACTCTGCATCTTTATTTCCACTCTTTATGGAAATAACACATTTATGGTTTGTTTATTGCTTGCAGAAAGACAGCTTGTTCATCCTCCCCCCCTCGCCCCCTATCATTTGCTGGTCTAGCTACCAAGCAGAGCCTACTCACAAGACGTCTGTGTAGATCAAGCAGATGTTCACTGGCAACAGAAAATCAATGTCTTGCATGCAGTTATATTGTGTTTTTAGACTGCAGTGAGCACACTTACTTGAAAAGTAATGTTTTGTGTCACTATATCTGTATTTCACAATAAAGAACATGTGCGCATTTAAGTTATGGATCACCTCTACTGTCATTCCATAGCAATGTGTTTTACAGATGGCTGCAAATGAATTTTAGGCTGAACTCCCTTTGCTTCTGAACTATAAGGAAGCATGATGTGCTATCTGTCTGGTATTTAGATATTAAATTTTGTTTGAAGAGCAGTTAGACTCCCCCTGAATTCATTTAAAAACTCCTGTATAAAACAAGAACTCCGGCAGTTCAGGTCTGACCAATGGGTCTGACAGGTTTTGAGCACATTACCTTCAGCTGGCGGCAATGTAGTAACAGCACTTTGATTTCCTGTAACCCAACAACCAACTCTTAACTCCATGTGAAAACTTAGGTGAGGCTTATCAGCTCCTCCATGGCACTTCATGGCACTCTGCCCCTCCTCGGATCATGGTCTCTATCTGTTACTATTGAGAGAGACAGTAAGGAAACAGCGGCAGCACTGGGGGCCCGTGCTTTCAGACTACATCTGACACAAGCACTGAGTGTTACATTATCTGCTCCAGTGAAGCAGAAAGAGGAGACCATCAGGGAGCTGGCTGTGCTCCCTACTTTCCAGTTCTCAGTTTTGGACACGCTAGTGCAACCTCTGGACTGCTCTAATCTCTGCCAGCTGGCAAGAGCTCCCAGAAGACAGCCTGTCAGTGAATGTAGCTACAGAACAACCCGGTATCTCCACTTCTCTGTCTGCCACGATGTGTCTGCACTGCCTATGATGGGAGGGCTGGTAGTGAGAGGCACTTTCACACTGACACCCATGAAGGAGTGTTTCTCAAGACTGGGCTAATCATCAGCATGGGGAAATAGGACCTGCATCACCTCTCTGTTCGCCACTCCAAATGGTATCAAAGCTGAGATACACATAGGAAGTTTCATTCTGTCTCTCTGGAGAAATTAAAAAAAAAAAAAGTTTAAATTTATTTAAACCATTTATTTCATAGAAGTTCTTTACCACGTTTGTTGCAAACAGAAACACTTTGTTCTACCACACTAATTCCAATGAGCTCCCCTTTCAAACTGCAGGCACCACCTCCATTTTATCTTGTGCGTTAGAACAGAGTATTTTGTCAACAACAAAAAAACAATTGAGAGATCAACAGACAAGTGGAAGAGTAATATATGGAAATAAAAATCTGTGAAATTCTGCATTAACAAATAACACGTTCGTATTTTAAAGCGCATGTTGCTGGGCTATCTACCCGACTGCAGACACCGCAAAATTACCTCATACTAGAGATGCTTAAGCAACAGTCTGCTGAAAGATGCCTAGCACAGTTATGCACAAGTGCATGTATGATCTTCAACTGAAACGACCTGATTGAAATTACCAATTTACACATGTAATCTTAGTCAGACGTTTTGTATGCAAGTGGATAACAAGGTATGGATACTTAGGCTGTGAATATGCTCTCCTTCCTACCACAAAATGACACAGAAAATACATTTCAGACATACTTTGGCAACTGGAAATAGAAATGCCATATGCCAAATATCTAAGTAACTGCTAGAATAGTTACTAGCACTGGTCTTCCCTATTGCAAATACTCTTAAATTGAGATAATTATACTGATTGTCCAGAACCTGGGCTTCAAGCTCAGATCTGCCAAGCTCTTCTTCAGCATAGCTAAGTAGTAGCACAGACAACAGTGGTTCAGGGCTGCGATACCCTGGGTCAGCTTAAACTCTTTCAATAATATGATATATATTCTGGCCCGAAGCTATTCTTGGCCTTCAGTCTAAGCTCCTGAATGCCTTTTGCAGAGGGTAGGGTAAGCAATGAGAATAACGGCTGGCAGGAACTATCTTCATGATGTCTATAGTTTACCCTAGTGAATCCTCAATTTCCCTGTTAGGAAAATGTTAGGCTGAATATATTAACGAAAAAGGATTCCACCTTAAGCCAAGGGACTTGTTTTAGTACAACCAATGTATTATACTTATTGAGGCAGTATGGTAGACACTGTATCTGTATACTTACATCAAGTATCAAGGGATAATATTATTTTTTTGTGGAAATGTTATAAAATAGGAGCAGTGCTTGATGAGTCTGAACAATAGCTGTTACCTTCCTATTCTTCTTAACAGAGATTTTAGACAACTTGCAGGAAATGACCATCCTAACCTAGACTTTATTTCACTTAGTCAAACTGTAGAAGGATAAACTGTCATCTTTGTATTGTGATGCTCCAGTCATACTTCATTCCTCAAGTTATACCAACAGCTAGATTTATTTCTCAAACTTTCTTGTCTTGATAATGGCAACTCCTTCGCTCCCTTCTTCCTTCGGACAAATCAGGAGAAAAGTTGTCAGATTGACTCAGAACAAATACAGCTTTCTTCTTTTAAGAAAAAAAGAAAAAGAGAGCCTGTAAAGAAATAAAACATCTAAACAAGTCTCCTCTTCTGGACAAAGCAAAAGTGCAGGAAATAGACATAGCCTTTGGGGATTCCATTCCTCTCCAGGGCAGATATAAAGTAAAGATTTTAATAAGGTAAGTAGGAGAGTCTAGAAACAAGTGTTTCTATATTCAAATGGAGTTTGAGTTGTCTCCTCAGTTAAGGGTAGATTTCAGCTAATTACACTGTTCAGCCACTCCCAAGACCTCATTTTAACTTTTGCTTCTAATTCTACATGCTCCAGATAGGCTTTCTGCAGAGCTAATGGGCACCACTGAGTTGTGATCCTGCTTTTTAACTCTCGCCTTACTTCACAAAAGTATTGCCAGAAGTGCTGGCTGCATGTTCTCTAGCATGTCCTTGCTTTCTGGACTCCATATGAAAAGGACACTGAAGAGCATGTCTGAAGGGTAAACCAAGACCCAGAAGACCAACTTTAGAGATTTCTGATTCACACAAAATTCCTTGCATAAAACACAATGTGTATTTTCATAATCAATTCTGTGCTTAGTACTTATCAAAAATAACAATTATATTCTTAGGTGTTAAGAAAGGAACTGAGAATGAAACAGAAGCATTATAATAACAGTGTTTAATCCATGAGGCACACGTCTTGAATAACACGCATAGTTCTGGTTCCTTATCACAGAATAAACATGTACGGACAAAGGTATATAGGACAGCAAGGATGCTGATAAAGGCCTGTCTCCATACAAGGAAGGAATTAGAACTACACTCTGAAAAGAGGAAAACAAGACAGATGAAAATAGATCATAAAATGAATAATGACTTGGAGAATATGAATAAGAAATTTATATTCTCAGTCTCTTCTGGTACAAGATACTAGGAACATCAAACAAGGCAATAGGATCAGACCAAATAAAAAAGCAATTCTTCACAAAATCCATAACTAAACAGTGGAAATCCGTGTCTCAGAGTGCTGCAGATGAAAAATACTCTGTAGCTCACTCCTCTCACTTTTAAAAAGCACAAAGAAAACCAAGTCATTTAAAAAAGATTATTATCATGTAGCGATTTCCTCAGAATAAACTCCACATTATCCTTCTGTTGCTACTCCCTATTGCCCATATTTTGGTGTTTTGGCTACCGTTTTCTGTTCTTCCCATCTGGTGACCTGATTCACTTGTGCCACCAGAAGACCCTGGGTAATTTATCTCTTCAGCTTTTCAGCTGCCTGACAAACAGGCGAGTGTTTCCTTTCTCCCTACCTGTTCTTCTTCTTGAAAAGCTAGAAAGTGTGACAAGTAAGTACAGCGGTGAACAAGAAGAAACTAAAGAAAAACATACTACTAAGTCTTCATTGAAGTCTTTTTCAGTGACATGGAATTTCAGAGAATCTCAAAAGGAAAAAAAATTTTAGGGAGAGCATCTGAAAGTTTCTGAAAGTACTTCATTCGGAATTACCAATGTTAAAACAGCAAACTATAATTGGATAGTATGAAAAAGCCCACTGTAAAATTAAATAGCTGTCTTTTTTCATGTTCCTTTTCTGCCTTGGCTGCCCATCCAAATTGGAGTGCTTCAGGATGTTGGTTTTATACCTGGCATATTTTAGGAACACTATACGCATAAACAGAATTATTGCTGCTATAGTGTAAGACACCCTTGACTTCTCTCAGATGAAACAACAGCTCTGTGACTCTGTCACTACCTCATGGCTGGCCTATGATGGGATCAGAAGTTTCTCCTTTAGTTTAAATGACAAAGATCTTGCGAGAGCTTAAGTGGAAAGTTTGCTTTACCATTTTGCAGTTACAAGTAGGAAATCTCTGCCAGGCTGTAGTTAGACCACTGACACAGAGTCTATGCAGCCAAGGAATCACTTCACCTCATCCCACCACTTACCGCATACAGTTTCACACCCTGGCTGACTATTAGTGTGCCAGCCCTACAAGGTAGCCTTGTTCTTCTCCAGACTTGTCACACTTCAGTCGTTGTGACTTTCCTTGAAAAGTGTCAGAGTTAAAGACATGTAATAAATGCCCTGTTTCATTTTGTTTCAGGAGTCCATCCTGTTGCTATATTATCAAAGATGTATATCAAAGTTAAAAGATAAGTTTCTTTAGCCAGGATTCTTTTGCCCTTCCTGCCCTTCTCCATCAACATCCCTGATTTCTCCTTTCACCACTGATGACTTGTAAACTAAATATATCAGTAAGTACTCCTTTAGCTGTTCAGTGTCTTTTATTGCACCCTCTTTCATGTGGTTCATTGTTCAGTTTTATACTCAACTGGAAAAAAATATCTTCTGTTGTCTCTATTACTGCTTTTGTTTCTTTTTGCTGTTTTTAACAGTTGTGCATGGGCATTCCTTCTACTGCCATGCTGTTCAGGACTTGAAAAATATTAAAGAAGCCCTCTTTTACCCCTGATTTTCCCCCAATTCCACCTGTGCCTCAAATGAATTATCTACATAAAGCCAAAAGATCAGAAATGCACCCAGTTTTCTGCTAGCACCAATACTCCAGTGTAATTTGCATCACATGAAGACAGGAAAAAGGAACAAGAAATAAAAATCACTGAATGTGGAGAGAACAATAAACTTTTATGCAATATGTAGCATTAAAACCATTTACTACATTGTAGGACACACTGTTATCAAAAGAACTAATAAATAAAAGAATTAATAAAGCTCAAACACAGGCAGTACTTTAATATCAAGGGAACCTCTCATAATTGCAGCATTTACATTGTTGTCTTCTAATTATGCTTTTTTAAAAATGCATACAATAAGATTCTATAATTGTGCTTAATGTGCATACATTACAATGTATAAATTACCAGGGAACAAAACATTATTTGTTTTGCTTTTAAATTAAAGGTGAGCAACATTCTGGGGAAATACAATATTGATTAATATTGGGGTTCTGTCTCATAAATTACATCTGACCTTATAAGGATTGCGGTTTGAAATATATCATAAAGTATGTTATCACACTATGGTCTGCAGCTCTGATGCTGCTATCTTGATTAAGATAATTTGCAGCTTCAGTGAATTATCAGCTTCTCCCAGTCAGTTTGGAGATGGTAGGGCTCCGCGTGATGCTGAGAAATAGGTGAGTGCAAAAAATGACTTTTCTTGTCATAGAAAAGAAGACTTGAATATAAAGCAATAAATAATGCAAAATGCATATATAGTGTATGGAGTTGCTGATGATCCAAAAGACATTGCTGTTGAAGAGTTTTCTGAAAAATTGCAATTAACTTCCTCTGATCATGTAATGATCTAAGAGAAAAATTGAAAAGAAAGCACAAATTCTGCATTGACAGCCCAGTTCAAATATACGAATATGGCACATGGGACAGCAATTAGTGAACAGAGTCACTATTATCCTCTGCAATCGGTTCCAAACAAATGAAGAAAGAAGGCTGCAAAGCCATATGGCACATATATTATAAAGTAACCTGTTCCATTCTTTAGACTTACTATTACTGCTTTTGACACAGCTACAGGAAATAAAAAGCTACTGGAATGCAGACCAGGAAAATATATTCCCAGAAGGCTTTGCAAAACTAGAGGCCGGAATCCTTGAGTGGAAACAGACTTTGCAAAGCCGTCTCCCATTCTCTGCAACTTAGAGGATCTGCTCAAATGTAAAATACATTCTACAAATGTGGCCATATTTAGTAGCTGTGCTTTTAAGATACTCATGGAAAGAAAGGAAAAGAAAGCAAAAAAGACTTTAAAAAAGGGGAAGTCTCCTCATGGAGGACTGGAACGTAGACTGGTAAAGAACTGTTTTCAAGAGAGGAAGCACAAAGTCAAACAATTCATAGTTATCAAGCAAGATTCAATTATTTTCTTGCTCTATCATTCTTCCTAATGCACTGCTAACCTGAATCAAGTATGTTCTCATTGGTAAAACTGATTTTTTTTGTCATCAGTGCTTTATAATTTCATTGTTCAGCCTAAGCACTGGACAAGATTATCACTTTGAATCTTTGGTAAATTTGCCTACTAGCAAACTAAAGGTTTTTTTGCCTACTAGCAAACCAAAGTCTTTCCTCTCTTTTCTGAGGCTCGGTGCCATAAAGATAGGATTTGTATGATGTTTCTAACAGCTGCAGCAAAAATACTAACACTAACAGTAAGAGGATTCTGGAAATTGACCTTTCAGACCTTTTGTCAAAAAAGTGGCACACACATAAGAGAAAATCATGAAGTGCAGTGTTTAAAGTTACTTGAGTACTTATGCACCCAAATATATGGAAAAATAACATCTTCAACCAAAGTTCCATATATTGATTTTTATTGTGTGCCTTTTCATACCTTTCACATATTGTACTGCCTCACCAGCTATGTTTAGTTAGCTGGGCATTTTAACATAATATTAAGTCCACTGAAAAAGAACCATGTCTGACAATGCTTTTGAATCACATTATTCATCTTATCTGCCTAGCTTTAGATATCTATTTCTTTTTTAGAGAAGCAAGTCATGGAAAATATATTGCTGACACTGGATACCGAAACATTACATAGAGGCTTTTTAATTTCTTGGAATTCTGTTATGCAGAATTGTCTTTCCTGGATTGGCCTCTACACAAGAGAAATTCAAAGGACAGATAAAAGAGTTATTTTCTCAAAGATTTATTCTAAAACCCTTTAAAAATTATATAGTGTGTGCATTTCAAACCTGTGTTGGTTGAAGAGGCAGACCTTGGAAGAGCATGTTAAAGGAATTTATTTAGTCCTAGCATCATGTTACTAAATATTAAAAACCTATGATCCACAAACCAGGTAAAAATTGCTTTTATAATATTGGATAGTATGTTGCACACATGCTGAGACACTTAAATGAATAATCCATTAAAAAAAATTAAATATTATTCTGCTTCAGGACACCTAGTATTTGTCTAACATTCTTGCTCTAAATTGGTTAAAATTAAACCATAATGAAAGTATACATACTATAAATGAAAGAAAGCTTGTGCAAAAAAGTGATAGTTATACTTAATCTGCCAGTGACTTCAATTTCGTTGCCTACTCTGGGTAAAGTCTTGGCCTTAGTGAAGGCACTGTGTCTAATACCAATGGATTTCATTCTGTATGTTCTGAAGAAATTAACAAAAATCCTCACATGTTGTCATAAATATAATCTAGAAACTCTTAAGTCTTTGTCAGTAAAACAACAATGGCCTGTGCATGACATTACACTTTTTGGTCGTTTGTCATTTAGCTATATTGACAATATTGATAATATTTGTAACATTGATAATACAATAAAGTTTGCCAAAAATTCCCATCTTGGCAAATTAAGGTTCTTTGTATGGTCTCACACCAAAGCGTATAGGGAGGTAATTTGCTGACTTCTTTATACATATCAGCAGATATTTATTCTAATTGTTTAAAGGTATCAGTGCTCTGCTGAACAGTCACACATAGCAACGCTACGCTTCCAAGAGGCAGTCCAAAAGAAAAGCTACCTATATAAGGGTAGCTGTAGGATATTCTGTGAACAGCTGTGTTGGCTGAAGAGTGCAATATTCAGTGATCAGTCCCAGCTACATTTTACCATACCCTGCTAGAGGCCTCTATTGACCAGGATAGTGTTACAACAGGTCTAAATTTCCCAGAATCAATCTTCTTTTTATGTCTGGAAATTCCGCCTCAGTACAAGCTATGGCCCTGCTGCTAATTACTATTTACTTCAGAAATGAAGCATCATGAAGTTGTTCTGACACAGGGAAAAACAGATGTTAAAATTTGCTGTATTTTCTATCTTGTCAGGCTGGCTCAACAAGCTGAATGAAACTGGTTTGTTATTACTGTACAGAAAGAGCTAACCTCTCCCCTTGAAATCTAAGATTAAACAGTGAAATACTGACAAAAGTAACAGATCTCCAAGGAATTATATCAAAGGTGTGGTCACATCCAGTTCTGCCGATACAGAAAAATCATGAAAGGCATTGCACCCTGTGCCCAGAACAAACTGGTTAAACACACAGTTGACCACCTGCTAGAACGGAGGTGATCTCAGCTAGCAGGGGCCAATGAGCAATTACAGGGTGTAAGCTCTCCTCTGAGATCATCTGCACCTGAAACAGTGGGTATGACAACAGACTGCCTTTCCCTTAGCCAGCGTCCCCAGCATCTCTTCAGTCATCTTACTGGAAATCTGATTGATACGCATAGATGTGAAAGGAAGGCAGGCCAGGCTCACTGTCACTTTGCAGGGATGTGATGCCGTGAAAAGCCGGAGTTGAAGAGCTTTCCTGTCTTCTCAAAACAGCAAGGATCTACTTTAGTTTAATTACAATCACTCTGGTAAGTGGAAATATATCATTTACGGGTATTACATGGCTTGGGAAATCAGATCAAGATGATCACCTGCCGAATTTTAATACTGGTGTTTCTCTTTAGTCTCTCACCTCACGTTCACTGCCTATGCTTCCAAGATCTCTGTGGTATCATAAATACACACAGAGCTATTGAAAACATTAACGCAAAGTCCAAAAGATTCTACAACTGAATTCACACAGGCCAGACAAAAAATGGGAAGTTCTGTTACTGGAGGGTGAAGAGTGACAACATTAGCTTTCCTTAGGAAGATTGTAAAAAAGAATTGAGTTTAAAAAAAAAAAGAGAAAAATGTACACTGGCAAAAAAAAAAAAGTTTTCTTCCCTCTGTATTTGATTGTATTTCTGCAAGACAGGGGTTGTAAGCAACAAACCTGAGACAGGGAGGGGTAAGCAAAGGTTACAGTGAAGAGAAACATTAAGGAACAGAAAAGGAAATGGAAGAAAAAGCAGATGTAGGTCAAAGGAAATTCTGTTTTGTGCAGCACCTTGAAGGTAAAAATAAGGAGAACTATATGGGGAGTAGGTGGGAAGTCAATAAATGAGTTCAAGATGCTGAAAGGAAAAGTCTTTCGAATAGAAGTTTATGGTGAGGATTTTGGCAGCAACACCATAGACTGGAACGGGAAAGAACCTGGCCAGGGGAAGGCAAGAATTGTCAAGGAGATGATGAGGATGGAGCAACCACACAGGAAAACTAAAGAGAGTAATAAGACTAAGTCTCCAGAAACAGATCACACTGGCCATATTTGAATCTACTTTATTGGGATGTATCGTTTGGCTTCTGTGGCTAATGTGGGTCTATGTCAGGGCAAAAGACATTATTCTTTAGTGACACCCAGATTTATGCTTTTAGAAAAGAAAAAAATCCCCTTTTGGATGTGCCTCAACTTTTCATGAAAATGGAAAAAAAGAACTAGAAAAGTGTCTTTTTTTTCAGTTATATATTTTTCAGTTAGTGGATAAATTTCCAATAGGACAGATGCATATAGGTTTGCTACTTGTTCAAAGGAATGAAATGTCACAGTATTTATAACAAAATCTCCATTTGCAAAAACATGGTGACGTTTCACTTGCTTGAAATTGAGGAATGCGAGTGACAATATTGCATTGGTGTGCAATGGCACCAAAATTAGTAGGTTAGAACAACTGTTGCTGTTGCCCATATTTCTTCACTAATTTTAGTCACTGTGGTTCCAGAGGTGCCAAATCAGCCCTTCTGGCTAAAAATTCAAAGTTTGCAAGAAGTAAAAACTATAAAACCTTACAGGTAATAATGAATGTCTTGGGTCTAATCCTACTAACACGCTTGTAGGTAATTTTACTTGCATGGTAAACCCCATTTACTTTTCTGGGATTATTTCAGTTACTAAAATTCCTCATGTATGTAGGAGTTTAGAAGCCTGGACCTGTTCTTCATATTTTTCTGTCATTTGCTGGCAGTGTTTTAGGAAGGGAGACACTTAAAAAAGATCCCAGACAGGAGTGTAAAGAAGTCCAAAGGGAACAATTTAGAAATGGCCAAAGCACTGTAACAATTAGGATAGCAAGGTTTGTTCTTTAACTAAAGCTGGTGACTTCTGTAGGAGCTATATAAGCGCACTGAGAACCCTTTTAGAATTTTGCTTGGTCCTTTCCCTCTTTTTCACAAATGAATAGAGCTATTCATTTCAATGGGACTTTTGTCTGTGTGGGTCTGGAAAGCTGTGTGAACAACTTGCACAGCTCCAGGTAGCAAATGTTTGTAGGATCCCAAATGTTAGACAGCCTGTAATACTAATGTGGAAGGCCTCAGTGCAACATAAAGTGGCTCAGTAGATATTACCCACTACAAAAACTAAAACAAACTAAATGATTGGCCATAGTAAATAGTTGCATACCTTTAACAGATTAGAAAAAAGAATCAAAGAATTCATCTTCCTTTGTCTAGGCCAATGTAGAGCAGTATTGGAAGAGATGGAAAAAGGCACATGACTTCAAAGTGTTGAAGCCAAGAAAGAAAATGAACGTAAGGAATTCCATCATTAAAGATTCAATGTGGTCTTCAATAAAACAGCAAAAATGATAAGACTAAGTGCTTACACACTCTCAGATGCATGCTCAAATTGAAAGACCTAACTCTTTTGCGACCATATGCACTTTAGTTCCACAGCTTCAGTATCAGTTCTAAGCAGAATTTGATGATATACTCCAGTATCTTAAAACACGTGCCAAGGATTAATATGACTAACTCATGCAGTGGAACACAGGACACCTGTAAATTTATGACCTTTATTTGTCTAATGGCTTCCTCCTCACAAGCTTTGCCTGTCTCCCATCTAGTTAAGGTTTCCTCATGCTTTCAGAGCCATGAATAACTCCCTCTCATCTATCCATAGAATCATAGAATCATAGAAAGTTTTGGGTTGGAAGGGACCCCTAGAGGTCATCTAGTCCAACCCCCCCACAGCGAGCAGGGACACCACTAACTAGATCAGGTTGCTCAGAGCCCTGTCCAACCTGGTCTTGAATGTTTCCAGGGATGGGGCGTCCACTACCTCTCTGGGCAACCCATTCCAGTGTTTCACAACCCTCATTGTAAAGAATTTCTTCCTTATATACAGCCTAAACCTACCCTGTTTTAGTTTAAAACCATTACCCCTCGTCCTGTCACTGCTGTCTCTACTAAAAAGATTGCCTCTATTAATTTTGTCCCTTTCTGATCCCATCTCTTTTGGCAGCCTCTACACAATGTTTGCCACTTTAGGTCAGGCTAGCCAGGGGGTTTTGTTTTTCTTTTCTATGTGGGTCCCAATTCTTAGGAGTTATCCATGAAGATATTTCTTCCCTGA